>NC_066579.1:138771353-139099353 GCF_024323335.1 Lathyrus oleraceus | reverse complement strand
GTTGTATTTGTTATTGTTCTAGTACTTGTTCTTGTTTTAGTACTTATTTTTGTTCCAGTGTTTGTTTTTGTTTCTCAGGTAATTGGTGTTGTAATGTTAGATGTTTGTGTTTGTTGTTCAAGTGTCATCTTCTATTTGGAATAAAAAGTAAACTTTAATGATAAATAGCATTGGTACACAGATTTATGAATATGAAAACTAAGTTGTGGAAGTAGATCCACGATATGGACATTTGTTCTTATTATGCCCTAGTTGTCTACATATGCTACACTTCCTCTGCATTTTCTCTGCGACGTCCATTTCAGTTCTAATGCGCCTGCTATTTGGGCGACCACTTTTATTCCGCCGCATCGATTCGTTGTGCCAAACAATTTCCCCGTCATACTCTGGCCAATACGCCTCCAATGCTACCACCGGAAAGGGATTGTCGTATACATTGAGCAATGTTGCAACTTTGTAGATGGGAGACACTAGCGATAATGCATCGAAGTGGCTGTGTGAACACGCTGCAATGACATGGGAACAAGGCATACGATAGGCCTGAAATTGACCACAGTCGCACCAACGGTCTGGTATTAGGACCCTATACTCTTGTCTGGGCAGCCCTTGGTTGTGGTCAATTGTTTCCTTGACACTAAAAGTGTGGCCATGGCGGTCGAATTCCGTAACCCGATGGCTGCTGGCTTTGGCAGATTCCTGCCTCATAAACTTCATGCAGGCATCACTATATACCTGACTCGTCTGCAACACTTCATGCCAGCGCCTGCCTCTTGTTACGAACAACGTTGCCATCCGAAAATAGGTCGCACTCACCAATGCGGTTACCGGAAGGTTACGTATGCCCTTAAAGACGCCGTTCATTGATTCCACAAGATTCGTTGTCATGTGGCCCCACCTCACCCCATCGTCGTATGATCTAGTCCACTTCGCTCTGTCGATATTATCAATCCACCTCCCTGCATCAGAATTTGCCAACACTATTTCCCGGCGGTAGTATTGGAATCCAGGTTGGTTTAATGCATACCCCGCGTTTATCAAATGTTGCTTCAAGAAGTTATCCTTGAACTCCCGCATAAAATTTTGAGCAATATGCCTGATGCAGTAAACATGGGTAGACGGGGGGTCATGCCAACCATTTGCTGGATTATTGTATGCACTGCCTATTGAAGCGTGCCTGTCAGAAATCACACAGATGCCAGCTTGTGGAGTCACGTGCGTTCGGAGATTCTTAAGGAAGAAACTCCAAGCAGCAGCCGTTTCTCCTTCAACCAATGCAAAGGCTATTGGGAAAATATTAGAATTGCCATCTTGTGCGACCGCCATCAGTAACGATCCTTTGTATTTCCCATACAGCCAAGTTCCATCGACTTGAACAAGTGGTTTGCAGAATGTGAAACCGATGATGCAGGGACGGAATGCCCAGAAAAGTCTATGGAAAATTCCATTACCTTCGAGACGAGTTCCGTCAGGGGATTGTGCCGGCAAGGTCTCCATTATAGAAACCGTCCCAGGTGAATACAATCGTAGTGCAGCCAGGTAGCGTGGTAGTTGTTTGTATGATTCCTCCCAGTTACCGTATACCAGTTCAATTGCCTTGGTTTTCGCTAACCAAGCCTTTCTGTATGACGGTGTATATTTGAAAACAGCCACACAATGGGAGATAATTGTTTTGACCTTCAGTGATGGGTCAGTCTCAACTAGAGGTAATATGGAATGGCAGATCATATCATGGCTAAGTTTGCGATGATCCTGTGCCATGTTGGTGTTGACGCAAATGTGAGCTTGAGATATGGACCCTATCACCCACGCATTATGTTTCTTCTTGTACGATGCCATCAACCTATAGCCACACTCCGGATTTTTGCATACAATAACGTATCTTTCCGGATTTGATTTGATGACATCGTAGTCAACACAGTTTTTCAAGTGCCAGTTCTTTATTGCTAACAGACACTCTTCCTTGGTCCGAAATTGGTCACCCTTCTTTAAGTCCTCATCAGACCTCATATATGGGTTGTAGAACATATCTGATGAGGGCTCATCCTCGCCCAAGTTAAGTGTTGTGAAGTGCGCAGGCGGTGAGTAGCGTTGCGCTATAGGTATTTGAACTTGGTCTTCGTCTTCAGAATGACGGTTCACCAAGTCATCAACCACGTCTTCAGCATCATCAACCACATCGTCTTCAACGTGGTGCTCAACATCTTGTTCGTCATCAATCACAGGATCAATAACCTATGATTGAATATTCTGAGTTGGTTGAGGTTGTTCCAACACAATGTACAACACTATGTATTCGTAACCAGAGTACTCATGGTTACGAAGCATGTATTGTGTCTCCATGTCATTTTGTATCAATGACTTATAAAACTTGACAGAGTTATTTTCTGAAAAAAAAGGTTGTTGATAAAAAATTTGGGACATGGGTTGTCTTAGTTTGGACTCAATCTTCCTTTTCAGATAAGAGAAGTCAGCTCCTCTATTTAGACAAAACCGAGTGCATTCGGTGTTTCTAAATAGGAAGCCAGACATATCACATTCATAAGTCTCACCATTGACGTGAGCTTTGATTTTGTATTGTGATGAAGATGACATGTTTTGTGAAGGTTTTGTGAAGATATTGTGATGGTTTTGTGAAGATATTGTGAAGATATTGTGAAGGTTTTGTGAAGATTTTGTGAAGGTTTTGTGAGGGTTTTGTGATGATATTGTGATGGTTTTGTGAAGGTTTTGTGATGATATTGTGAAGGTTTTGTGAAGATTGTTGTGAAGATATTGTGAATAACTTTGTGAAAATGTGTGTGCATATTTATACTGCAAGATTCCGACACATCTTTGCATGCATGTCTTCAACCAAGCCTTCCCCAAGAGCAACACATGCAAAACTTGGACACGTGTAAAGCATGCAAGAAACCAAGCTTTCCCCAAGAGCAACGCATGCAAAACTTGGACACGTGTAAAGCATGCAAGAATCTTGCAGGCAAGGTGGAACTGCATGCATGTAATAATTTTGACACGTCTACTGCCTATCCATCAAATGTATTCTCCACATAGTCTAAACTTAGTCTCAGGTTTAGCTTTGCTTGCACCAAAAACTTAAACTTCTTGAACTTCCAATACTGAATATCACACTTCCAATACTAAACTACCTCTTTTTTCCATTATGTGTTTAAACAACCTGATTAATTATTTTAAATAATATTCCCACGCATGCCTGATTATTTTAAACAACCTCTTTTATTCAATTTTATTTAAGCTTAATTATTTATTTTAAACAACCTGATTATTTATTTTAAATAATATTCCCACACATGCCTTCCACGTGTCACACCTTTGCATCATTAGATTCCACCAAGTCTTCCCCAAGACAAGACAACTCCCACCTAGTCTGCACCAATGCATGCCAACACTACCACCTAGCCTGCACCTATTCTGCAAGATTCCCACGCATGCCTTACACGTGTCACACCTTTGCATCATCAGATTCCACCAAGTCTTCCCCAAGACAAGACAACTCCCACCTAGTCTGCACCAATGCATGCCAACACTACCACCTAGCCTGCACCTAATCTGCAAGATTCCCACGCATGCCTTCCACGTGTCACACCTTTGCATCATCAGATTCCACCAAGTCTTCCCCAAGACAAGACAACTCCCACCTAGTCTGCACCAATGCATGCCAACACTACCACCTAGCCTGCACCTATTCTGCAAGATTCCCACGCATGCCTTACACTTGTCACATTTTTGCATCATCAGATTCCACCAAGTCTTCCCCAAGACAAGACAACTCCCACCTAGTCTGCACCAATGCATGCCAACACTACCACCTAGCCTGCACCTATTCTGCAAGATTCTCACGCATGCCTTACACTTGTCACATTTTTGCATCATCAGATTCCACCAAGTCTTCCCCAAGACAAGACAACTCCCACCTAGTCTGCACCAATGCATGCCAACACTACCACGCATGCCTTACACTTGTCACATTTTTGCATATTCAGTCTACTTGAAAACGAGTATAAATAGAGGGTCATTCTTGCAAGTTTTCATCAACCACTAACACTTTTATTCAGAGAACTCCGGCGAAACTTCTCATCCACCAAGCTTCGTTCTACATTGCAGTCATGTCTCTTCTTACCATGGGCCAAGAACACAGAGGCACTAGGGCAAACATTGCCTCATTTGTAAGTTTTTCTTGAACATTGCCTCTTTCGTATGTTTGTAATTAGTTTTTTAAAAGTCCAATCTAATGATTGTTTATATTGTTTGTTTTTAAAGGATCCCAAGAAATTTCGTCAACGTTCACACCCAATGCCTTATCCAGACCCATGGTGCGTACCTTACATACAGCGTGCAGGTTTCGGTCATGTTATGCATGTCGTAAATGCCACAATTGATGTCAAATTCATTTTGGCTCTGTGTGAACGTTGGAGACCTGAGACACACACTTTTCACCTACCAACTGGTGAATGTACCGTCACATTAGAGGACGTGTACATGCTTTTGGGTCTTAGAATAGATGGTAAGCCTGTCACCGGAAATGTTCAACAGCCTAACCAAATATGTGTTCAAATATTGGGGGTAGATCTGGTCGAGGGTGAGGGGTCTGCCAAAGCAAGGGGTCAGGGTATTAAATTATCTAGCCTACAATTGTACCACGACTCCATAACTTTGACTGAGGAATCCTCCGAACAAGAAAAAGTCATAAAAACCCGGGTTTACATTATGCTATTGTTTGGGAACTTGCTATTTCCCGAAGGGACGGGAAATAGCATAAACTTTATGTACCTGAGTTTGCTCGGGGACATTGATAGAATAAACACATATAGTTGGGGTTCTGCAGTATTAGCATTCCTATATAGCTCTTTGTGTAAAAACGCACAAAATGAGCACTGTACATTTTCTGGATGTGCTTTTTTGCTCCAAACATGGGGGTGGTGGAGATTGCCGAGGCTAGCCCCAGAAAATCCTAATGTCTACTCCTTCCCCTACGCAACTAGGTAAATTTATGATGCTATTTCATTTTGTATATTTATTGTATAAATATTTGTAAATAATATCATTTATCTTTTTTTGTTTAGGTTCATTACAACCGGACTGGATTACAGTCTTACCCCCAAAAATAAAATTATATTTTATCGTCAACTCTTGGATCGTCTCCGAGCACAAGATGTATTACCACTAAATCACTCAGCTTCTAACTGATTTATTAATATCATGCATTCTCGATAAATAACATATTTACTTTTTTCTTTGCAGTTTATTTGGAGGCCATATTTGGGATTGGAACATCAACCCAACCCCGAAGATGCAGCTGTTTGGACAGCAAAAACGGCCATAATGCGGTTCACCACTGTGGAGATGCACCAAAGTGACCGTGTCAAGCTTCAATTCGGAATGCATCAAGAAATCCCAGCCCCCCCAATGTCTATGGAACCTTGGCATCTAAAAAAAGTCAGCCACCAGTGGTATGCCCAAAATTGGAAGGAATTTGCTAAGGAGTTTCGTAAAATGTGGAAAGACCGTGCCCACTATGTTCTACAATTTCCGGTGGCGCCCAACGAAATGAAGCCGACAAGGGAATATGTGGATTGGTATAGAGCAAATACAAATCCAGAAATGATTGTGTCTGACCCGTTCTATTTGGACGATCCCCGGATGCAACAGCCATATTTCCAACAACAACAACCACCACAGTATTCCCAACAACAACAACCACCACCTTATTACCAACAACAACCACCACCACCATTTTACCAACAACAACCACCACCACCTTATTACCAACAACAACCACCACCACCATATTACCAACAACAACCACCACAACACATGTCCACCGCCCAACCAAATCAACAATACATACCACAAACTCAACCCCAATACCATGAAGACTACCAACAACAAACTCAACATTCCCACCACCATCAACAGTCCCAACACCTACCACAATATCAATCCCCCCACTTCCACCAATCCCAACACTTCCATCATGACAATGTCCCGAGCTCTTCCAGTCCTCCACCTAGCCCCGACACGGGTATACAAGAGGACTACCAACAGGACTACTATACACCACAACAAACATTGTACTTTGGCCAACCCGATTCAACCCTAAACTACCAAAGACCACAATTCGAGGGCGCACCCAGCAGTAGTCAGTTTGTCCCACCGAGACAAAGCTTTGGGGGGGCAGAGGGGACCTGTCTTTCCTACAGCACTGAAGGGACTTCGACCCAACCACAACGGCAAACGGCAAGGGGACGCGTTAGGGCAAGGGGTGGTAATAGGGAAGCACCACCACCACGTGAACCGTCTAGGCGAGTAATTAGACCTCCCCCGTGCGGATCGTACCAGGGACCGCATCATATGTGATTAATCATATCTTTGTAATATTTGTCTTGTCTATTATTTAAATAAAAATATTTTCTGTTTATTATCTTTATATCTTTATCTTTATCTTTAAAGATATTGTCTATCATATCTTTATATATATATATATATATATATATATATATATATATATATATATATATATATATATATATATATATATATATATATATATATATATATATATATATATATATATATATATATATATATATATATATATATATATATATATATATATTAATTTACATGTGTATAAATATTTATTTACACGTATATAAATTAATTTTTTTTCCAAAAACTTACAAATAATATTAATTACTTATAAATTAAATTAATATATATATATATAAATTAATATATATATAAATTATATATATATATATATATATATATATATATATATATCTTGTAAATAATTTTATTTATATATATGTGTTAATATAAATTAATATAATTAATAAAAAATATAAATTTATAAATTAAAAAAAAAAAAAAACATATAAAAAAAAAATGGAATGGGTGTAGGCGCCACTCCTAGTGGCGACTTGCCCTACCCATTAAGGGTAGGCGCCAACTAGGGTGGCGCCTAAGTGTTAATTTTGGCCAAAGATGGCCATTTGTGTAATTATTTTGAAAAAATGGTTAATTTTGAATTTTTTTTGAAAATTCTGGATATTTAAAAAAAAATTCGCTTTTTCCCGAATAAAATAAATACTTATTTCAATGTGTTTCGTTCTCTTGTGTTGAATAGGGTCGCCGAAGAGATATATTGCACTGACGTCATCACATCAAAGTAGCCCAAATGGGCATTATGAATGAGACAATTGTAATTTTAGTGAAATGAAGATATTGAAAAGCATATGCTAGACTGTGATAGAGAGATGAATCCTCATATGGAATGCTATTGGTAGCAGTTAACTTCAATTTTATTATAACTAGACTGAGACCCGCGTGATGCGCGACTATTAATTAATTTTTATTTATTTGTATTTATCTTTATATATGTTAAGAATTTTTATTTTGTAAATATGAATAACAAATTTTTATTATAATATCTAATTATAAATAAGTGAGATAATAATATGAATTAATTACGAATAGAAAAGTGTATGTTTGTAACTTGAGAATGACACACACGATTTTATTTTACAAATTGAAATAATTTTAAAAGATATCCCAAATGATTTATTTTTTATTTTGATTCTAATGTATTTTTAATATTTGTCACTATTTTAAATACTTAATTATAAGATATATATTTATTTTTAGTCTTAAATAAAAACTAGACTTTATTTTCAATTATTATCGAATAAAACATTCAATAGTTTTATAAATCTATGTCCATAATGTCAAATTATATATATATATATATATATATATATATATATATATATATATATATATATATATATATATATATATATATATATATATATATATATATATATATATATATATATATATAAAGTGTGTGGATCTGAACATCTCTTTTATTTTTAAAAATCTTAAAAATATATTTAGTTGGAGTAATAATAAATTTATTGTGAGTAAATTAATATGATATTTTTTGAAATAAATAATGTTAATACTAATTAAATATTAGGTAATTGTATTTTTCCATTTGTTTGAATTCGAACTCATGACCTTTTATAGAGACAAATAATATGTTTTGATCTTTTGAAAATTGAAGATGAATTTTGAGATGCCACGTAGAAAAATAAATGATGTGGCATAAAAGAAGTTGAAGTGTCGCAAGATAGTTTGATGCAATGGATTTAATATATATATAAATAGATTAGTTTAGTTAAGTTAGACCCAATATTTTACCAATTGGATAACACATTTATCACATGGCACCTTACTAATATAGAACATGTATCTCGCAGATGAAACCAACATTATTCGATACTAGTCTTGAAATAAATAAAGTTAATACTAATTAAATATCAGGTAATTGTATTTTTGCATTTGTTTGAATTCGAAGTCATGACCTTTTATAGAGACAAACAATATGTTTTGATCTTTTGAAAATTGAAGATGAATTTTGAGATGCCACATAGGAAAATGGATTTAATATATATATATATATATATATATATATATATATATATATATATATATATATATATATATATATATATATATATATATATATATATATATATATATATATATATATATATATATATATATATATATATATATATATATATTTATAAATAGATTAGTTTAGTTAAGTTAGACCCAATATTTTAGCAATTGGATAACACATTTATCCCATCGCACCTTACTAATATAGAATATGTATTTCGCAGATGAAACCAACATTATTCGATACTAGTCTTGATGATGGTTAAATATTAGAAAATTTTAACTTAATATTTTTTTTGAGGGAATTTGCAATTAATTTGAGGATTTAATTGAAATACACTGACAGTGTAAAAGGAGTTTACACCGTCAGTTAATCATAGTCGTTGGATGTTGAAACAAGTTTGACTTTTATTTTAAAAATCTATAAAGTAATGCAAACGGGTGATGGTGATGAATCGATTGTGTAAAACATTTTACACTGACAGTGTATAGTAATTAATCTCTTAATTTAATCTCAGTAGCTTATTTATCATATAAATTGTCTCTCATATGAATCAACATTCACATGTATCAACATACATATATTAAAATTCTAAGGTTATATCCCCTAGCGTAATTGTTCTCTCAAGCCAATGAGAAAACCTAAGGTAAACCTAAGAACGATATATACTTCTCCAAGTCAGACCTCGATGTTTATCCTTCTTTGATTGTCTTTTTCTCTTTCTTCATTATATTACATAAAAAGAATACTTGTTTTACATATGAGGAAACGAAATTCGAAAATAAGTTACCTATAGAGAGTAGAGAGAAAGGCACAACTCAAACTCAATTAAGTCACTTAGAAAGATAACTTAAGTTATGAAATGATTTAGATAGTGATGCTTGGACGTAATCGTACCATGGTGTGTACAACGAACAAGTAGTCACAGAACGATACGTAAACATGCTTTGTATGGAACATGTGTGATTTATGTATGAGAATGGATCATGTTATGATGCCATGAGACTTCATATGATATCATGAGACTTGTTTGATATTTTGGTGAGGAACTTTTATTCCAAAAGTCCTATTTTGGTGAGGAGCGTTGCTTCAAAAGTCCTATTTGTTATTGTGAATTAATCACGTATTCGGAATTTGTTTTGCTGGTGCACATACCACTTCAAAGGCTTAGGTAAAACGGTAAGTGGGGATGTGGCACCAATGATTCGTGCCTCAATTGAGTTTGAGCCCCAACCACGGCGGACGTGGGGGAAAGGTGGATACCTAAATGAGTTAGAGTCTCATACGGTTAAAGATACCCTAAGTGGGTTAGAGTCCCATACGAGTGACAGTTGCTTGAAATGAGCTTGGAACTCATAGAGGACCCGATATCCACTATGAAAGTCGAATCATACGAGCATGCATGAACCAAGCCTGGCTTAGACGTAAGTCCGCTTGGGGATTGATGTTTCATGCATCTGAATAGTGATTCATTGAGTGGATGAACTCAATGACATGTTTCCATACATTGCGAATATCCCTTAGATACTTGAGTCTTAGTTATCTTGTGTGCATGATACATAAGTAACAAGAGATGAAGGCTCGAGTTAGGATTCAATTAGAAAACCCTGTAGAGCCGAGTGGACCCATAGGATAGAGAACTCATTGAGATTATTATCTCATCCCATTATTGTTGTTATTTTTCAGGTATTCCTTGCAGGTGGAATTCAAGAGAAGTTGTCTTCTGATGTTTCAAGGGACGTTGACTATCGTGATCTTCTGCTGTGGAGTTGTGTGCAATGAAGATATTGCACATAGTTCTTAGATTTTTATTTTTGGGGACAATTGTATAACATGTTCCATTGATGTTTTTAGTTTGGAAATCTGTATATATTGATGTCATTAGGCACTTATGTTGGATCAGTATCAATTAATAACACTTGTATGATATTATTCTAGATATATTTTATACGGGTTGTTATAGTTGGTATCAGTGCAGGTTGATTCTCTACCTAGCCTTGAAACATCATAAGTAAATCTATTTCCGCCTCATATGTGTGTTTAGCCAACATGATTCTTAATATCACTGTATGTAGTGTTGGGCCTGATCAACCTAATTCTATGTGGGTGGTAGGTAGGATCATGGTTGAGCAACCACGAGGACTCCAAAGTGTGGGTGGAACTTGTGCTTTGTTTATGTTGGAGAGAGAGAACGTACATTATGTTGGAGAGAGAGAACGTACATTATATAGTAATGGAAGCTCCAGTGAGTTTTGGTTGTAGGAGATCTGGTTGAGGAGAAGAGCAAGTAAGTTGGATTTAAGGAGTTCTAGTAGAATGGTTATGTAATTGGAGTTGAGAGGATTACCTTAGAAAGAAGGCAAATGTAGAGTTTGGGAGCAGTGTAAATCTTGCATTACAACTACTATAGTGGAATGCACTTCAGATAAGGAGACTATGGAGTCATAAGGATTTTATTGAGGCTATGTGATCGACGTGTAATTGATGATTGTTCGCATCGAATATTTCTAGAGTATGTAGTGGAGTGGAGGAAGTTATACCTTGGTATTAAGAGAAGTATGTGATAGCGGCATTATGGTCACAAGTGTGTGTAATGGATTCCTTGTCTTAAGATGGATGTGAAGTAACACACACTTTGTTGAGTAGTGAGTCTTGTATTCCAAGAGGATGAGTTGGTGATAGACAACGAAAGACAAGCCAAGTTGGAGCATCGGGACTAAGTGTAGCATGTGAAATATTTTAAGTTGTAGGAGCTTATGGGGAAACAATGAGGATTGTCCGTGGCAAGTCATCTAGACAAGTAACCCCAGTATGATGAAGTGTAGTAGGTATTGGGTTAGAAGAAACTTTCAGCCATAAGTGTGTGGCAATGTTAAGGTTCATCTTAAGTGCATTTTATTTGAATTGCAAGAGTAATAATGGCTTATTGGAAGTTTGGTTGTTATTTATCTTCTTGAGGAGTGTTTGGATGGTTGATCACAGAGTATAAACATTCACATCGTGTTGGAGTTAAGGGTATCTTAAATGTCATAAGTGTACCTTTGTGGATGTACAAATTGAGGATGGAGTTACAAGTCAACACAAGTCAGATTGGTAGTTTTGAAATTGGGATTTCTGAAGGTGTAGTGCGTAGTTGGTCATCTGTAGAGATATCATAGAAGTCATATGTTTGGGGAACCAACCTAGTGAACCATATTCGATGTGAGTAACTCTTGGGTGTATCACTACCACGGATAATGAGAACCATAAGGAGTGACGTTCGAAGAGACTTACTAAGTGATGATCTGGAAGAGATTAGTTCAGTATATTATATGCGTTAGTAAGGTGTAAATTGGTTAGTCAGAGTATGGCATTCAATAATTTCTTGGATTCATGGCTTCAGATGAGGACCCCTAAGAGAGTGGTGTTTTTGTATACAATTATACTCTACCCTATTGGAAGGATTCACGAGTTATACTTCCGAGGAGGAACGAGGATCAAATATTCCTAAAGTTAACCATGTAACTCAAGTTGTATATTAGTAAGAGCATGAACTAAGATTATTGAAGATAGATCGGGACGTTAAGATGAAGGGTTCTAGATAAGAAATGAAATGTTATTTCTAAAAGTATGAAGCGTGTTGTGACTCTGAGACTAGTATGGAAACTCACAGTTATAGTCTAGTTTGCTTAAGATTTCTTGGAAGTGGTGTCTCGTTAATGACTTAAAGTTCCTTGATGGTGTTATTTTGTTATTGGTCGAGATCATGTGTCAGCATAAATCTTGAATGAATCAGAACCATATAAGAGGATCTGATATGGAATATAGTAACCAGAACCATATATTGTCAAACTAATTTGGATAAGTTCATTTGAGCACAGGATAAACCTGAATGTCATACACCTTCATGGTTGTAGTCGCGTGGCTCCTATATATATACATCTCATGGAGGATGTTGGTCATATTTTAAACCTTTGTGTGTTAGTGAGAAGTTTATTCTACTAATGGATGCCAGTGAGGTCCTAGTACTATTTTGGATGGTGGGCACTCTGAAGGATAGGCGTGATATTCTATGTAGATTGTAAGCTAACAAGTGGTGCTTAGGAATCCCAGGTGTTCCACTGTTGGAATCAGAGTATCATAGTAGAAGGAGATGGATGAAATAGCTCAATCAAGATTAGGAGGATCAGAGAGATACTTACTCATAAGAATGGGAGTAAGATAATCATGTGTTAATGGTGATATTTTATTGGAGTAGTACAAGAGAAGTGAAGCAGTAGGAGTAAGGGCTTGTAGCATACAGTATCAGATCAAGTGAAGTTGATGAGATTGTCGATAGATGGATTACAAGTTTGTCACATTTGTTGAATGAATAATAAGAGAAGAATAGTCAATATTATGTGCGGTCAATGAATCAACGAGTTTCCTTATAGAGATTTAATGAGTATTGATTAACCAAGTCAAGATAAGATATCGTAATTATGTTTCGTGTAACTTAGTGCAAGGAAGGGAAGTCAGGTGTTGGTCTAAGACGTTGATACAAGAAGAGTTTATTTGTTGAGTGAAGGAAATTCGGGGGCTAATTTCAATTTAGGGGGGGGGGGGGGGGAGAATGTAATATCCCATATTCCCTTAAATGCTCAATTAGTTGTCAATTGGAACAATTAGAGCTCCTATGTGCTCTAAATGTTATCAGTTGGGATCAATAGAGTAACCAGTGAACTCTGAAGAGATTAATTATTAATAAAAGAGATAGACCAATATTAATAAGTACAAGAGAGAACATTTTTTATAACATTAATAATTGGTCAATTGGTACTGGAAGATAAAATATCAATTGAGATATTTTATATTACTATCTAATATTATAATATATATTAATTATATATTATATATTTGTATGGTGTGGAAAGGAAAAGAAGAAGAGGATAGGAAGGAGTAGACAAGAGAGAAGGAGAGATATCAGAAAGAAAAAGAAAAGGAAGAGATAATAATAAGAAAGAAAGAGAAGAAAGAAGAAGAGAGAAAGAGGAAAGAAGAGCTTGGAGGAAAAAGAAGAGAAAAAAACCATGGAGGATCATCATCTTCACCAACATCATCTCATCTTCATCATCATCATCACCAACTTCATCTCTATTTCATCATCTTCACCATTTCCATGTGTCCAAGGTAAATTCTTAGATAGATTTAGCCTTGGGGAGGGGAAGAATTTCATGAAGGTAATTAGGTTGTTATGATATTTTGGTTGTTGATAATAACATGTTGATGTTGCTTCATGATGTTATGTTATGTTGTATGATTGTTATGTGTTTTGGCATGGATTCATGATGGTGTATGTTTTGGTATGGATTATTGTTGGTGTAAATTCGATACAAGTACCAAAAGTATTGGCCTCTAGATGTAGAGTCGAGTGCCTTATTGCGAATCAAACATTGTCCGTAATTGGATGACCATAAAGACAGTTGATGGGTACTCCACGAAGCATGCTAAGGGACATGAGTGACCTAGATGGAATTTTCCCATCCTGCGTAACAGGATAAATGTCTATGGGCCCAATATTGAACTGGACAAGGATGACACGGTCTATGCCTTGTGTTCAATATAGACATAAGGGCAAAAGGGTAATTGTGCACATTAGTATTATCACAGAAGGATTTGTCAGATCACATGACATTTTCGTGTCTTGGGTAGCAGTGATGTGTTGCTAGATACCGCTCACTGTTTATTATGTTAAATACGTGATTTAATATAATTGTCAATGCCGCAAAAACCTACAGGGTCACACACAAAGGACGGATTTATGAGAGATAGAGTAACTAAGGAATAACGTAAGGTACGGTGCACTTAAGTGAATTATAGAACATTGTAAGGTACGGTGTACTTAAGTAGAATACGAAATATGGTAAGGTACCACGCGCTTAAGTGAATTTGGCATATTATAAGATATGGGCCACATACACTTAAGTGGGCTTTTTAGCTTGAAGCCCACACAAGTGGTTCTATAAATAGAACCCTTGTGTAGAAGCATTTAACAGTTGCAATTTCGTTTCTCTCTCTCTCTCTCTCTCTCTCTCCCACTCAAAGCCTTCATTCGTAGCAACTAGCACTGAGATTGAAGGAATCCGTTCGTGTGGACTGAGTAGAGGCGTTGTCATCGTTCAACCTTCGTGATCGCTCTGTAGATCTGCATCAAAGGTTATAATCGCCACAAGAGGTAACGATTCTATCACTGATCATGCCCATTCGTAAGGATCATTAAAGGAGAAATTTTAAATTCCGCTGCGTTTTGGATCGCCCTTCTCCTTCATTGGGGTGGTTGAAATTGGAAAAGGGAGTGTTTAGAGAATGAATTTTTGAAGAAAATTGAAGAACAAACCATTGTTGGGGGAGTTTTTCACTAGGGAGCATTGAATATTGTGGGACTTATTCTTTTAGAGCAACATCTTTGTGAGAGACACACCACATATTCACCCAAAACCTTAAGGTGATAAGTGGGTGGGTTCTCTCACTTATAAATGCTCAAGTCTCCACATTTACAACCAATTTGGGACTATGCTCCCCCTCAAGTGAAAGCTCTTCTTACTTCCACAAATTCTTGTACCGTAGAGAACGTTTCTTATTCACCACACTGGTGCCGTTATACTCTTCAACAGAACATTTCTTATTCACCATACTGGCGCCGTTGACTTACGATAAATTAAAATATGTCACCAATGGGGGTTGAACCTGGGACCTCCTTGGTATGTTACAAACCTTTCCACTAGGGCAAGGATTTTGTTGTTGAATACTTATGCAATGAATGAATATTAACCTAAATCTTGATTAAGATAGATTAATAAATTAATTGAGTGTAATAACTTGACTTTGTTTATGGTACCATGTTATAATTACTTTGTGTATATCTTATGAATGTTATGAATTATATTATGATATATATTAAATATTGTTATTGTGTGTATGCATGAATTGTTATTGCGTTGATTATGATATGATTGGTTGATTGTATTGGTTACATAATAAAATGACTAAAACTTATGAGTGAGGTAAACCTAGGAGAATATTAGGTAAATGACTTAGAAAGATAACTTAAGTTATGAAATGATTAAGATAGTGATGCTTGGACGTAATCGTACCATGGTGTGTACAACGAACAAGTAGTCATAGAACGATAAGTTAACATGCTTTGTATGGAACATGTGTAATTTATGTATGAGAATGGATCATGTTATGATGCCATGAGAATTGATATGATATAATGAGATTTTTGATATTTTGGTGAGGAACTTTTGTTCTAAAAGTCCTATTTTGGTGAGGAGCGTTGCTCCAAAAGTCCTATTTGTTATTGTGAATTAATCATGTATTCTGAATTTGTTTTGATGTTACGCATACCACTTCAAAGGCTTAGGTAAAGCGGTAAGTGGAGATGTGACACCAATGATTCGTGCCTCAATTGGGTTTGAGCCCCAACCAAGGCGGACGTGGGGTAAAGGTGGATACCTAAGTGGGTTAGAGTCCCATACGGTGAAAGATACCCTAAGTTGGTTAGAGTCCCATACGGGTGACGGTCGCTTGGAATGACTTTGGAACTCATAGAGGACCCGATATCCACCAGGAAAGTCAAATCATAGGAGCATGCATGAACTAGGCCTGAGTTAGACGTAACTCTGCTTGGGGATTGATGTTTCGTGCATCCGAATAGTGATTCGTTGAGTGGATGCACTCAATGATATGTTTCCATACATTGTGAATATCCCTTAGATACTCGAGTCTTAGTTATCTTGTGTGCATGATACATAAGTAACGAGATATGAAGACTCGAGTTAGGATTCGATTAGAAAACCCTGTAGAGCCGAGTGGACCCATAGGATAGGAGAACCCACTGAGATTATTATCTCATCCCATTATTGTTGTCATTTTTTAGGTATTCCTTGCAGGTGGAATTCAAGAGAAGTTGTGTACTGATGTTTCAAGGGACGTTGACTGTTGTGATTGTAAGACCCCAATTTTTACCCTAAGATCCCTCATGCTATCTCATCATATGCATTGGCATTGGGATCACATCTTGGCATCCTCCTTACCCCTCATTCATTGGGTTTGCATTGGGAGAGATCACCAAGCACATATGTGTTGGTGTAAGCCCTAGAGGCCAATACTTTTGGTACTTGTATCGAATTATTTATTAATTAATAAAAGGCCTTTTCTTTATTATGTTTGTTTAATAAAGTCCCTGGAATAGATAGTCCGTTTAATGTATCAAATATGACTTAATCATGAGAGCACATTAAACATAAGGACACTATTCTTAAAGCATCCGTAGTCGAGCTTTATTGTGAAGTGGGATAACATTAAAGCATTAAGACTATTATGTTTGTAGACTGATGATCACATCTCATGGATCATGGATAAAGAGTTATCAAGTCTTAAACATAGGTATGAATATTAAGAGTAATATTTATACTGGATTGACCCGCTATGAGAATACTATATAGAATGTTATGCAAAGTGTCATAAGTTATTCTCATGGTGATAATGGTGTATACCACTCTTCGACCTGAAACCACTATGGACCCTAGATGTAGAGTCGAGTGCTTTATTGCTGATCCAACATTGTCCGTAACTGGATAACCATAAAGACAGTTTATGGGTACTCCACGAAGCATGCTGAGGGGCATGAGTGACCTAGATGGAATTTGCCCACCCTGCATAACAAGATAAATGTCTATGGGCCCAATATTGAACTGGACAAGGATGACACGGTCTATGCCTTGTGTTCAATATAGACATAAGGGAAAAAGGGTAATTATACACATAATTATTATCACAGAAGGACTTGTCAGATCACATGACATTTTCGTGTCTTGGGTAGCAGTGATGTGTTGCTAGATACCGCTCACTGTTTATTATGTTAAATACGTGATTTAATATAGTTGCCAACGCCGCGAAAACCTATAGGGTCACACACAAAGGACGGATTGATGAGAGATAGAGTAATTAAGGAATACTGTAATGTACGGTTTCCTTAAGTGAATTATAGAACATCGTAAGGTACGGTGTACTTAAGTAGAATACGAAATATGGTAAGGTACCAAATACTTAAGTGATTTTGGCATATTATGAGATATGGGCCAGATACACTTAAGTGGGTTTTTTAGCTTGAAGCCCACACAAGTGGTTCTATAAATAGAACCCTTGGGTAGAAGCATTGTAACTAAGGCTTGCAATTTCGTTTCTCTCTCTCTCACTCAAAGCCTTCATTCGTAGCAGCTAGCACTGAGATTGAAGGAATCTGTTCATGTGGACTGAGTAGAGACGTTGTCATCGTTCAACGTTCGTGATCACCACAAGAGGTAACGATTCTATCACTGATCATGCCCATTCGTAAGGATCACTAAATGGAGAAATTTTTAAATTCCGCTGCGCCTTGGATGGCAATTCTCCTTCAGTGGTATCAGAGCCACTTACGAAACCATGAATCTGATAACTGTTTTTTTTCTCTGTATTAATATGATTAAAGACAGAATGAATCAAAGATTAAATTAAGATCGATCAAGTTATATATATGATATAAGTAATCCTGATGCAAAATACATTATATATGATATAGTGTTCTCATTTCGTTCATTCAAACACTCAATGGTTGTTTTCCTTTGAGCGATCAATGGTCGTTTGCTTATTGATCCAACACTGGTATGGTGAAGCAATGACGTGTTGATCAATCATACTGAATCAACAATCGAGATGTGTTTGACGGTCTGAAATTGGTGCATCAGGGTTAGTGACGGCACAAGGGTTGTGTTGTCAGAGAGTTATGCGATTGGGGTTGTGACTGCACAAGAGTTGTGCTTTCTAACAAATTTTCGTACAGTGTTAACCGGTTAACGCATATGGTTAACCGGTTAACGCAAGACGCAATACTGTTTTCTAAAAGATTTTCAAACAGTGTTAACCGGTTAACGTGTATGGTTAACCAGTTAACGTGTATGGTTAACCGGTTAACGCAAGACAGAAAACAAATTTTGAACAGATTTTCAAATAGTGTTAACCGGTTAACGCAAGACAGAAAAAAAAATTCTAACAGTTTTTCAACAATGTTAACCGATTAACGCATTTGGTTAACCGGTTAATGCAAGGCAAAATTCACCCGTTCGGCTAACTCTGCGTAATGTGATCGGTCGTCGAGATTTAATTTGGTTTGAATTGATTAAAAGAATTAAAATTGATAATAATAATAATGTGTTTATTATTGTCTTGTGGTGATCGGTTATGGCCTTAGTTTTCCTTTATTTTATTTTGGGTTTTAAAATACGACCTGCGTGTCGTGCCTCTCTTTTAATCTCTCAATGTAACTTCTTTTTTCATCTCACTCCCTCGTATGTAAAACGAGTTTCTTTATGTAATGTAATGTTATGAAGAAAGAAAAGAAGTTAGTGCCAGAGGAGGACAACCTTGAAGATCTTGCTTGGAGAAGCTTAGATCGTTATTAGGTTAGCTTAGGTTCTCTCATTGGCTTGGGAGAACAATTGCGCTAGGGGCCATAACTATTTCATTATATATGTATGTTGATGCATGTGAATGTATGTTGATGCATGTGAGAGACGATTTATATGATAAATAAGCCGGTGAGATCAGAAAAATTGCAATTCCCTCAAATTAAATATTAAGTTTATGCTTTCCAAGTTTTAACACTCATCAAGACTAGTATCGGATAATGTAGGTTTCGCCTACGCGAGGTGCATGTTCTATATTAGTAAGGTGCGATGGGATAATTGTAATATCCAATTGTTAAAACAATGGTTCAAACTTAACTAAACAAATTATAATAATATTATATATGTTTGCTTTCCAAGTTTTAGCACTCATCAAGACTAGTATCGGATAATGTAGGTTTCGCCTACGCGAGGTGCATGTTCTGTGTTAGTAAGGTGCGATGGGATAATTGTAATATCCAACTGCTAAAACGATGGGTCAAACTTAATTATAATAATATTATATATGTCTAGAAGCAAGAGTTGGGAATGATCCATATGATGGATTGGAATAAACAGTTATTCACCCAACTGAAATTTTCGAGAGTTGTATGAGATACAATTGGAAGGAGTTCCTACCTAAATAACCTAGTTTTGTGTAATCCGCCTACGCGGACGTAGAACGAAGTGAAATATGGATCTCGACCCACTAGAAAATCTTCCAACGGGATTTTCCGAATCAAATGATTAGGGTCATTTGTTTTGAGTAAAATAGTGGGAGCATATTTAGTTAAAGGCCTAATTAAATATGTCAATGATACTTATATTTTCATTAATCCTTATGTAGATTACCATGACAACAAACACCTCTAACAACATCTTGCGATCAATCCTTGACAAGGAGAAATTGTCTGGGACAAATTTTCTGGATTGGCACCGAAACCTGAGGATTGTCCTCAAACATGATAAAAAGCTGTATGTCTTGGAGAAACCTGTTCCTGAAGAGGAACCTCCTAGTTCTGCACCTAAGTCAGAAAGAGATGCTTATAAGAAGCATGTCGATGATGCCAATGAAACTGCTTGTCTTATGCTAGCTACCATGAACTCAGAATTGCAAAAGCAACATGAGAACATGGCAGCGTTCGATATGATCGAACACCTGAAAATGCTCTATCAAGAGCAAGCAA
The DNA here is from genome assembly GCF_024323335.1 of Lathyrus oleraceus. NCBI lineage: Eukaryota > Viridiplantae > Streptophyta > Magnoliopsida > Fabales > Fabaceae > Lathyrus > Lathyrus oleraceus. Next base: position 139,079,233 of record NC_066579.1, on the reverse strand, counting down.
GGCATGAGAGGTTTGAAGTTTCAAAAGCCCTTTTTCAAGGCAAGTTAGCTGAGGGAGCCCCTATAGGTCCCCATGTGCTCAAGATGATTGGGTATGTGGAAAACCTTGAGAGATTAGGTTTTCCCCTCGGAAAGGAACTTGCGACTGATTTAATCTTGTAATCGTTGCCAGATGGATTCAGTCAATTTGTCCTAAATTTCAATATAAATGATATGGACAAATCTCTTCCTGAACTGCTAGCCATGTTAAGAACTGCTGAGCAGAATCTGAAGTCGAAAGGAAAGTCCATTCTGATGATCGGAAATGGAAATAGACAGAACAAGAGGCCCACCAAGTAGGGTGATAAAGGGAAAGGCAAGGAAGTTGCCAAACCCAAACCCACTGTTGCTGCTTTGAAGCCTAGTGGAGGCATAGCAAAAGAAGGCACCTGCTTCCATTGCGGTAAGACCGGACACTGGAAGAGAAACTGCCCAAAGTACCTGGAAGATAAGAAGAATGGAGTAGAGACTTCAACTTCAGGTAATTTTGTTATTGAAATTAATTTATCAACTTCTGCATCATGGGTATTAGATACTAGATGCGGTTCCCACATTTGCACAAATGTGCAGGGACTAAAAAGGAGTAGAGATTTGGCAAAAGGTGAAGTCGACCTACGAGTTGGCAATGGAGCAAAGGTTGCTGCTTTAGCCGTAGGAACTTATGTATTGACTTTACCTAGTGGTTTAATAATTCAGTTAGAGAACTGTTATTATGTACCTGCAATTAGCAGGAATATTATTTCCGTTTCTTGTTTGGACAAGTTTGGTTTTTCATTTATAATAAAGAACAATTGTTGCTCAATTTATTTGAATGATATATTATATGCTACTGCACAAATGAACAATGGACTATATGTCCTTGATCTTGAAATGCCTATTTATAACATTAATACTAAAAGGATGAAACCTAATGAGTTAAATCCAACTTACCTTAGGCATTGTCGATTAGGCCACATAAATGAGAAGTGCATTTCCAAACTCCATAAAGATGGACTCTTGGACTCTTTTTATTATGAATCATATGAGACATGCAGATCTTGTTTAATTCGATAGATGACAAAGTCTCCATTCACAGGAAAAGGTGAAAGAGCTAATGATCTTTTGGCCCTCATACATACTGATGTATGTGGACCACTGAACATACCAGCCAGAGGAGGTTTTCAGTACTTCATCACATTAACTAATGATTTCGGTAGATATGGTTATGTGTATTTAATGAAACACAAATCAGAGTCCTTTGAAAAAGTTCAAGGAATTCAAGAATGAAGTACAAAACCAACTAGGTAAGAATATTAAAACTCTTCGATCAGATCGAGGTGGTGAGTATTTAAGCCTAGAGTTTGATGACCATCTGAAAGAGTATGGGATCCTATCCCAACTTACTCCTCCTGGAACACCCCAATGGAATGGTGTATCTGAGAGAAGAAATCGAACCCTGTTAGACATGGTCCGATCCATGATGAGTCACGCCGATCTTCCAAACTCCTTTTGGGGACATGCACTATTGACAGCAACTTACACACTTAACCGTGTTCCATCCAAAAAGGTTGAGAAGACAACATATGATATATGGAGTGGTAAGAAACCACATATGTCTTACATGAAGATTTGGGATTGCGAAGTTTATGTGAAACAACAAATTTCAACTAAGCTTGAGCCCAAATCTGACAAATGCTTATTTGTGGGGTATCCTAAAGAAACAAGAGGGTATAACTTCTACAATCCTTCTGAGGGCAAAGTGTTTGTCGCTCGAACTGGAGTTTTCCTAGAAAAGGATTTTATTTCCAAAGGAATAAGTGGGAGGAAAGTAGAGCTTGAAGAAATTCAAGAATCACAAGGCATTGATACACCTATGGAGGAATTAGAGCAGGAAACACAAATAGTTGTGTAAGAGCAACCTGCTCAAGTAGAACAAGACCAGCGTAGGTCAGGCAGGATACGTCACCTACCTGAGAGATATTGATATCTCATAACTGATCAAGGTGATGCATTACTCATGGATCAAGTACGAACATGAGCCCTGTGTCTACAAGAAGGTTAGTGGGAGCATGATCGTTTTCCTGGTATTATATGTAGATGACATATTACTCATTGGAAACGATATCCCTACCCTGAAACAAGTAAAGTCTTGGTTGGGGAAATGCTTTTCTATGAAGGACCTAGGTGAAGCAGCCTATATATTAGGAATCAGAATCTATAGAGGTAGATCACAAAACTGCTTGGCCTAAGTCAGAGTACATAGACAAAGTGCTGAGACGCTTTAATATGAATGATTCCAATGGTTATGTGTTTTTCTTAAATGGTGGCGCTGTGAGCTAGAAAAGTTCAAAGCAAGATACAGTTGTTGATTCAACAATCGAGGCCGAGCATATTGCTGCCTCAAGTGCAACAAAGGAAGTTGTTTGGATCAAAAGTTCCTTAGTGAACCTGGCATAGTTCCTGGCATTGTGGATCCCATTGGTCTCTATTATGATAACAATGGTGCTATCGCACAAGCTAAGGAGCCTAGATCTCACCAACGGTCCAAACACATACTTAGGCGTTATCACCTCATTCGAGAGATAATAGATAGAGGAGATGTGAAAATATGTAGAGTACCAACACTTGACAATATTGCTGACCCATTGACAAAGCCTCTTGCGCAGCAGAAGCATGATGGCCATACTAGATCAATGGGCATTAGGGGTATGCCTGATTGGCTCTAGTGCTAGTGGGAGATTGTTGTTGTAAGCCCTAGAGGCCAATACTTTCGGTACTTGTATCGAATTATTTATTAATTAATAAAAGGCTTTTTCTTTATTATGTTTGTTCAATAAAGTCCCTGGAATAGATAGTCCGTTTAATGTATCAACTATGACTTAATCATGAGAGCACATTAAACATAAGGACACTATTCTTAAAGCATCCATAGTCGAGCTTTATTGTGAAGTGGGATAACATTAAAGCATTAAGACTATTATGTTTGTAGACTGATGATCACATCTCATGGATCATGGATAAAGAGTTATCAAGTCTTAAACATAGGTATGAATATTAAGAGTAATATTTATACTGGATTGACCCGCTATGAGAATACTATATAGAATGTTATGCAAAGTGTCATAAGTTGTTCTCATGGTGATAATGATGTATACCACTCTTCGACCTGAAACCACTATGGACCCTAGATATAGAGTCGAGTGCTTTATTGCTGATCCAACGTTATCCGTAACTGGATAACCATAAAGACAGTTGATGGGTACTCCACGAAGCATGCTGAGGGACATGAGTGACCTAGATGGAATTTGCCCACCCTGCATAACAGGATAAATGTCTATGGGCCCAATATTGAACTGGACAAGGATGACACAGTCTATGTCTTGTGTTCAATATAGACATAAGGGCAAAAGGGTAATTATACACATAATTATTATCACAGAAGGACTTGTCAGATCACATGACATTTTCGTGTCTTGGGTAGTGTAGCGGGGTATTCGTTACCATTAGAGATATTGACTAAATCCAAGGTAAATCATACAAGTCGAGTCGCCACCACACTTCTATTTATCCAAAGGAATGGTTAGAAAGTGGACAAAAACCTAATAGTTTTATCGAGTCAAAAACTAGTAAAAGAGAGTCAGAGATCTGGGTAAGGGGGTTGGTTATGCAATGGGAAGGTGTAAGGCACCCAAAACATCCTAGGTACTCCTAGGGAGCCTTTTTCATACTTGTGGTAAGGTTGTTGTTTTGTGAAAATTTGTTTGTGCAAACATGATTGAAGAGATGAGAAGAGAATATACAAGTTATTTACATTTTTGTGTTTGGATGGATAAACCCATTGCCTACGTACCATCTTAAAAAAGATTAGGATCAAAACCTCGTAGTTCGGGGTAAAAATTTCAAAAGGGTGGGTGAATTGATTGGTCCAAAAGCCTTAAGGTCTTTTGTTATCAAAGGGAGAAAACTCAACCTAAAACCACAAATCCACCATGTGAGGATAGCTTCAACATGCTAGCGAGGGGTTAACCCTATAATAAGCATGGAAGACTCATTGTCCATCACTAAGGATATAGGTGAGTATTACATCTACCACAAAGATAACTCAAACCTAATAGCTAAAGGTTATGAAAAAGTTTTGATTAGAAAGTGGCCATTGAAACCACAAAAAGACATTTGAATGGGTTATATTTACCAATTAGAAGTATAAACAAAATGGTCAAAGTGGACTTAAAGATTCAGTTCAAAATAAGTATTATGAAAAGAAAGTTTGAAAATCAAAAGCATAAGGCTTAGGTTTCTAATGTTGAAAACAAGTGTTAGATGTTTGCACAAAAGTTTTGGCTTGGGTTAGAGTGGAGAGAAGAAGAAGAAGGGCTAAAGTTCTAAGCAATGCAAAAAGGTGAGGAAAAAGAAACAAAACCACAATGGAGTTCCTTTCTTGAGACCATATTGATGATCCAAGTATCTCCCATCCTTTGGAATAAGCAATCACACAAAGCATAAACTCAAGCAATCAACAATCAAATGAACTCTTGGAAAGACTCCTCAATGTATCTTGGATCTCTCTCTCTTAGAAGCTCATGGTAATGGTTCCTCAATTAAGCTCAAGTTGGAACTCCTAGCACAAGAAAACACACATCAAAAGGTTCTATAACACAATCAAAGAATGGACAAGAGGGAGTTTAAAATATGGTCCTTTCAATGTTCATCTTCAAGCTTAAACATTCTAAAGGCCCAATGCCTAGTTGCTCTTTGACTTTTTATAGCACTCTAAAGGCCCAATGCCTAGTTGCTCTTTGACTCAAATATTGCATAGGGAAAGTCGTAAAGTCTAAGTCCATTTTGTCCAATTCTTTGCATTTGGTTCACAACAATCAAAACAAAACACAAGCACAATAGTATATACACAATTATGTGCTCAAGTGAGCAAAGGGCAAATGGCATTAACATAAACATGTGCTCAAGTGAGCAAAGAGAAAAGCAAATGGATATTATGTGCAAGAATAGTAAATTGCATTAAAAGTAAAGAGCAAAAGTAGATGTTAATTGTTAATGGTTAGTGTTAGTAGTTAGTGTGCCATAACGCAAATTTAGCGCTATGTTAAGCAATCGTAATTGGACTTATGTAGAAGTCACAACTATCTGAGGCCGGTCAATAATAATGTAGGCAACAACACAAGTTAGAAGTCTTGATTAGTGAACCAAGTTCCAACAACTTGCCATGCCAAAAAGAAAAAGAGAATTGATCTTGTATTTGTTTAAGTCTTTTGCATAATTTAGGAAACAACCTATCCTTAATGCAAAGCCATTCACTTGATCAATTGATCAAGATGAATTAGATTTGAATCAAGGAAGGTTAAGTCTCCCTAATCAATGCTAATTTATCAACCTTCAACTCATTGATCAAAAAAAGAAAAAGAAGAAGAAGAAGAAAGAGATGAATAATGGAAAAGATAATGGAAAGAATAAAGTGCATAAGGTGAAATAACATGTACCAATCCATGTGTGTTGACCAAATGACATTGAAAGTCAAAGTCAAACAATGAGAAATCAGAAATGAGATGAAGATTGGAGGTCAAACAAGAAGTAAAATATTTTTGGCATTTTTAATATTAAAATAAACTTGAATTAAAAATAAAAGAAAGGTCAAACTTCAAAATCACTTCAAATCAACCTTGAAAGGTCCAAGTGATTTATCCTAAGTTCAACAAGGTCAAACAAAGTTTGACAATTTTTTTTTAGCATTTTAAAAGTCAGAAAACTATTTTTAATCAATTAAAAATGAATAAAAATAACCTAATTGAACTAAAATCTCAAATAAATCTCAAATCAATTAAAAATTGATGAGAATATTTTTCATAGATTCATCATCATTCAAATAGGTTAGGAAAATATTTTTGTATTTTTTGAATATAAAAAACTATTTAAAATGAATTAAAAATAACCAGGAAAGAGAAAATTCACAAAAAATATCAAATGACAAAATAAAAAATATTAAAAATCAAAATTAGAAACTAGAATTTATTTGGAGAAGAATGCAATTGGTCCCATATTTTTTGGATTAAAAATGAAGAAGATATGAATTTTTGAAAATAATGGAAATAAAAGAAAATAAATCAGAAAATAGAAAAATGCCAAAAATCCAGAGGCGTCAGATCTGGATTCATTACTTGACGTGACACATCTGAAGGCAGGGAGACGCTCGTGCATGGTGTACTTGAGTCAACAGCATCACACATGGCATTATTAAAAGTCAAAAGATCCAAGGGTTGGGATAAAACTGGAGATCAGATCCAATGGTCCACAACGCATCTGGCAAAGGGACGGTCACCGGAGCCACCTTCTTCTCCGGTGAGCATGAAGATTCCGGTGACATTTGCAGGTTTCAAAAGCTTAACCAAAATACACGATCCATACATCGTTGGAAAGCTGGGATGATGTACATCATCCCTGTACCACTCAATTCCACTCTAGATCTCTATATTGAGAGAAATCAGAGATGGAAATTCTGTGGTGTTCAAGTGAACTTCATGGATTTCAATAATTGAGCATAACAATTGCCTCTATGAAGAGGACTTCAGCTAATACAAAATCCAAGCAAATAGATTAATAATTGGTGAGTTTCGAAGAAAAAACCAGTTGAAGAACAACCTTGGATTCTGGAGATTTGAGCTTGCTTCTTTGCTTCCTTTGGCCAAACAGAAGATCAATGGAGTATGAGAGAGAGGTCTAGGAGCTTTAGATCCAAAGATTCAACCAGATGTAGTTGAATTTTAGATCTGAAAAAATTGAAGAAAAGTGAAATAGCTCCTTTGGTGAGAGGTTAGATTTTCAGTTCAGTAGCATTTCAGGTTGATTCATGGATGAAATTTGAATGGAGTGAGGCCCTTATTTATAGATGGAAAGGCAAGGTGAGTGTGATTAAAGCCGTGTGCATGGAATTGGATATCCATTGCATGGGCTTGCATGATCATTCAAAAGGCCCAAATACAATGCCAAATGCACTCTGAATCATAATTGAGCTGAAATGGTCGTGGAATTGGCAATGCACAAGCTTGTATAAAGAGTTCCAACACGTTATGCATAATCATGCCTAAAACTTCTCCTCTTCGAAAATACCATTTGCCAAATCCAAACATGAGCATGTGAGTAATGGTTGGAAAGGTTTTGATGTAAGGAACAATTGTTATGTTGGGCAAAAATCCATTTGAAGTGTGGAAATTGGTGAATTTTGAGTTTAAAGTGCAAGGTGCAAAACATGTAAAGGCAAAGTTTCTAAATTTGGCCAATGTTCAAGCCCTTCTATTTTGATGATGCAAGCCCCAAATGAAAAAACCTCCAACATCAAAGTTGTAGATATCTTCAAGAATATCAAAATGGAATTAAATTTTGCATCATTTGGATTTTTGATGAAAGAGTTATGGGCACTTGAAGTTTGACTTTTTTGCCTTTTAATGCATTTGGTCCAAAAGAACCTATAATGTCTTGCATTATCACATGTATTTCCTTTGCGATTTTGAAATTTCGTTCAACATAACATTTGAAGTAGACATCTTAAGCTTTCCAATGAATTTGATCCCACCTCAAAATCGTAAAAAATGAATGAGTTATGTCCTTGGGAAGTTGACCTAAAATTAGGGTTTCAGTCAAAATGACCTATAATGTCTTGGAATGGGAGATGACCTTCCAAGATTCAAATCAATTTTTGATGAACTTGAAAATTGTTCATATTGTCCTTAAGATAATTTTTTATTTTGGGATCATCTCCATTTGACCAACACATAAAAAGTTAGGTCTCAGTGCATTTCAAAATAGTTAGATGAATTAACTGATCAACTTCTCAAGTCCATGACCCATATCTTGATGAATTGATGATTGAGGATACTCAACTAAGTTCAAATATGCATGAAATGATGAGTTAAAGAACTTCCCTTGATTGCATTTGATCATGGGCTGAGGTTTCTTCAAGAGCAAGGCATTATGGTGCACAAATGAATTAGGGTTTCTTTGGGGAACAAACCTCAAACCCTTTGACTTGCTTTGATCAAAATGATGAATTGAGATGCTAGGGAGGCATATTTGATGGATGAGAGCTTTGGGAACCATTACCATGCTTGCTATCATCTTCACTTGGCTATATCTTTGTACCAATGATCTCCTTGAAGCTTTTGACCTTGTGATTGCTCAAGCTACAAACAAAAGATGTTAGTGACATATTTTTGTGCTTTTGGTTAGTAAACAAAATAAGAAAAGCAATGATATACAAATCAAGCATGCTTGGTGATCTCAAACCACTCACAAGAGGTCCTACCCAAAGGTAAAGGGAACTAAGATGCCTATGATCCTTAAGGCTTTGCAAATGCAATGTTATGATGCCATGAGGGATCTTAGGGTCAAAATTGGGGTCTTACAGATGCCCCTATTTAAGATCATTCTAGCCGGAGAAGTGAAGGCTAAAATCTTCGTTTCGACGGGGTAGAATGGGCTTAAATAATAACAAAAAGACGAATTTTGGTCCCTAAGAGACCTCATGATGCAGATATATGCATGCAAATGGTAAAACTCTGTGGGGATAGGTCCACAAAGGCAAAGATCAGGAGGAAATCGACAATCCCTATGAATAATTCATTCTATGGGGCAAATACTCTACCGGGGAGTAAAGGGATGAAAATGCGTGAGCAGGTCACGACTTGAAACTTGTTGAGAGACACGGAGAGAATCCATGAAATAAATCAATGGAAGGACTCGAGCTGACTCGAAGATGCACGTATTGGGGAATATGCCAATACAACAAAATTATCCATAGCGGATACTTCGGATAAAAATCCGGACTCAGGTGGAGATGTCCACTAAGGACTCAGCTGACGAAATAACAAATGAGGTATTACCGGTTACTGGGTAATAAGCTCAAAAAGAGATCATGTGATCCCACCGGTATCAGGGTGAGGGAAAAACATGCTCCGGGAGAATGAATATCTAAGACCGGTATAAGGGTGATAGATATCAATCAACCAAATCATCTGAGGAAGACCTAAAAGGTATATTTCAGCTCAGGGATTCTGACTCCACAGGGGACAAAAAGTCATAATAGGGAGCAGAAGGAGGGAACACCAGGGATGCCGGTTACTGGGCATATAATAGGTGATCAACCAAAACGTGAATTGGGGAATATTCTCAAGACACTCATCATCCAAAAGAGGGCTAAAAGCAAACTCGATTATGGGATGGATATTTGATTCCAAAAAGGGATACGAATCTTACTCAACTGGGGAAGAACCAAAAGGCTTCGACCAAAGAGTGCATGAGATATATTATCTATTACCGTCAGAACGTAGATAATATACTCGCATGGAAGATTATCCACAACCGGTTACTGGGTTAATAAAGGATAAATCGACCGCAAAGAAAGGACATCGGGATACCGAAACTAGGTATATAATGATGACCATTCAAGGGGAGCAACAAACATTACTGGCAACCGGTACATGAAAGATGACTTGCTGGGGATAAACTGCCTAATCAGAGCAATTATCCGAAAGAATAAGGGAATATCAACACCGAATATTGGATAATGATAACCGTCAAGGAGGGGATTACATCTACCGGATACTGGGTAGAAAACCACGGAAGAGTAACCGTTATCGATTAGGATGAACAAAAGGTTAACTCCGCAAGGGGATGAAATAGGGTTTACAACTACCGGTATAAAGGTAGAAAACCACAGACTCCGCCAGGGATAAGATGAATGATTACTAATTACTGAGTAATTATTCATTTATACCACAGTGAAGCGCAGGAAATAGTCACAAAAGGCCAATTTAGGATCAAACTAAAGAGGCAAGCTGAATCAAAACTCGTCCCAGTGAGGATATAACTCAATAGGGAAACCCATCCCAATATACGTTGGGAAGGAACAAAAATAACCATCATCCACGAGTATATAACTCGGTGGGGAATATGGAAGGAAAGATAAACACTTTCTACTTAAGGGGATGACTCTACATGGGGAGATCAGACACCGACATCTGCTTGGGGAAGCATATTACCCACTAGCAAGAGATAACAAACAAAGATATATGGCAAAGAATGCAATCATGAATATCTGAATGTTTGAAAACTATATGCACGCATGCATGGTTTATGTATGATGAATGCTGACAAACAGACATTTCTAACACAAACAGCTCTAAGGGATAAGTACACAAACATCCGGTACTACATCTCAAGAGAGAAAGCCAGGTTCACCAGAGAGTATCCAATCTGATGAGGGCAAGTGATACCAGGAAGCAAATATCTCTACAGGGGGATGAACATCAGTCATTCCAGCTGGGGGGCAGGAGTTATTGCACAGATAAAATCCGCCGCATAAGCAACTATACTGGGGAATCTATCCGAGGAGTTGGGGGGATCTGTGGGGAACAACCACCAAACAGGAGGCTTCCAAGGTCACCGCCAAATACCATACTACCAAAGATCACACCTACTGAGAAGGAAAGGTCGCTACTCTACTGAAGGGAAGAGTGGTGAATATCTTACCAAACACTCCGCTTAATAGAAAAAACCACAAAAGGCCCCGGAGGAAGAAGATACAAGCATGTCGGGAATATGAACAAATGTCTTACCCTGTTGGGGATCATACCATCCTTGGGAGAGCACTGAAGATCTCTTAGGTATCCTTATGTCATTGTGCATGTTCACTTTGCTTAAAAACAAGTTATGAAAAATTTGATTATTCAAAACATTGATATTTTTTCAATTAAAACATGTAAAACATTTGTTGGATAGAAATAAATAAGAGTTCAAATAATTGGATAAAGGCTCAAATTTATTTGATGGAATGGTAGTCTGCTAATGGCAAGACTCCATAGATCTTTACAAATTTGAAATTGGTGATATATATTGGAAAAGGGCTACATTGAACATAATGACCATTTCTCCACCAATTCTGAATCCGATGTATTTGTAGCTTTGGTTGATGACGAATGAGCAAGAATCTCTTGACTGATGACAGTTGTAGAACAAAGCCTTGTCAGGATGAAGTTACTTGCCAAATCCCTAATTTTGCCTAGATTGCCCCAGGATGAGGTACTCAATCTAGCGGGATATATATATATATATATATATATATATATATATATATATATATATATATATATATATATATATATATATATATTCATTTTTTATGTCTCTAACTTTTGCCTGGACCTCCCTTTCGGGTTTTCAATCCACTGAGACGCTCATTTTTGCCTAAGCTGCCCTTTCGGGGTTTCAACTTAGCGAGCTATTCTGTTTTTATTTTTAGGCGAAGTATTTCTTGACTGCATCTGAATTCACAGGACGAGTGAAATCCTCCCCATCCATAGTTGTAAGTATCAATGCACCGCCTGAAAAGGCTCTCTTAACAACGTATGGACCTTCATAGTTTGGAGTCCACTTGCCCCTGGAATCGGGCGCGAAAGACAAAACTTTCTTGAGCACAAGGTCACCCTCTCGGAAAACACGAGGCTTGAACCTTCTTGTCAAAAGCTTTCTTCATCCTTTGCTGATATAACTGACCATGGCACATGGCCGTCAATCTCTTTTCTTCTATCAAATTCAGCTGGTCATAACAACTCTGAACCCATTCAACATTAGTCAACTTGGCTTCCATCAAGACTCTCATTGACGGGATCTCCACCTCTACTGGAAGCACGACCTCCATGCCATAAACGAGAGAAAAAGGGGTTGCCCCTGTTGAAGTACGGACAGATGTTCGATATCCGTGTAAAGCAAATGGCAGCATCTCATGCCAATCTTTGTACGTGACAACCATCTGTTGGATAATCTTCTTGATATTCTTATTAGGAGCTTCAACAACCCCGTTCATCTTGGGTCTATAGGGAGAAGAGATGTGATGCGCAATCTTGAACTCACTACACAGCTCTTCCATCATTTTGTTGTTCAGGTTAGATCCATTATTAGTAATGATCTTATCTGGCACACCATATCGACATATGAGTTGATTCTTGATAAACTTCACGACCACCTGCCTGGTCACATTTGCATATGATGCCGCTTCAACCGACTTGGTGAAGTAATCAATTGCTACGAGAATAAACCCGTGTCCATTAGACGCTTTTGGCTCTATCATGCCAATCATGTCGATTCCCCACATGGAGAAAGGCCATGGTGATGAAATCACATTCAAAAGTGTCGGGGGAATATGAATCTCGTCCGCATAAATCTGACACTTATGGCATTTCTTCACATATTTTCAGCAGTCAGACTCCATTGTCAGCCAATAGTAGCCTGATCTCAATATCTTTCTAGCCATGGCGTGTCCATTGGAATGAGTATCAAATGAACCCTCATGGAACTCAGTCATTAACAGGTTTGCTTCGTGTCTATCCAAGCATCTGAGCAGAACCATGTCAAAATTTCTCTTATAAAGCACCTCACCATTGAGGTAGAAACTTCCTGATAATCTCCTCAGAGTTTTCCGTCTTTCAAAGATGCCCCAGGCGGGTAAACCTGGCTCTGAAGGAAACACTTGATGTCATAGTACCATGGCTTATCATCCTTCAACTCTTCAACCGCAAATACATGAGTTGGTATGTCCAAGCGCATCACAGTGATATTGGGAACTTCATTCCAAAGTTTAACCACAATCATTGAAGCAAGTGTAGCAAGAGCATCTGCCATCCGATTCTCATCTCGAGGAATATGATTGAAGTCAACTTCAGTAAAGAATGTTGAAATCCTCCTCGCATAATCCCTATATGGAATGAGGCCAGGCTGATTCGTTTCCCATTCACCCTTAATCTGATTAACAACGAGGGCCAAATCACCATATACATCAAGATGCTTGATCCCAAGATCAATGCATTCCTCCAATCCCATAATACCGGCCTCATACTCATCCATATTATTCGTGCATTTGAAAGTTAGCCTTGCTGTAAAAGGAATATGTGTGCCCTGAGGAGTAATAATCACTTCCCCAATACCATTTCCATACTGATTTACAGCGCCATCAAACACCATACTCCATCTGGAACCAGGCTCTGGCCCTTCATCGAGCGTAGGCTCATCGCAATCTTTCATTTTCAAATACAGAATCTCCTCATCTGGGAAGTCATACTGAACTGACTGATAATCCTCAGTCGGCTGATGTGCCAAGTGGTCAGCCAAAATACTACCTTTAATAGCCTTTTGAGCTCGATACTCAATATCACACTCAGATAACAACATCTGCCAACGGGCAATCCTCCCTGTTAAAGCAGGCTTCTCGAAGATATACTTGATCGGATCCATTCTGGATATCAACCAAGTCGTATGATTCAACATATACTGGCGTAGGCGCTTAGCAGCCCAAGCCAAAGCACAACATGTCTTCTCAAGCATTGAATATCGAGACTCACAATCGGTGAACTTCTTGATCAAGTAGTAAATATCATATTCTTTCTTTCCTGATTCGTCTTGCTGACTAAGGACACAACCCATTGAGTCTTCAAGAACAGTCAGATACATAATCAATGGTCTTCCTTCCACGGGCGGAGACAGAATTGGAGGCTCAGACAGATACTCTTTAATACTGTCGAAAGCTTTCTGGCAATCCTCGATCCAATCATGGGACTGATCTTTCCGGAGGAGCTTGAATATTGGCGCACATGTGGCAGTCATGTGGGATATGAATATGGAAATATAATTCAAGCGGCCAAGAAAACCTCGGACTTGTTTCTCAGTTTTGGGCGCAAGCATCTCTTGTATTGCTTTGACCTTTGCAGGATCAACCTCAATACCTCTTTCACTAACAATAAAGCCCAATAACTTGCCGGAACAGACTCCAAATGTACACTTGTTGGGATTCAGACAAAGCTTATATTTTCTCAAATGCTGAAAAAGCTTCAACAAGTGCTCTACATGTTCAACTTCCGTTCTTGACTTAGCGATCATATCGTCAACATATACCTCGATCTCCTTGTGCATCATATCATGAAACAGGGTGGTCATAGCTCGTTGATACGTGGCTCCGGCGTTCTTCAAACCGAAGGGCATCACTCGATAACAGAATGTTCCCCAAGGTGTGATGAATGTTGTCTTCTCCATATCCTCGGGTGCCATCTTGATCTGATTATATCCGGAAAATCCATCCATAAATGAGAAGACATTGAATTTAGCTGTATTGTCTACCAACATATCAATATGTGGTAGAGGAAAATCATCTTTCGGACTAGCTTTATTCAAGTCTCTATAGTCCACACACATCCGGACTTTTCCGTCTTTCTTAGGCACAGGCACAATATTGGTCACCCATTGAGGATAGGTAGAAGTCACCAGAAACCCCGCATCAATTTGCTTCTGAACTTCCTCTTTGATCTTTACTGCCATATCAAGATGAGTTCTTCTGAGCTTCTGCTTCACAGGCACGCACTTAGGTTTCAAAGGTAGGAAATGTTGCACAATGTTTGTATCTAGACCAGGCATGTCTTCATATGACCAGACAAAGACATCAACATATTCTCGTAGCAATTCAATCAACCCTTTCTTGACAGAATCCTCCAGGAGTGCCCCAATCTTCACTTCTCGCACACAATCCTCAGACCCCAAGTTGACTGTTTCCAGATTCTCACGATGTGGTTGAATGATTTTCTCTTCATGCTCAAGTAGACGGGTAATCTCACCAGGAGTCTCTTCAACGTCATCTTCTTCCGCCTCAAATACAGGGAATTCAAAGTTGGGAGATGGTGTTGGGTCATTATGTTCAATGGGTTTGATCAACCTGCATAATGATTTTGGATATGAAAGCTTTAGAATTCAAACAAGGAAAATCATTATGCAGATGAAAAGATTGATTTTATTCTTATTTTTGAGGTTTTATGTGATCACCAATTTCATGCAAAAAGCGAAAAGGGAAAATAATTGGAAAAACAAACATTTAACATGAATCTATTGAATGAAAATATCATTGTATTTATGCGCCAACAATGTCATCACTTCTCCTTTTGGCATGGGATGAGGGTTTTTAAACACAATGAACATTACTTTGACTTATGGATAACTGTTGGAATATCCACAGCAACCCAATTATGGCAGATTCCCCCAAGGATGACGAAGTTGCCTGAATCCTCTTCGTCTTCTTCCAAGATGGCAGCAGCCTCCTCGTCTTGATCAGTGTGGATGAACCCTCCACTCTTGAACAACCCTTGCATATTGGAAACCCCAAAAGAATAACCGATGCTAGCCCGGGACTTGTTGTCTTCTAGCTCAATCATCTTCCTTAATCCAGCAGTTGCACCACGCTCAATGGCCAACTTTGCATCTTTGCAGGAAGCAAATGAAGGAGTTCTCTTCTCAATAGGTTCAGCAATAGATAAAGCTTGGGAGGGAGTTCCAACTTCATCCTCATCATCTATATATGAGAAGGAAGACAAATGGCTAACCAGGAGAGCCTTTTTTCCCCTACCACCACCAGCTTCTTATTCTTCACAAATTTCAGTTTCTGGTGTAGGGTGGATGTCACGGCGCCTGCCTCGTGAATCCATGGTCTGACTAGGAGACAGCTATACGATGGGTGAATATCCATAACCTGGAAGGTAATATGGAAATCACTTGGTCCGATTTTGATTGGGAGATCAACCTCGCCAATCACAGTTTTGCGAGACCCATCGAAAGCCTTCACAACTACTCCACTCTGCCTCATGGGAGGCCCTTGGTATGACAACTTCGCAAGAGTAGTTTTTGGCAATACATTCAATGATGACCCAGTGTCCACCAGCACATTGGACATGGCGTCTTCCTTGCAACCCATAGATATATGCAATGCCAAGTTGTGGTTTCTTCCCTCCTCGGGGAGATCAGAGTCACAGAAACTCAAATTGTTACAAGCAGTGATGTTTGCAACAATGCTATCGAATTGTTCTATCGTGACATCGTGATCCACATATGCCACATCCAACACCTTCTGCAGAGCCTCTCGGTGTGGTTCTGAATTCAAAAGCAATGATAACACAAATATTTTGGATGGCGTTTGTAGAAGCTGGTCTACAACGTTGTATTCGCTCCTTTTGATGAGCTTCAACATCTCATCACAATCTTCTTTCGTATTGCCGCTCGGGCCAACAGAAGCAGGAGTTCTTAGCGTAGAGGATGGCTTGACAACAAGTGCCGGATTCTAAGTGCTCACAGCATTCCCAATCGGGCGCTCAACAAAGTCAGCATCAACACTTCCTCGAGCATCAGCTTGAGGCTTTGGCGGTGCTGAAAATACACGACCACTACGGGTCAAACCGCTAACATCAACAATATTTACAACAGGTGAAAAAGGCAAGGACACCTCTTTCCCATTTTCCACTGCTACGACATTGTAGCGATAGGGGACCGCCTTTTTAGAAGAGTACGGTACAGGTCCGGCTGGCTTAATGGTTAATGCGGGAGAAACCTTCTGCTTGCTACCATCATACTTGATGATAACGGGCTCGGGGATCCGGAATACTGGAGAAATTACGTTGACCTCATCAGCATCTTCATCAACATTTCTGTTTTGAAGGATCTCAATAACTCCTTCATCCAGCATTTCTTGAACATCTTTGCGCACCTGGCGACAACCTCTTTGATTGACAGAACAGACTCGACATCTATCATGGTCATGCTCATAATGACTATAATCACATAGAAAACGATGCATCTCGACCATATATTGTCGAATATGACTGACGTATTTGACTTTGTATTTGCCAGGGCAACCCTGGACCATGTTGACAGATTTCCCATGCTCGGGCAATGGGTTCTTCTTCACGTTAGGACTTACGTCCTCGAAACACAGAATGCCACACCTAACAAGGTCTTGAACCTTGGTCTTCAAAGGGTAGCAATTCTCCACGTCGTGGCCAGGGGCACCAGAATGGTAAACACAGTGTAATTCGGGCTTATACCACCACTGGGGGTTAGTAGGTATAGTCAGTGGGTCTCGCGGAGTAATCAACTTCCTCTCTATCAAAGAGGGATATAAATCTGCATACGTCATCGGAATAGGATCGAAGGTGACCATTTTCCTCTCGTAACTTGTGCTGGTTTGATTACTGTTTCGAGGCTGGTAGGCCTGCTGTTGCGGACGGTGCTGTTGTTGTTGATATTGCGGATGTGGTTGCTGATTGTTGTTATGTTGTTGGTACTGCTGATTATCTCTGAAGACAGGTGCTATGTGAGCCACCTGGTGCTGGTTACCGGCGAGACGCATGGCCTTTCTCCTCACAGAGGGTCTTCTTGGTTTCACCTGGGAGGTCACAACATGTGCCTCTCCATCTTTCTTTTTCGCAAATGCCCCATAACGTTTGGCAGAAGAGCCTTCTTCTCTTGTCAGACGCCCTTCTCTAACCCCTTCTTCTAGACGCATCCCCATATTCACCATCTCGGTGAAGTCAGTAGGAGCGCTAGCAATCATCTGCTCATAATAAAAAGAACTCAAGGTCTTCAAAAAGATCTTAGTCATATCTTTCTCTTCTAGCGGGGGCACGATCTGTGCTGCTACCTCTCGCCACCTCTGGGCGTATTCTTTGAATGTTTCCTTGTCCTTCTGGGACATGGCCCTCAATTGATCCCTATCGGGAGCCATATCCACATTGTACTTGTATTGCTTGACGAAAGCTTCGCCAAGATCGTTGAAGGATCGGATGTTCGCACTGTCTAAACCCATGTACCAACGCAGAGCAGCACCGGACATACTGTCCTGAAAGTAGTGGATGAGCAATTGGTCATTGTCAGTCTGAGTCGACATTTTCCTGGCATACATGACCAGGTGGCTGAGAGGGCAGGTATTTCCCTTGTATTTTTCAAAGTCAGGGACCTTGAATTTCACAGGGATCTTCACATTAGGAACCAAGCAGAGTTCGGCAACAGACTTGCCGAAAAGATCCTTTCCTCTGAGAGTTTTCAATTCCTTGCGAAGCTCAAGAAATTGATCGTTCATAGCGTCCATCTTTTCATAGACATTTGGGCCTTCAGACGGCTCAGAATGATAGATGGTATCGTCTACTTTGGGCAGAGTATGCACGACAGGAGGAGGAACAGCAAGGACCGGGCTAGATGCCGGCATAGAAGCAAAGGTGGGAGCAGAACCCTCGGGCATGAAATTGGGAGGCATTCCCCACGGGAATTCGGCTGGCATGGCCGTTGGCGCAAAGTGTGCACTGGCTGCGGGCACAGTCGAGGAGACAATCTCAGAGATGACTGTCCTCTGGAGAGGAGTTGAAGGTGTCGGAGAAGACTGGCTCTGGGCAGCCATGAATGACTCCATCAAGGCACTTAATCTGGCCACTTCCTCTTTCAGCTCGCGGTTCTCTTGTTCCAAATGATCCATCAGTCTTGAAATGTTGGCTCTGGTGTAGTACCGGTGAGTCAGCTTGTCTTCAAAATAAATGAAGAACACAGAGTTAGGCCACAGGACAAGAAGCCGTGAACAAAACCTGCTTATGCACATGATGCATGCAATGCTTGTGCATATAATTTGTTTTTTTCTTTTTATTCCAAAGGAACTTAAGGGTTCTATTTGCAAAGTTTGGAAGTGTTAAACATTTATCACATATGGAAATATCTCATCAAATAATATCTGGAAACATTTTTACACTAAGGAAGTACAGTTTTGGTAACCAAATATAATACAAGAGAGAAGGGAAATAAACATCTTATGGATCCCTAGAAGCAATCATCCAAAGCTCTGGATACAGGAAGATAAGATGCACGAAGTCTCTTCACCTCCCTCTTGTAGGCTGCCTCCATATCTGCCTTCTCTTTGGCGAGTCAACCGTACTTCCTTTTCCAAAACTTGGAAGACTGAGGAAGTAGAGAAGTCCATGCATCATCAGGATCATCAATAACCTGATGTTCAAGGAATTCTATCAAAGCATCCTTCTCCTTGATCTGCTGAAGCAACTCCTCTCTTTCGCGGATCCAAGCACGTGATCGGTCTTCGTCTCTCAACTCCTCTACTCCTTGATTGGGGAGGGTTGAAGGCCCAGCCATAATCAAAGGTGTAGGTCTTGGATACTCGTAAGGCATGAGATACTCAGACGCTCTCTTCCTAACCCAAGCAGTGTAAGGCTCCATAGCAACACAATTCTTAGGACCCAACTCCTTCCTTCCTTTCTTATGAATCTTGCGCCAAGCGCGAACCATTCTGCCCTTCAAGTTTTAGGGATCTTTACCCTCCTGAAAGAACACACCCTCTAACAGAATGTTATTAGGTTTATCCTTTAGGGGGAACCCAAGCTGACGACGTGCCAAAACAGGGTTGTAGTTAATCCCACCACATGTACCAAGAAGAGGTACATTGGAGAGTTCACCACAAGAGTCGATAATCTGCACACCATCATACACACGGTTGTACCAAGAGATATCATCATTAGTGAGAGACATGAGTCTCGTGGACCACCGTAGACATCCTTTGTTCTCCTTGAAGGTGATCGTCTGTGATAAGTGAGAAATAAACCACTTATACAACAGAGGCAAACAACACACAATGGCGTCACCACCCTTTGCATTCCTCAGATGCAAAGAGAAATAAGTGTCACCCAACAGAGTCGGAACGGGATTAAGAGTAGAGAAGATCCTAATAGCATTCATATCCACAAATTTGTCGATGTTGGGGAACAATACTAACCCATAGATGAGAAGCACAAATATGGCCTCAAAGGCGTCCTCACTCATGGCCTTCCCATACATGATAGCTTGAGCAATGAGGAACTCAGAAGGGAGACCTTGAATTCCACCTTTGGTAGTCATATGAGCACCAACCAGAGATTCATCTATATGCAACATGTCTGCTATTTCTTGAGAAGTAGGAATACTCTCCAAGCCACTGAACGGCAACTGGTCTAGAATCGGTATACCCACAAGGTAGGCATACCCCTCAAGTGTAGGCAAAAGCTGGAAATCTGGAAACGTGAAGCAACGGTACAAGGGATCATAAAACTGCACCAATACACTCATCAATCCTTCGTCCACCTGAGTAGTCAGAAGAGGAAGAAGCTTCCCAAAACGAGCCTTGAAACCCAAGGGATCTAGTACATAGGATGTCAGATTCCTTAACTCTTTCAAATCTGGTTGTCTAAAACTGTACTTCTTTGTATTCCTTCTTTGTCTTTCCATGTCTGAAAATTTTGCAAATAGACCCCTTAAGTTCCTTGAAAATTTTCTTCATTATTGATGATATGGATGCAAATGGGTGCATGAATGCATGAATGCAACAATCACACTCAAGGATCAAGCAAAGCACACCAAACAAAGGTCATGGGATGGATCATATCATCCTTAATATCAATCATCTATTTTGGTGGATTATGGTTTACACCTTATCAACACCCAAGTTCCATTGATATTAAGGATACATGAACGGATCAACCATGAATCAAGGGTTTGTTGCGAGTCACGAGCATGGAGTCTCGGTTAAGAACCACCCAAAGGGAGTGTACTAGGGTTTAAACCTGCCAAACATGTTCTACAAGAGGTTCCCATAGTCATCATCCCATCTTTCGGATATTATCGGAGAAACGACTACTCGTTTTCCAAAAATATTCTTAAGAGAGACTCTTATGAGTGTAGTATCATGTAACAATCGTATCAAATCTTACACTTGAACGACTTTCGCACTACATCCTAAGAATAGGCCAAGATGGGCTTGGTAAACTAAGGTCCTTGGCTTCTAAGGTCTATATTGGAAAGAGTAATGTCTAACCACAACTACTTGTGTGACATTATT
Organism: Lathyrus oleraceus; assembly: GCF_024323335.1. Lineage (NCBI taxonomy): Eukaryota > Viridiplantae > Streptophyta > Magnoliopsida > Fabales > Fabaceae > Lathyrus > Lathyrus oleraceus. The sequence continues at coordinate 139,058,482 of NC_066579.1, read as the reverse complement.
GATCCCAACATGACCTCCACCAAGTGAATGGACTTGCAAGTCAACTTGCTAAGGAATAACTCCACACAAGTCAACAAGACTACGCCATTCTCCTATCCTAAGTGCACTCGAGTTCGGGTATAGAACTCATCTCACAAAGATCACCAAGCATACAAGGAATTAATATTCAAGCAATTCAATCATTACATACAATACAGTAATCCCAAATTGCACAAAAATATGTCACAAAACAATACAATACAATACAACAAATATGAAAAGTTGGCAAAACCCACTGGGCAAAGGATTCGATCCCCAGCAGAGTCGCCACTTTTCTGTAGCGGGGTATTCGTTACCATTAGAGATATTGACTAAATCCAAGGTAAATCATACAACTCGAGTCGCCACCGCACTTCTATTTATCCAAAGGAATGGTTAGAAAGCGAACAAAAACCTAATAGTTTTATTGAGTCAAAAACTAGTAAAAGAGAGCCAGAGATCTGGGTAAGGGGGTTGGTTATGCAATGGGAAGGTGTTAGGCACCCAAAACATCCTAGGTACTCCTAAGGAGCCCTTTTCATACTTGTGGTAAGGTTGTTGTTTTGTGAAAATTTGTTTGTGCAAACATGATTGAAGATATGAGAAGAGAATATACAAGTTATTTACATTTTTCTGTTTGGATGGATAAACCCATTGCCTACGTACCATCTTAAAAAAGATTAGGATCAAAACCTCGTAGTTCGGGGTAAAAATTTCAAAAGGGGTGGGTGAATTGATTGGTCCAAAAGCCTTAAGGTCTTTTGTTATCAAAGGGAGAAAACTCAACCTAAAACCACAAATCCACCATGTGAGGATAGCTTCAACATGCTAGCGAGGGGTTAACCCTATAATAAGCATGGAAGACTCATTGTCCATCACTAAGGATATAGGTGAGTATTACATCTACCACAAAGATAACTCAAACCTAATAGCTAAAGGTTATGAAAAAGTTCTGATTAGAAAGTGGCCATTGAAACCACAAAAAGACATTTGAATGGGTTATATTTACCAATTAGAAGTATATACAAAATGGTCAAAGTGGACTTAAAGATTCAATTCAAAATAAGTATTATGAAAAGAAAGTTTGAAAATCAAAAGCATAAGGCTTAGGTTTCTAATGTTGAAAACAAGTGTTAGATGTTTGCACAAAAGTTTTGGCTTGGGTTAGAGTGGAGAGAAGAAGAAGAAGGGCTAAAGTTCTAAGCAATGCAAAAAGGTGAGGAAAAAGAAACAAAACCACAATGGAGTTCCTTTCTTGAGACCATATTGATGATCCAAGTAGCTCCCATCCTTTGGAATAAGCAATCACACAAAGCATAAACTCAAGCAATCAACAATCAAATGAACTCTTGGAAAGACTCCTCAATGTATCTTGGATCTCTCTCTCTTAGAAGCTCATGGTAATGGTTCCTCAATTAAGCTCAAGTTGGAACTCCTAGCACAAGAAAACACACATCAAAAGGTTCTATAACACAATCAAAGAATGGACAAGAGGGAGTTTAGAATATGGTCCTTTCAATGTTTATCTTCAAGCTTAAACATTCTAAAGGCCCAATGCCTAGTTGCTCTTTGACTTTTTATAGCACTCTAAAGGCCCAATGCCTAGTTGCTCTTTGACTCCAAATTTGCATAGGGAAAGTCGTAAAGTCTAAGTCCATTTTGTCCAATTCTTTGCATTTGGTTCACAACAATCAAAACAAAACACAAGCACAATAGTATATACACAATTATGTGCTCAAGTGAGCAAAGGGAAAATGACATTAACATAAACATGTGCTCAAGTGAGCAAAGAGAAAAGCAAATGGATATTATGTGCAAGAATAGTAAATTGCATTAAAAGTAAAGAGCAAAAGTAAATGTTAATTGTTAATGGTTAGTGTTAGTAGTTAGTGTGCCATAAGGCAAATTTAGCGCTATGTTAAGCAATCGTAATTGGACTTATGTAGAAGTCACAACTATGTGAGGCCGATCAATAATAATGTAGGCAACAACACAAGTTATAAGTCTTGATTAGTGAACCAAGTTCCAACAACTTGCCATGCCAAAAAGAAAAAGAGAATTGATCTTGTATTGGTTTAAGTCTTTTGCATAATTTAGGAAACAACCTATCCTTAATGCAAAGCCATTCACTTGATCAATTGATCAAGATGAATTAGATTTGAATCAAGGAAGGTTAAGTCTCCCTAATCAATGCTAACTTATCAACCTTCAACTCATTGATCAAAAAAAGAAAAAGAAGAAGAAGAAGAAAGAGATGAATAATGGAAAAGGAAATGGAAAGAATAAAGTGCATAAGGTGAAATAACATGTACCAATCCATGTGTGTTGACCAAATGACATTGAAATTCAAAGTCAAACAATGAGAAATCAGAAATGAGATGAAGATTGGAGGTTAAACAATAAGCAAAGTATTTTTGGCATTTTTAATATTAAAATAAACTTGAATTAAAAATAAAAGAAAGTTCAAACTTCAAAATCACTTCAAATCAACCTTGAAAGGTCCAAGTGATTTATCCTAAGTTCAACTAGGTCAAACAAAGTTTGACAAAAAAATTTCAGCATTTTAAAAGTCAGAAAACTATTTTTAATCAATTAAAAATGAATAAAAATAACCTAATTGAACTAAAATCTCAAATAAATCTCAAATCAATTAAAAAATTGATGAGAATATTTTTCATAGATTCATCATCATTCAAATAGGTTAGGAAAATATTTTTGTATCTTTTGAATATCAAAAACTATTTAAAATGAATTAGAAATAACCAGAAAAGAGAAAATTCACAAAAAATATCAAATGACAAAATAAAAAATATTAAAAATCAAAATTAGAAACTAGAATTTATTTGGAGAAGAATGCAATTGGTCCCATATTTTTTGGATTAAAAATGAAGAAGATATGAATTTTTGAAAATAATGGAAATAAAAGAAAATAAATCAGAAAATAGAAAAATGCCAAAAATCCAGAGGCGTCAGATCTGGATTCATTAATTGACGTGGCACATCTGAAGGCAGGGAGACGCGCGCGCATGGTGTACTTGAGTCAACAGCATCACACATGGCATTATTAAAAGTCAAAAGATCCAAGGGCTGGGATATAAACTGGAGATTAGATCCAATGGTCCACAACACATCTGGCAAAGGGACAGTCACTGGAGCCACCTTCTTCTCCGGTGAGCATGAAGATTCCGGTGACATTTGCAGGTTTCAAAAGCTTAACCAAAATACACGATCCATACATCGTTGGAAAGCTGGGATGATGTACATCATCCTTGTACCACTCAATTCCACTCTAGATCTCTATATTGAGAGAAATCAGAGATGGAAATTCTGTGGTGTTTAAGTGAACTTCATGGATTTCAATAATTGAGTGTACAAAACAATTGCCTCTATGAAGAGGACTTCAGCCAACACAAAATCCAAGCAAATAGATCAATAATTGGTGAGTTTCGAAGAAAAAACCAGTTGAAGAACAACCTTGGATTCTGGAGATTTGAGCTTGCTTCTTTGCTTCCTTTGGCCAAACAGAAGATCAATGGAGTATGAGAGAGAGGTCTAGGAGCTTTAGATCCAAAAATTCAACCAGATGTAGTTGAATTTTAGATCTGAAAAAATTGAAGAAAAGTGAAATAGCTCCTTTGGTGAGTGGTTAGGTTTTCAGTTCAGCAGCATTTCAGGTTGATTCATGGATGAAATTTGAATGGAGTGAGGCCCTTATTTATAGATGGAAAGACAATGTGAGTGTGATCAAAGTCGTGTGCATGGAATTGGATATCCATTGCATGGGCTGGCATGAACATTCAAAAGGCCCAAATCCAATGCCAAATGCACTCTGAAGCATAATTGAGCTGAAATGGTCGTGGAATTGGCAATGCACAAGCTTGTATAATGAGTTCCAACATGTTATGCATAATCATGCCTAAAACTTCTCCTCTTCGAAAATACCATTTGCCATATCCAAACATGAGCATGTGAGTAATGGTTGGAAAGGTTTTGATGTAAGGAACAATTGTTATGTTGGGAAAAAATCCATTTGAAGTGTGGAAATTGGTGAATTTTGAGTTTAAAGTGCAAGGTGCAAAACATGTAAAGGCAAAGTTTCTAAATTTGGCCAATGTTCAAGCCCTTCTGTTTTGATGATGCAAGCCCCAAATGAAAAAACCTCCAACATAAAAGTTTTAGACCTCTTCAAGAAAATCAAAATGGACTTACATTTTGCATAATTTGGATTTTTGATGAAAGAGTTATGGGCACTTGAAGTTGGACTTTTTTGGTTTTTAATGCATTTGGTCCAAAAGAACCTATAATGTCTTGCATTATCACATGTAATTCCTTTGAGATTTTAAAATTTTGTTCAACATAAAATTTTAAGAAGACATCTTAAGATTTCTAATGGATTTAATCCCACCTCAAAATAATAAAAAATGAATGAGTTATGTCCTTGGGAAGTTGACCCAAAATTAGGGTTTCAGTCAAAATGACCTATAATGTCTTGGAATCGGAGATGACCTTCCAAGCTTCAAATCAATTTTTGATGAACATGAAAATTGTTAATATTGTCCTTAAGAGAATATTTGCTTTTGGGATCATCTCCATTTGACCAACACATAAAAAGTTAGGTCTCAGTGCATTTCAAAATAGTTAGATGAATTGACTGATCAACTTCTCAAGTCCATGACCCATATCTTAATGAATTGATGATTGAGGGTACTCAACTAAGTTCAAATATGCATGAAATGATGAGTTAAAGAACTTCCCTTGATTGCATTTGATCATGGGCTGAGGTTGCTTCAAGAGCAAGGCATTGTGGTGCACAGATGAATTAAGGTTTCTTTGGGGAACAAACCTCAAACCCTTTGACTTGCTTTGATCAAAATGATGAATTGAGATTATAGGGAGGCATATTTTATGGATAAGAGCTTTGGGAACCATTACCATGCTTTCTATCATCTTCACTTGGCCATATCTTTGTACCAATGATCTCCTTGAAGCTTTTGACCTTGTGATTGCTCAAGCTACAAACAAAAGATGTTAGTGACATATTTTTGTGCTTTTGGTTAGTAAACAAAATAAGAAAAGCAATGATATACAAATCAAGCATGCTTGGTGATCTCAAACCACTCACAAGAGGTCCTACCCAAAGGTAAAGGGAACCAAGATGCCTATGATCCTTGAGGCTTTGCAAATGCAATGTTATGATGCCATGAGGAATCTTAGGGTCAAAATTGGGGTCTTACAGGTAGCAGTGATGTGTTGCTAGATACTGCTCACTATTTATTATGTTAAATACGTGATTTAATATAATTGCCAACGCCGCGAAAACCTATAGGGTCACACACAAAGGACGGATTGATTTGAGATAGAGTACTTAAGGAATACTGTAATGTACGGTTTCCTTAAGTGAATTATAGAACATCGTAAGGTACGGTGTACTTAAGTAGAATAAGAAATATCGTAAGGTACCAAATACTTAAGGGATTTTGGCATATTATGAGATATGGGCCAGATACATTTAAGTGGGCTTTTTAGCTTGAAGCCCACACAAGTAGTTCTATAAATAGAACCCTTGCGTAGAAGCATTGTAACTAAGGCTTGCAATTTCATTTCTCTCTCTCTCACTCAAAGCCTTCATTCGTAGCAGCTAGCACTGAGATTGAAGGAATCCGTTCGTGTGGACTGAGTAGAGACGTTGTCATCGTTCAATGTTCGTGATCGCCACAAGAGGTAACGATTCTATCACTGATCATGCCCATTCGTAAGGATCACTAAATGGAGAAATTTTTAAATTCCATTGCGCCTTGGATGGAAATTCTCCTTCAATATGATTGTATCATACTTTGTATTTTATCATCTTTACTAACCAAAATACCAAAAATATGTCTTTGTATAAACTAACTCTTTTGTAGGTAGGGCATGTGCTCACCTTTGATCTATCAAGCTCACATCTAGGGTTTAAGACCCTCATTGCAAGGAGCTCAATTAAGATTGGTTTACTATCGATCTAATCATCATATATGAATCCCCATGATCTTTACATGTTATTTTGATCAAGAAATCATCAAGAGTTTGGATTTGGTTTGCCTTGGAGACCCTAATTCATCTGGGTATCTTGTGTAACTTCTTCAACAAGCTTCTTCACCAATTGATCAAATATTTCAAGGGATACTTAAAATTACATCATCTTATGCATATATGATCCTCCATACGTCCCAAAAGTCAAGAGAATGGCAAGCTAGCAAGTTGGCTCATGGTGGTTGACCAGAAGAATTCATCTAGTCAAAACTGGGATTCCGTAGACCCTATCTCCTTCAATTTTTATCATATGAAAATGATTACAAGAGAAAAGTTACTCTAAATTACATTCCAAACAAATTTCATGTTGAGGTATAGAGCTATTTTTTCTTGGAAAGTCATTTTGTATGGTGAAAGATTATAGATCATTTTGTCTAAACCCTAATTTGGAGGTCAACTTCCCAAGGACATAACTTGCTCAATTTTTATGAGATGAAAGATTTCCAAGTTTCACAATTAAATGCAAGATGTCTACTTCAACTAAGATGTTTGGAGGAAGAGAAAATTCAACTTTTATATGCATGTGATATGAGGATACATTATAGGTCATTTTGGACCAATGCCATTGAACAAGTGATTTTCCCCAACTTCAAAAATGCATAACTCCTTCATATTAAATCCAAATGAGGTCAAATTTGTGACCATTTTGAAAACATTGAGAGAGCTACAACTTTGATTAAGGAAATTTTCTCATTTGAAGCTCACATGAAAAGTTAGTCAAGGTGGAATAAGTGAACATATTAAAGTTGTTCCTCATTTGAAGGAACTTTTCTCATTTGAAGCTCACATAAAAAGTTGATTTTTCCATCTTCCACTTTAAAATTAATCATGATCCAAGCTTCAAATGAAAAAGTGTTCAACATGAAAGTTGTTCCTCTTGGTCTAACCTTCCCAAAAAGTCCAATTTCATCCCATTTGGAAAAGATATGAGTGACCTGCGCATGGCTTGAACATTGGATCATCATTTGGCATAAGTGAACTAGAACCTTCCATACATAAATGCATAGCTTTTCAACATGACTTCAGCAATGTTTGTACTCAATTATGGACCAGAAGGAGTGATTACATGGGCCTATCACACGCCCATGCACCTATGCAATGTACATTCCTATTTTTGGATCTTCATTTCAAGTGTGCAAATATCAATCCATATGGCTATAAATAGAACCCCTTGCTATCAGAATTAAGGACCCTGCGCGCCAACTTTGATTTCCAACCTTCAAACCCTCTCATTCAAAGGATAATCTTGAGAACTTCCATTGGAAATTGAGTTTGAATCTCCACTGTTTTGGGATTCAAAACTCCAAGAGTCATGTGCCTTTTGTTCATCCAATTCCACTCCATCAAGTGTCTCGAGCATGATCAATAGCAAGCAAGAGCAAGATTCATTGAATACAGACATGCATTGAAGGTATTTTCCAAAAAATTTCATCTCTTCGATTCTCACTCAATTCTCCATAATTCTTCTTGATCTTTGGTTGTATGAAGTCCTACCAATGTAGGCAACAAGATTGAGTTGCTTTAAGGTTAAATCGAAGCAACTCAAATCATACACCTCAAAATTCAACTCCCTGTATCTTTCAATATACTTGGAGTTAGAAGAAATTGAGGCCAAATTCGACCTCCTGAGCATTTTTTATTTAAATTCATGTCCTTCTTTTTAATTTTGGTGATGATTATGAGTGAACCAGTCCGGTGAAGCTCATCGGAGAAGGAGACTGGAGCTTTGGCTCCGGCGGTGTACTGGCACTCATCTGAATCACATGATCCTTTTGAAATGTTTTAATCTCGTGCATTGGTTTTGCATATCATCCCTGCAGCGCTTTGACTTGTGTCCACCATGGAACACACGCTAGCAACCACTTTATCTGCCACCTCAATTAATGATGGAGATCAAGTGGTCCACGTTTTTTTCTATTTTCTGATTTTTCATTTTATTTGGTTTATTTTCATTAATTCATATTAATTTTAATATTGATCCAAAAAATATGAGAGTTTCACAATTTTTAAAAAAATAAACTCCTCTTTCATTTTCTGACTTAAAATTATTTTTTGGATCATTATTAATATTTTTCATGATTTAATTGTTTTTGTGATTATTTTGAATTGTTTAAAAATAGTTTTAAGTTTCCAAAATTAATGAATTTTTTTCTCCAAGGTCCTTTGACCTTGTTTGACCTATGATAAATCTCATGGCCATTTATTTGGTGTTCTGGTGAGGTTTTAGGATTTTGACCAACCATAATTTAATTTAATGCATTATTTAATTGATTTTATTTGTATAAATGCAAAATAAATTATGTTGAGCTTTTGATATTGACTTGTTAAGTTTGACTTGTGTTGTTGGGCGTTGGTCAAGGTTGATTTGACTTTGTTGAGTTAAAATCATTGGATTTAGGGGATTGATGAAATATACATTTCATCTCCCAAAATGAATGAATGATTTTAATTTGATAAAAGTCCTCCTTTGACCAATTTGTGTTGATTCCATTTCCCCTCCCTCTTCATCTCAATCCCATTCTCTTCTCATTCATTTCATGGACCTATGATGTCTCTATATCCTCAGGATAGTTCATTGCAAAATCAACATAAGTGTGGATGAGATTAGGTCCACCCCTTTTGCATATTCTTTTTAAGTGTGGTATGTTTTAGGAGTGTGGTTCATAATACCATATCTCTAACATGCATTAACACTAAAAAATTTATTGCCCAGCCTCAAATAGTTGTGACTTCTACATAAGTCCAATTACGATTGCTTAACATAGCGCTAAATTGTTGACACAAAGGCATAACATTCTAGTAAGTGAGATTGTAACTCTCCCCCCTTTCATGGTATTGTGTAGAAACTTGGCCTTTTTTCCTTCCTTTGGAAGATGTCTTGGTTCAAGGATCCATGCTTGTGAATAGTGGGTTGAGTGTTCTCCAAAGAATGACTTAAACAAAAGCAAAAGAAATACTAACTTCTAATCAACTAACCATTTGACTAACTTTTAATTTCAAGTCATTTACCTTTTGCACTTTAAATTCAAGTCTTTATTCATTTGCCATTATTCATACCATTTAACTTGTTTACTTTAATGCCATTTTCACTTTGCTCATTTAAGCCTCATTTTATGATTATATTGTGATTGTATATACTTGTTTGTTTTTATGGTCGTTTGACCTTAATGTACATAATAACAACAAAAAACCTAAAAGACATTTGTATGGACTGTTGGATTTGATCTGAGACATTGGACTTAGAATTAGGCAACACTCCCTATGCAAAAGGACTTGACCAATGCCAACTTTCATGAAACCAAGTGTTTGTGATCTGAAACTTCATCTAAAGCAAGTATTGAAGACCCATTTGAGTTCATCTGCTACATGATCTTGTTGAAGCTGTTATTTTGAACCTGTGCCTAGTACCTACCCTTTGAGTTCATCTGATACATGGGAGATCATGAAGAAGATCATGGAGTTGCTAAGTTTGGACGTGGCTATTTTTATTTGATGCCTTGCTCTTCATCTTGCTATTTGTGTATTGATATTGCTTGATTTTAAAGTCCAAGGGAAATTTGGGTTTCTATATGACATTCTTGTCTATTGGATTACAACCCAATGGTCAAATATTTTCAACTCTTAACTTTTAAATTTTTGCTTAGGATTAGTCTCTTCATATCTTTCCCACTTCTTTTATTTCAAATCTCTCCCCTGTTTCAAAATCTTCTTTGTTTGTGATTTCTAAACTTAGACCATATTGCAAATTAGAAACTTTGGCCTTATGCCATTGAATTTTTAAAATCTTTTCTTAATCAAACTTGTAAATGAATCTAACTATACTTGACTTAAAATTTCAAAAGAAAAAAAGAACTAACACTCATTCAAAACTTTTTAGGCCTTTTTTGCCTTTGTTAAACCTAAATTTTTGTTAAAAGCAATGCATCCACTTTGAAATTGATACCACAAACTACGAGGTTTTGATCCCTCATTTTATGTTGGTACGTAGGCACAAGTCCGAAGGTCTTGTCAAACACAAAAATATAATCAATGAATTCTTTTCTCATACCTCCACTCTATTTATTACAAACACCATTTGTACAAAAATACATATGCACACAAAAAAAGGGCTCCCTAAGAGTACCTAGGACACTTTGGATGCTAACACCTTCCCTCTGTGTAACCAACCCCCTTACCTATAATCTCTGGCATTTTATTAGTTTTGATTTGAAAACTTCTTACTTTTGGGTTTTGTTCGTACTTTTCCCTTTTCCCTTAGAAACAATAAAAGCGCGGTGGCGACTCTTTAATTGACGTCTAGCTTATCCATAGCTTGATGGTGATGAATTTACCATTACAATGATTTTCTACTGTGGAGTTGTATGCAATGAAGATATTGCACATAGTTCTTAGATTTTTATTTTTTGGCACTATTGTATAACATGTTCCATTGATGTTTTTAGTTTGGACATGTGTATATATTGATGCCATTAGGCACTTATGTTGGATTAGTACCAATTAATAACACTTGTATGATATTATTCTAGATATATGTTATACGGGTTGTTACACTAATCATATAACTCATTACAACATAACTCTTTCTGTGTCATAAACCCTAATTAAACACATTCATACAATTAAAAATATAATGATTGATTATTCAATAAAACTAATCAAAATGTCATTACTTCACCATAAAAACGTCGGATTCTGAAGCAAAATGAAAATTGATTATTCAAATGAATGATAATCATTACATTAATTGAATGAATAAGTAAAATAGTATAAAATCGAATTAAGACAAAAAATGCAGAAGACGAATAGTTATCTGATATACGATTTTGTAAGTGGCTTTGATGCCACTAAAGGAAAATTGCGATATAAAATCCATAGGAAAACAAAAATTTCTCTTAGGTGGTCCTTATGGAATGAATATGATCAGTGATAGATTGGTTACCTCTTATGGCGATTGTCGTGGCGCAAAAAACATCTGAGTGTTCACACGCTCGAAATAACAAAAAAGTTGCCACCGAAGTTTATTTATTCTAAAAGGAAATGGAAAATACCGATAAAAACCTTAAAGAAAAATGAAAATGATCGTCACAACCAAATTCGGAATCGGGAGACGATTATGTGAGGGGAAGGTATTAGCACCCCTCACATCCGTTGTACTCAACGAGAACCATTTAGTTAACTTTACAAATAAGTGTTAGCTTAAGTTATTTATTTTCTTATAATTATTATGTTGTATTTAAAAAAGAAGAAAATGGGAAAATTATAAGTTTTTTATTAGGGTGTTTGACAAGATTGCGAGTTTTACTCTTACGCATCCTCAAGTGCGATGAGAAATTCAAAGATACATAGTTCTGACAAGAAAAATACATTTTTGTATTTTTATTTTAGTGCTTAACGAGATATTGAATCGCGTTCCTACTTATTCTCAGATGTGATGGAGAACTCAAAGCTACGTAGTTATGGGTAGTAAATGTTTGTGTGTTGGTTGATTTTAGGGAAGGATGCTTAGTTTGCATTCGAGCGAAAAAATATTGCTTGCTACCTATTCATGGAAGTAGGGAATGTTGTGAGCCCATCACATTAGAATGGATAAAACATGATTTAGATTCTTACAGACCGTGTTTTAATAGCATCTGAGCGGACAACGTTGCTTTCTACTCGTACATTGGAGGATTGAATCGTTAATTTGTGCTTCGTGTTAGAATGGATAAAACATCATTTGTTTGTGAAAAGTTTTTGTGTCACACTAGGGTGGGAAAAGGTATGTTTGATTGGTTGGAGTATTTTTAGGTGGATGACGAGTATTCGAATGGCCAAGCTATACAGCTTGTATCCAAATACTCATGGAATAAAGAGGCATATGCCCAATTAATCCCTTTTCATCTGATTTTATTATAAAATTTGTAAGACGAAAAAGAGCCAAGACCCCTTAATAGAAGACAAGCATCCAAATGGTCAAGCTATATGACTGATATCTGAATACGTGGGAAAAAATAGGCATACACTCAATTAGTCATTTTTCATCCACCATAAAGTGAACTAGAATTGATTAATTATTTTATTTTTAATGGAATACAAGTATTCGAATGGTCAAGTTATACGACTTGCATCCGAATACTCAGGGAAGAAAGAGGCACATGCCCAATTAATCATTTTCATCTGATTTTTTTGTGAAATAAGATTTTTGATGCGTTTTCGATTAAGTTTGAAAAACTTGATATTGATCAAGTGTTGGATTTGTGTTGTGTGAAATTGATTAGGTTATGAAATAGTTTTGAATTTGACAAAAGAGTGATGAGATGTTTTTGAAAATTACTTGTTGGTCAAATATTCTTTAATTTTATTTTTGAGAGATTGATTTTAATTATTTTTTATTTTATTAACATGATTAATTACACAAGTAACTAATAAAAGAATAGAAGTATATAAAAAAAGGGAGGAGGTGCACTATCAATACAATGGTGTAAAAATTAAAAAGGAGCAAAACCCAAAAGCAATTAAAAATATAAAGAAACAAAATAGCAAAGGGGTGCATAAATTCATTCACGGTGTATAAAAGAAAAAAACTAATAAATGGGCCTTGAGTCCAAAAGAAAAAAACAAAAACAAAAAAACGAAAGGGAGGAGGGCAGAGCCCTCATGGCCCGTGTGTGCCCCACCCGACCCCATCGTCTCCACACCTTAATGGGAGAAATGCAACCAGTAACATGAAGAAAGAAAAAATGTCATTGATAAGCTTTGACCAACATGTAACTTTCTCAAATTTTCACGGAATTACAGAAATGAATAAAGAAAATTCATCTACTCAATCTCATAAACACGGTGGCATGCTTAAAAATAGACAAACAATAACTAAAATTTGCAAATATTACTCATTTACAGTGGGATGCACAAGGCTTTGATTTGGCCATTTTAGCTACTTTTGTGCCAAACAACCTATGAATTCGTTCTCAAGGTGATGTTGTGAAGCTACTGAGTATATTATTCTATTTGAAACATGTTGATTTGATTATTTTGGATTTGTATTCTTGAGTTGCTCAAGAACATTCAAAGCCTTGATTTTCCAAAAACTAAATTAATGGTGTTTTTGTGCAATTCGGTGATGCTTAATGATCACGAGGTATGCAAAAACATACAAATTTAAAGAAAATCAAGAAATAAGCATTAAAGGATACCTACACAAAGAACACGAAGAACTTTCCAACAAAAAATTGAATTACGGCGAGGATCCAACGAAGCTCCAGCGAGGTGAGTTTTCCACTTTTCTTTACTGATTCTGAATCCTTGTGATCTCCTCTACCTCTTTCTACCACTATTTCACAGTTTGGGCAACTTTTTCAAATTCGAATTCAAAGTGGATTCAATAAATTTGAGCAAATTGCAGGTGTTTGGGAGGTGTGTTGATGCAGAGCAACACTCCAATAAAAAATGATGAAGATTTCTCAAGGTGGGAGGTTGTTTGTGCAAGTTTTCAAAGATTATTAAATATGAAGAAACTTGAAATTCAGAGAGTGATTTATGCAATGATTTGGGGTTGTTTTATGTATTATTATTGTGTCATTTGTGAATGAAAAGATGGTTTAGGAATTATGAAAAAATATAAAAAGTGTGAGTAAATTTAGATGAATTTGAATGCATTTGATTGTGAATTTGAATTTATCATGAAAATATCTCAATTTTAATTTCAAATTTTGACCTATTGTGTAATTAAATGAAACGTGAATGAGAAGTGTGATGAGGCAAAACAAATGTGATCATTTTTGTCTTTTATGCCCAAAATCTTGATTTTTTATTGAGTTTTTGAAATTAATGGTGTATGATTAAATGAAAAATGAAATGGATTAAAAATAATGACGAGATGAGAATTTTACTTAAAATTTATTCCCATTGAAATCACTATTTTTGGTTTTTTTGTGCATATGCAAAAATGAAAAAAGTTATGCAAAATAACTTGAATATTTTAGTCAACCTTAACATTATTTTTATGTTGACCTTTGATTTTGAATTATGCAAGATGCATACATTACCATGAGAATAAAGGAATTAAACTGCACTTTCTTTTGTTTTTGTTTTATGTGAGAATTAAAGACTTCATGAAAAAATCAAATGAATACACATGCTCATGATTATTCTTAATTAGAGAAAATAATCAATTATTTTATGATAAAATGCATATGAAATGTAGAAACAAATCATGTATGCAAAAAAATGAATAAAACTTGAGACAAAATTAGGATACGACAAGGATTAACTCTTGATGCGGAATTAGAATAACAATCATGGGCGTTAAACAACAACACCTATATTTGGTTCATACTAACATAGTTTCTTCAATATCAGTGCTAGCTTCTACAAATGAAGAACTTGAGATATATATATATATATATATATATATATATATATATATATATATATATATATATATATATATATATATATATATATATATATATATATATATATATATATATATATATATATATATATATATATAGAGAGAGAGAGAGAGAGAGAGAGTTTGATTCTTTCTTTTTGGATGCTCTTTTGATATGATTTTTCCAGAATGATTAAAAAGAAGGAGTAATGATCTCTTTTTATAGAAGGAGCAGAAAATGGTCGTCGGTGCTTCTAATACTTTTGTTCATGATTTTCGTGTTATATTACAAAACTGCCATGAGAAGATTTTTGGTCCTCACAAGAAGTTTTGTTGTCTTGGAACTTGTTTTTTTTCATAAAAAGTTGATGTTTACTTTTTATCTTTATTAGTGACACATCTTAACATGAAATTGTTTTGAAAAAATGCACGTGTCCCTTTAATATATGAATGAAGATTTATGTATCCTTTGTTTTGATTTATGAGCCCTTACATGTGTTTTTTCTTTGTTTAGTTGGAAGCATGCTTTGAAGAAATGGACCATACGTCTTTATTAAGTATTTATATCATGTTTGGACTTAAAACATTCTTGCACATGATATTAGATAACATTTATAATATGGTTTGTTATCTTTAAAAAAATTTAGAGCTTGTTTCAACATTCTCCTCTTTTTTTATAATGACAACTATTAGCCTGTAGGGCTTATACCAATTCTAATCTACAAATCAAAGAGAGTTTTTCACTAGTTGAGCTCAAAAACCAAACAATTTTTTCACATGATAAATGCAATAACCAAATAGAAATTTTACAAGATTAATCAAACAAGAGCTTTTAACTAGTTAAGTTCAAGAATCAAACATAGATTTTCATAAGCTAATCTCAAGAACCAACTTGATATTTTAATTGGTTAAGCTCAAAAACCAAACTATAAAATTTTGAAAATATATAACTCTAGAGAAAACACCCTCTTGAGTAAAATACAAAATCTAATTGGTATTTTTCACTCTCTCAGCTCTAAGACAACTTTGGTAAAAAATAAGAAATTAGAGAAGAAAGGAGTATAAAGTGAGATAGAAGAGTTTTAATTTTGAAATCTTGTGTGTAATGGAATGAGGAGAAGCCCTTTATTTGTAGGAAATGAATTGGCTAAAAAAGGAAATGATCCACATATATTTTTAATGTCATAATCGATTAACCCTTGTCGCATCGCGCGAAAAACCGGCGGGAAACGAAAACAACAGAGCCGCCACCGTGCGTTATTTATCCCAAAAGAGGGAAAGGAAACGCTCAGAGTAAACCTGGAAAGAACATGGTCTCGCGACCAAAGAGAATGGGTTCGGGAGTAGGTTATGCGAAGGGAAGGTATTAGCACCCCTACGCATCCGTAGTACTCTACGGGATCCACGCACAAAAGGAAGGAAAATGGTTGCTAAACACTGCTCAAACGCACACACACTGGCTGAAAGAGACACAAGAAAACAAACAAGACTGACTCGGCAGGACATCGCGTCCTGGGCCTACTTAGTCTATCAAGCATAGACATCAGAGTCAAAGTAGTTCGGACTGGGGGAAAACATGCTCGCTAGGATGTCGCATCCTATGCATACGTATCTTCTTGGACGAAGAAGAATCAGAGCATTCGTAGCTCGGCTGACACGCACACAAACAAACAAAGGCGAAGGCAAACGTGGAGCCCGAGTGCCGGTCACTGGACTTACATCAGCATCCGAACCAACAAGCACACACTGGAACCCGAATGCCACTCGATGGGCTTACATCAGCTTCCAAGCACACAACAACACACACAGAAGGGTTGAAGACAAAAGGTGGAAAAAGAAAAAGGGCGCCCGGAGAGATCAGCTCATCTCCTGCCTACGTACCTCATCTGGTATGAGGATCAGGGCGACGTAGTTCCCCTACGGAGGGATACAGGACTAGCCTAACCAGATAACAGAGGGAGACACAACTAGGGAGACTACGACTCGAGCCTAGATGTTATCATGCAAATCATCCCTAAGTTAAGGTTTCTAGCTAACTGGCACAGGGAGCCAGCCTATCCTAGTCATGACTTGCACAGGAAGCAAGCCACACACACACTTAACTTGCACAGGAAGCAAGCCAAGCAAAACCTAACTTGCACAGGAAGCAAGTCTAAACTAACCCTAACTTGCACAGGAAGCAAGTCAAACAAATATACAAGCACAGGTAGCACACACTATACACAAGCAAAGGGGCTCAAACAAGGCTAGGTTTTAGTCGAGGGGTCATATCAACCTCAACAAACAAACCTCTGGAACTGGGTGAATGTGCTCTTAACCTTGTCATTGAGGGGCTAAGGTGAAGCAGATGAAAGGTGAGTGAAGATAAGACTTCACAGCTCTTATCCCTGGCCTGGGAGAGCTTAAGACAAGAATGTGTGGGTTCAGAAAGTGGGAACCCTTCTACACATTTAAAACTGACTCAACTGTGCAATTGCACAAGATCTTGGGTTTTTATCTGTAATGCATCAACACAGTGGTGTGAGCAAAACAGAAGACACACTGAATAGCAGGGGATAGGTTGCTTATCCCTTGGGTTCTGCCAATTGCCTCTTCACTTAGGAGGTCTTTGACTCTATGCAAGGACAAAAGTAAACAGTCACAAACATTGCCTCTTAAGGAGGACTTCAGACAGTTGCCTGGCCAAGTAACAGGCCAGGTCTTCCAGGCTACATGAAGAAAAAGAGATATACCTCAATGCAAATTGCTTACACAAGCAAAGCAAAGCAAAAAGTTCACAAGGAACTAAGCAACTAAAGTACCTGAAATCAGTCAAGCACAGTTAGTATACAAGTCAAAGTTAAATCAAAATGAAACAGATATCAACCAGTCAACACAGGCAAGTGAATGTGCAAGGCACAAGGCTCAAGGCATGTGAGCCAAGCCACCTACAAAACAAACAAGTTAGACAAAGATATTCCAGCAAACTCAATCAAAAAGAAATGGTCTCATTGGTCATTTGTTGGTCAACCTGAAAACATGAGCTCAAAGGTGAGTAACAGGACCACTAGGGCAAGCCCAGGGTCAAAAAGGAATGAAAAAGTCAAAACAGCAAAGGGCAAGCATCCAAAATCATGTTCAAACAATTAAGAAACAAAACCAATTGGGTTCACATTCTTATCAATCATCATCATCATTTCATGAACAATTTAGGTCAAAGTGTTGCAAATAGAAGCTCATAGAAGTCAACAGCATGACTTAACTCAAAAGCAATCTTAAACATTTCCAAAAATCACCAAATAAATCATGACCAATCACAACCCACAGCATGGTAAGCATGTCAAATTTCATCTCATTTGGACAAGTGGAAGGCAGTCAATGAAAATCAGAAAGTCAAAGCAATTTTGAACATGCTCAAAGAAGTCAACCAAACATGCATCAACTTAGAAAAATCATAAATCAGTGATAGCATATGAGAAATGAATGGGACTAAAACCATGGCAAAGATGAGGATGTCTAGTTATCTCATGTAAAATTTCATGTCCATCTAATAAAGTATGGGAATTTCACAAATGAAATGGGAACATGTGTCACAAAAAGTCAACATATGACTAAACAGGGGAGAAAAATCTCAAACAATTAGGAAATGGCATAATTAATTCTAAGAAAAATCACAAGTCAACTAGACATATAAGAGAAGGTTCATGCAAAATTTCACATCAATTGGAGGTCAGGAAGCATGTCAACAAAAATCATGAAATTGCATATCAATGGTGTGACACAAATTGTCACACCCTACTTCAAAAAATCATATCTCACAAACCAGCAATGATAAATTCACAAACTCTACACCAAAATCACCATGAATGTGTCTAGTTTAAGCACAAAAAATTTGGGAGCCATTAGATAAAGTATCACCATTTCACAAATGTTTTGGCAAGATGTACAAAAATTGGTCACATGTCACAAACCCTCATACCAATTAAAATCCATTCATCCAAAAATTCTGAAAAAAATATGATAAAAAACTAGAGGTTGTGATGAACATGATGCAGAAAATCCCATGAAATTTGGATTAAAATTGGATGCGCAATGATTTTTGTAAGATGAAGATCACAAATGAAATAAAAATGGAAAAAATAACATGATTTAATGGGACATGGGGGCACGCTGATGGCAGACTTGTAATTTCTTGGACCACTAAATGAAACACCGTCGTTTAGGACACTAAAATGAAATAAGCTGATTGGTTGATGGAGTTACAAGGCCATGCGCACGTGAAATCTGGGCCAGGCAAGAACAAATTCTAGGGTTTCTGGGAACAGTGGACCATCTTCATCTTCAACAACAACTCGTGCCAAAAATTTTTCCAGAAATGAAAATTGAATGCACCATTCTAAACAGCCAACATCACACATCAAAGATACATCATTCATAATCACTAACTCAAGCTACTCAAGAAGAAACACGCAAAAACAAAATCGAGCATCAACCTTTAATCCAACACAACTTTCAGTAAACTTAATCATTCTTAAAACTAAAGCCATCAATGAACTCAGCATCAAGAGACCTATCTAAAACATGTGATAGTTTTAAGAATAGTGAAACTCGAAAAACTCACCAAGGTTGAAGTACAGTTGTGATTTAGAGGTTCTTTGATGGTTTTGACTCGAAACAGATGAAGCTCCAAGCTTGCAATGATGAATGATGATGATGGTTTGGCTCAGGATAGCTTGGAAATGCTCAAATCGGATTCCACCATTGATGTGCGCTTGGTAAAACAGAACATGAAGATGCTGTTACAGCAGAAAAATGAAGCTTGCCATGAGTCTAAAATGATGCTTGGATGGTGAAACAACAATGGCCAGGCTCAGTTCTTTGGAAGTTTTTGAAGATTTTTGGAAAATGCAAGAAAATGGATTTTTTAGAGAATGAGATGTTTCTGTGTATTGGAGGCTGCAACTAGGGTTCACAATGACAGAAAATGATGTCCAAAAATTCTGTTTTAGAGTACAAATCACAATCCATGGAAATATGGGATAGAGTTGGTAAAAAATGTACTTTCTTTCAATTTTCAAGCAACTTGGCATGGGTGTATGTACTTGCACGAATTTGACTTTGTAACATGACCAAAACCACATTTCTGAACTATTTCAATTGGCCAAATGGTTAGAAAATGATTATTTTGAAAAGTCAAAATTCAACTCACTTGAAATTAATTAAGGCAAGTTCAAAAAGGCCATTTTGCATGGTGATGTTTTGGTACATGAAAGTTACATTTTTGGAAAGAGGGGATCAAATGTGACTTGTAGGAAAAAACCCCACCCAAATTGGCCAAATGGTTTGAGAGATATGGCCTTTTGAAGTTCAAGAATTTCTGAAAATGATTCGATCATAACTTGCCAACCATACATGGGAATTGAGTGTTCTTGGACTTTTTGGAAATGGGAGAACAAGATCTTCAACTTTCATGTTGGGCAAAAATTCATTTGAAGCTTGTATCATGATGTAAGTTTGAGGATCAAGACTTTCCATTTTTGGTAAGTTTCAGTTACAGGTCCAGTTTCCATTTTTGGAAATTTCTGATCTGGCTTCAAATTCTTCCATGATGGTGTTTTACATGATATATGAGGACTATATGGACATGAATGAGACCTCTCAAACCAATTTCCATCATCAAATCACTGATTAAATGGACAGTTGACCAACAGTTGACTTTTAGGGTTTCTGACTGATTGTGCATTGACTGATGACTTCTGAACATCCAATCCTTGACCAAAACACTTCAAATGGATCCCCAAGTCATGTGAACATGTTGGACCAACCCTAGGGCCTTGGCTCCTTGAGAATTGTGCTTGCTTGCTTGACTGACTGATCTCCTGACCAGTTTGACCTAATTTCTTGATTGGCTTGCACTTGAGGCAACTGGGACAATGCAATGCTATGCAGTGGACCATGTTATGTTATGACCTAGTATGAGAATGTATGTACAATGGTAGGTGCAAATTTGAGGTGCTACAACCCTAGTTGTTAATCAACTACACAACCCTAATATGGAAAGATTTTGAAATATGTCGTCATTAATTGATTAAAGGCTTCGATAATCGGTTGGAGGGTTACAAATGTGTTAATCGGTTAACCTCAATCTTGTAATCGACCAACCAATGTAAAACGTCTTCCTAATTGATTAAACAATTTAGTAATCAATTGAGAATGCATATACAAATATTCTTAGGTTTTTTATCAAATAGGAGAGACTTCAAAACAATTTTAAGTGTGCATGTAAGTTTCCTAAGTATCTCTAGAATTACTCTTATGCCTTTGCATTAAAATGATCATTCAAACACGTGCTAAGTGCAATACCAGATGACTTTTCACACTTTCTCTCTTTCAAAACTTTGAGGTTTCAAGTTCCTTTTACTTAAATCATCATTATCTAGAACTTTAACTAAAACTTGACTCTTCTAACTCATGAGGCTTTAGATAACTTTTTAATCGGAGATCATCATTTATAGATTGTTGGATAGTTGTTACCACATACTTCATTGGATGCAATTTGACCTTAGGTGTTGTCATCATTGAAGTGGCATGAATTTTGATCTCATAGAGAACATATTAACCATTGATATATAAGGAATTCACTAAATGTAGTTTGACATAAGGTCTTTTCATCATCAAAACAAATACGATCATCTAAAGATTGTAAACAATTGTACCTACAAGCACATATATCCATATTTGTAAATTTCCTGCTTGAAGTCTACCATCCTTTTCAAGTATGACATGTAATAAATCTCATTTAAATTTTGATTGTATGTACATAGATGTTTCTTTGACACTGGCATATCACCAATTTCTTATGTCATTATACCTTTCACCTATTTAAGGTACATATGTTGTTTTGGGTGCACATTGGTTACAGATATTATGACCATTTGTTTTTAATTATTTAATACCTTAAATATAGTTTCATCATAATGGACCTCTAATAACACTAAATGGAACAACTTCGTCATATTTTTCCATTTTCCCTAATACAATAAAGTCTTTGTTATTACTATTTCCAATTTACTCACCATTATGCTTAATGTTTTACTTTGTTTTCAATGACTACCACCAAATCGACCTAATGACAACCATATTCAATTATAACTAGATTCAATTCATGATAACATTAAACCATAAATTTACCCTCATTATCAGAAGGAAGACATGACTTATATGATAGCTAGTGTACTCAAAGAGGTCATTATTTAACCATATTATTCCTTTTGGATTGGCTGCATTATGCAAAACAACATGGAGTGTTCAAGTTTTTTCGTGAATAAAGGACCCATATGGAAACAAATGTCCCAACATGTTGTAGCACCTCAAATTTGCACCTATCATTGTACATACATTTTCATATTAGGTCATAGCATATCATGGTCCATTGCATAGCATTGCATTGCCCCCAGCTGCCTCAAGAGCAAGCAGGTCAAGAATTAGGTCAAACTGATCAGGAGATCAGTCCACCAAGCAAGCAAGGTTGTTTCTCAAGGAGCCAAGGCCCTAGGGTTTGTCCAACATGTTCACATGACTTGGGGGTCCATTTGAAGTGTTTAAGTCAAGGGTTGGATGTTCAGAAGCCATCAGTTCATGCACAGTCAGTCAGAAACCCTAGAAAGTCAAACTTGGTCAACTGTGGTTGATTTTATGATTTTGATGGATGGATTTGGTTTGAGAGAGCTTATTCATGTCCCAATAGGCCTCATATATCATGGCAATCAATATCATTGAAGAATTTGAAGCCAATCAGAAAATTTCCAAAAATAGAAACTGGACCTGTAATTTTAACTGCCAAAAATGGAAACTTCTTGATCCCAAACCTACATCATGATACAAGCTTCAAATGAATTTTTGCCCAACATGAAAGTTGAAGATCTTGTTCTCCCATTTCCAAAAAGTCCAAGAACTCTCAATTCCCATGTATGGTTGTCAAGTTATGATCAAATCAATTTCAAAAATTTGTGAACTTCAAAAGGCCATATCTCTCAAACCATTTGGCCAATTTTGGTGGGGTTTTTTTCCTACAAACCACATTTCATCTCCTCTTTCCAAAAATATAAATTTCATACACCAAAACCTTGCCAATCAAAATGGCATTTTTTTGACTTGTCTCATTTAAATTCAAGTGTGGACCAAAGGTTGACTTTTTGAATTAAGTATTTTCAGCACATTTGGCCATTTGGGATTTGTTTTAGATGATATTTGGGACATGTTTGAGGCCCAAACTCGGCCAGACTACACACCTCCATTTCCATTTGGTCAAGTTTAGCAAAATGGCAATTTCACTTCATTTGTGATAATCATGTTTAAGATTCCATTAGCTAATGTTAAACAGGAGTATAAAGTCACATTTTCCGCAAATTCTAACCCTAGTTGCAGCCTGATATCACACAGAAAAACTGATTCTCTCTCATTTTCCATTTTCATACTCTTGCATTTTTCTGCCAAAATCTTCAAAGCACTCGAGCCACTCTTGCTTCCTTCATCACCTGGCCAACATTTGGAATCCCTGGGCAACATCAAATCCCTGCTGGAAGCTCCATTTCATGCTCTGTTTTCTCCATGGACCAGCAATGGTAATTTTCGATTTGAACACTTGCAAGCATTACTGAGCCAAGTTTCTTCGAGCATCCATCAACATAAACCATAATCTTCATCTGTTTCAAGCTAAGGCACTCAAAACAACATTGTTTCACAAATTTCTTCATAACCAAGTAAGATTTCGACTCTCCTTTTTCTTTAATCCATGCCATGCTTCTGGTAGATCTTGATTTGCTGTTTGCAATGCAACTTGAATCACTTAAAATGGTTGAGAAATGCATGAGATATCTGGGTTTGAAATTTGTTGTTCATGTTGATTTCTGCTCGATTCATGTTAACTAGATGGTTTCAATGCAAATAAGGTTTGGAATATACATGCTGGATGTTTGTTGTGTTGATTGCCATGCTTAAATTCATGTTCTGGGCATTTTGATTTTCATGATGATGAAGCTATGCTGTTGAAACCCTAGAACCAGTTTCCAGAAATTCACATGAATCGTGTTTTGTTTGTTTGTATTATGATGCTGCATGAATAGCAATGCCATGCTGTTTGTGTGATTCTATTTGAAATTCGAGCATGAAGATGAAGTTGCCTTGTTGCTTAAACCCTAAACCTGCCCAGAAAACTCATGAGAAATTGTGTCTGTTTGTTGTTTGTGTTGTGATTGTATGAAGAATACTGTTTCAATGCCATGCTGTGTGAGTAATTCTGTTTGAAATTTGTTGTTTGATGATGAACATGAAGAATATTGTTGCTGTTCCAAAACCCTAAAAGTTGCCCAGAAAACATGAACTGCGATTGGTTGTTGTTGCTTGTTTTTCTGCTCATGTTACTGTTTCATTGGTGATGGCCAATCAGAACATTTCGTTCTGCCTCCTTTGTACGCTGTCGTTTTGATTAATGAGGTCCCAAATTACAACAATGCCACTCGGTCCTTTAATCATCCAAAACAATTCATTTTAATTTCAAATAATTATTTCATTTGATCATCAATTTTGCAAAAATCATATCTTGTTCATTTCAATTCCAAAATTCATGCCAATTTTTGCATCATGTCCTGTTTGATGTCTATTATTTTGTCATGATTTTTAATGAATTTTCTGATCATTGGTTTTTAAATGGCCTTAGGGTTTGTATAATGTGACCAAAAATGATACATGGTCCCAAATCTCTTGTGAAATTGTGATGATGCATCCATTTGATCTGAATTTTTTTGTGCTTAATCTACACTCATTCATGTTTATTTTGATATAAAGTTTGTGGATTTCTCATATGTGGTTTGAGAGCTTTGAATTTTTGAAGTAGGGTGTGACAACTTGTGTCACACCATGGATGTTCAATTTCATGAATTTTAATGACATGCTTCCTGACCTCCAATTGACCCCAAATTTTGCATGAACCTTCTCTTATGTGTCTAGTTGACTTGTGATTTTTTGTAGAATTATTTGAGCCATTTCCTATTTGTTTGATATTTTTCCTCTCTGTCTAGGCAATTGTTGACTTTGTGTGATACATCTTGCCATTCTATTTGGGAAATGCTCATATCTTATTGTATGATCATGAAATTTTACATGTGCATACTAGACATCTTGAGCTTTGCATTGGTGTTGATCCCATTCATTTATCATCTGTTTTCATTTAGTTATGATTTTTTGAAGTTGACCCATGTTTGTTTGACTTCTTTGTGCATTCTTGAATTTGCTTTGACTTCATGATTTTCTTTGACTGCCTTCTACTTGTCCAAATGCAATGAAATTTGACATGCTTACCATGCTAGGTGTTAGGATTGATCATGATTTATCTGGTGATTTTTGAAAATGTTTGAGTTGACTTTTGATGCAAGTCATTCTGTTGACTTCTTGGAGCCCTCCCTTGCCATGCTTTGACTTCTTTTGCTTGTGAATTGATGATGATGCATGATATAAACTTGAGACCAATTGAGCTTGCTTCTTAAATGTTTGAACTTGATTTTGGTTGACTTTCCTTTGCTGTTTTGACTTTTTCATTCTCTTTTGACCCTAGGCTTGTCCTAGTGGTCCAGTTACTCACTGTTGAGCTTATGTTTTCAGGTTGAACACCAAATGACCAATGAGATCAATTTCTTTTGATTAAGCTTGTTTGAATATCATTGTCTAACCTCTTGGTTTTGTAGGTGGCTTGACTCATATGATTTGAGTCTTGTGCTTTGCACATTGGTCCCTCTGTGTTGACTGTTGTTTCCCAATTCCTTTTGCTTTGACTGTTGAACTGTATACTGATTGGTTTGACTATTTCAGGTACCCTTAGTTGCTTAAGTTCTTTGAACTTGCTTTGCTTTGCTATTTAGCAACTTGCTTGAGGTATAATTCCTTTTTCTTCATGTAGTCTGGAAGACCTGGCCCGTTACTTGGCCAGGCAACTGTCTGAAGTCCTCCTTAAGAGGCAATGATTGTGTATGTTTAATTTGTCCTTGTACAGAGTCAAAGACCTCCTAAGTGAAGAGGCAATTGACAGAACCAAGGGATAAGCAACCTATCCCCTGCTATTCAGTGTGTCTTCTGTTTTGCTCACACCACTGTGTTGATGCATTTCAGATAAAAACCCAAGATCTTGTGCAATTGCACAGTTGAGTCAGTATCAAATGTGTAGAAGGGTTCCCACTTTCTGAACCCACACATTCTTGTCAAATGCTCTCCCTGGCCAGGGATAAGAGCAATGAGGCACACCCCTCGTCTCCTTTCATCTACTTCACCTTAGCCCCTCAATGGCAAGGTTAAGAGCGCCATCACCCATTTCCAGAGGTTTGTTTGTTGAGGTTGATATGACCCCTCGACTAAAACCTAGCCTTGTTTGAGCCCCTTGTTTGTGTATAGTGTGTGCTACCTGTGCTTGCATGTTTGTTTGACTTGCTTCCTGTGCAAGTTAGGTTTAGTTTAGACTAATCCTTGTTTGCTTTCGCCCTCGTTGCGATCGAGCCTTTTCCTTTCTCTCGCCCTCGTTGCGATCGAGCCTTTTCCTTTCTCTCGCCCTCGTTGCAATCGAGCCTTTTCCTTTCTCTCGCCCTCGTTGCGATCGAGCCTTTTCCTTTCTCTCGCCCTCGTTGCGATCGAGCCTTTTCCTTTCTCTCGCCCTCGTTGCGATCGAGCCTTTTCCTTTCTCTCGCCCTCGTTGCGATCGAGACTTTCCCTTTCTCTTGCCCTAGTTGCAATCGAGACCTTTGTCCCTCCGTAGCCGAACTACGGCAACTCTGATTCTCATGTTCAGATGAGATACGTAGGCACAAGATGCGATGTCTTGTCGAGTTTGACTAACCACTAACACTAATTCTTTTCTCTCGCCCTCGTTGCGATTGAGACCTCCCCTTTCTCTTGCCCTAGTTGCAATCGAGACCCTTGCTTCCTGTGCAAGTTAGGTTAGGTGTGGCTTGCTTCCTGTGCAAGTCATGTCTAGGATAGGTTGGCCCTTGTGCCATTTAGCTAGAAACCTTAACTTAGGGTTGACTTTGCATGACAACATCTAGGCTCGAGTCGTAGTCTCCCTAGAGTTGTGTCTCCCTCTGTTATCTGGTTAGGCTAGTCCTTTTACCCTGCGTAGGGGAACTACATCGCCCTGATCTTCACACCAGATGAAGTATGTAGGCAGGAGATTGAGCTGATCTCTCCGGGCGCCTTTTCTCTTTTTGTGTGTGTTGTTTGACAGTTGCTAGGCTCGAGTGCCTGACTCCTTAGCAATTCGTTGTCTGTTTGTTTGAGTGTGTGCTTGACAGTTATAGGCTCGAGTCCCCGACTCCCTATTAACTTGTTATGTTGTTGTGTGCTTGGAAGCTGATGTAAGACCATCGAGTGGCATTCGGGTTCCAGTGTGTGTGTGTCTTGGTTCGGATGCTGATGTAAGTCCAGTGATTGGCATTTGGGCTCCACGTTTGCCTATGTCTTGTTTGTTTGTGTGCGTGTCAGCCGAGCTACGAATGCTCTGATTCTTCTCTCGTCCGAGAAGATACGTATGCATAAGATGCGATATCCTAGCGAGCATGTGTCGTTTCCCCCAGTCCGAACTACTTCGACTCTGATGTCTATGCCTGATAGACTAAGTAGGCCCAGGATGCGACATCCTGCCGAGTCAGTTTCAGTCAGTTTCTTTTGTCTCCTTCAACCATTGTGTGTGTGTGAGCAGCATTTTTTAGCAACCATTTATCCTTCCTTTTGTGCGTGGATCCCGTAGAGTATTACGGATGCGTAGGGGTGCTAATACCTTCCCTTCGCATAACCGACTCCCGAACCCATCCTCTTTGGTCGCGAGACCATGTTCTTTCCTAGGTTTACTTCGAGCGTTTCCTTTCCCTCTTTTGGGATAAATAACGCACGGTGGCGGCTCTGTTGTTTCTTTCTTTTCCCGCCGGTTTTTCGCGTGATGCGACACATGTGGCCCTTGTATGAAGGACAAGGTTATTGTTGTTTTAGCGCGTATTTCTGTAGCATTGTGTAATAAGATTTGTTGTTATCTTTTAGCAATGTATGATGTGATTTGTTTGACAGTTATTTGAAGTTGAAATCAATTTAAATGGAAATTTAAATTCGATTTTAAATTAAAAGCAAATCATATCTTTTGTTGGAGAATTTTGTGGAGAAAATCAAATCCAACTACATCATCTATAATTCTGGACAAAATCAAATCAAATATCCAAAGGAGAAAAAGCCCAGAATCACATTGCTATTTAAGGAGACTCTCACGCCATCATTAAGAGTGTGTGTGCTAGGATTGAATATCTTTGTTCTAGGGTTTATTTGAGTCTTTTGTTTGTGTTTCTTGTATACCGCATTATTGCTTCATTCATATCATAAGTCATAATAGTTGGTTTATTTAGTTGAGTTGTAAATTCAACATTTATCATTATGATTATTTTTGTTGATCACTAGGCTTAATGATTGAAAGAAAGTGTGAGGGGGTTCTCATATTTAGGGAGAGTCATAAATGGAAATACAATAAGGGTAGAATTAAGAAAAAAGGAATTGAGAAAGAGGCATGTTCGTCTAAGAAACTTTGTACTAATTCTATTAAAGAGTGAATTTCCTTTTCTAGGTAGAGTGCCCCCAGACATAGGTGTTGTTTGCACTGAACTAGGTTAATAATCCTTTTTTGTTCTTTAGTGTTTTTACTTTGATTCATTATTGTTTTCGTAGTGTGTTAAATCTAGTTTAACAAGTTGGACAAGTTCTCCTAGACGTCTAGTCTAACATCTATCCCTTGAGGAACAAAATTTCAATTGGCATCAGAGAAGGTACCTTGTTCTGTTTGGGTGATATTTAGGGAAGATATTTTCTATTCAAATGGACACCACTAAGGATGGATGGTCACTTAATAGACCACCTGTTTTGGATGACACAAACCATGATTATTGGAAAGATAAGATTGTTTATTTTCTTAAATCTATAGAGAAAAAACCTTGGAAGGTTGTGGTTAAAGGTTGGAAACCACATGTGATCACTTCTCAAGATGGTACAACAAGCTTGAATCCTGAAGCTGATTAGTCCAAAGATGAAGATGATGAAGCTCTTGGAAACGATAAAGCCTTGAATGTTATATTCAATAGTGTTGACAAGAACATGTTCAGACTAATCAACACATGTACTGAAGCTAAAAAATCTTTGGAAATTCTCAAGACTACTCATGAAGGCACATACAAAGTGCATATGTCAAAGCTATAACTCCTCACAACACAGTTTCAGAATCTGAGAATGAAAGGTAATGAACCCATCTCTGATTTTAGCATCAGACTTAGGGAAATTTCCAACACTTCATTAAGGTTAAAACTACTGAAGAAGCCCAAGACTTAACAAGCTTGAAAGTTGATGAACTCTTTGGTTCTTTACAAACCTTTGAGATTGTTATAAGTGAATTATCTGAAAAGAAGAACAAGAGTGATGACAATTTGTCATTACATAATTTTTATGAGTATTTGCGATAAATTCAATGGAATCTCAAGTAAAAGCTACGCTAAATAAGAAGAAGTATGAAGAAAATGAAAAATTCAAAGAAACAGAGCAAAGCCAAGAAATCGGGAAGAAATTGTGAAGAAATGAGCAATTTTTCAGCATAGTTTACATCTTGACGTTTGTCCAGTAAATTGATCATATTTGGAGTTCCGTAACTTGTTTTGATTCGTTTTTTTTTTGCAAAATGAAGCTAAGGGAAATATATATATTATGGAATAATCACGTGCATGATGGAAAGTATCTCGTGTGCGATGAAGCGTGTTCAAATCGTGTGCGCTATGGAAAAGTATCACGCACGCGATGGGCTATTTTCTAGGTTTTTCTCACGCGTTTTGATTGCTTTAAAAGGATGATTTTGGTACTTTTTTTAGGGTTATGAACTTTACCCAAAAATATATGAATTTATACACCAAAAGTGATGATTTACAACACCAGAAAGCATATTTGGAGAGTATTGGAAGTCATTGGAGGCCAATTTTTCAACGGATCTAATATGCAATTCTTCTTAATTATTTTTGGTATTGTAATATGAATTATGAGTAACTAATTCTCTCTAGGTTAGGTTGTGTTTCGTGGACCTGTTTCTATATTGTTGGGACATATGTTGATTTGACTTTACATGAATACTTTGAATTTGCAACTAGGGGAATTATTTTACTTATGCTAGTTGAATAGGAATAGGAGACCCCGAGTAGTGGCTAGTGAATTATGTTTTGTTGCATCATCTAATCCTGCTTACACTAGTGTACTAGGGATAGGAAACTCCGAGTAGTGATTAATAAGCTATATCGCAAGGGATAATAAGGGATCGAACACTAACAATAGAGAAATAAAGGATTATATACACAACCTGACCGCTTTCTTATTATTATCTGATCACTTATTTGATATTTGCATTACAAACTCGAAAACCCCCCATTTACTATTTTCTACACATTGCACAAATTTGTCTTGTTAAAAAGCAGTCCTTGTGGATTTTATCTTATTTATTATTGCAACATTATTAGTACACTTGCCGAGAAGTCATCAAAGAGGATTGTTTTTGTATCCAACACTGAAGAGGATGAAGATCAAGGTGAAATCCTATCAGATGTTATTGCCCTTATTGGAAGAAAGTTCAACAAATCCTTGAGAAGGTTGAACTGACAATGGAAGATAAATGTCCAAGATAAGGGGTCAGACATCAGTTCCCAAAGTAATAGAAAATATGAAGACAAACCTAACCAAGGCAAAGGAATTAAATGTCATGAATGTGGAGGGGTTTTCCACATCAAAGTTGAATGTCCTACCTTTCTAAAGAAATAGAAAAATGAATTGTCAATCACTTGGTCTGATTCTAAGGATAAGAGTGAAAGGGAAAAAACTAACAAAGTAATGGATTTCACTAGGAATTATGAGTCTGAAGGAGACTCTATTGATGAATACGTGACTGAAGAGGATATGGTTGCAACATTGAGGCTTTTACACAACAAGTGGAACGAAGCTTGTTTGATTGGAGAAAATCAAAAGAAGACCATAAGTGTTCTTCTTAAAGAAAAATAGAAACTTCTCTCAACCATCAATGGGATGGAAGGGGAAGGAAACTTTCTGAATTCTAAACTTGAGAATCTGACAAAGTCTGAATACATGTTGAAGAATGGTCCAAATATGTTGGATGTTATGACAGGGAATATGAAAGCTGTCGGGTTTGACTACAGCTCTATGTACAAGAAAGTCAAAATCCCCTTTAAGAAGTTTGCTTCTCCTGAAAAGAAATCTGAGTTTCTGATGAAGAACCACATGTTCCAGCATCCTGCTCAACATGTGTACCCTCACAACAAAGGCAACAAGAAATCTTGGAGGTGTCACCATTGTGGAAGATATGGCCATATAAGACCTTTTTGATATAAATTGTATGGATATCCTCAATTTTATAGTACCCCAAAGTTCAATAGAAGGAAAAGGAGTAAAACTTAAGCTAAGAACGTATGGAAACCCAAGGGAAATGTCACTTGTCTCATTGCTCATACCTCTTTTAGAGTTTCATCAAGAGAAGATTGGTATTTTGATAGTGGGTGGACAACTCTGAAAGTATTGTCTCTAGCAATTATCAAGAGGTGGTAAGGAAGGGTTGATGATCCAAAGATAACTTTTATATGTGGATCTCTCAACCCTCATCTAAGATTAAAATCTTGGAGGAGATCACATGTGAAGATGATGTCAAAGGATGGCTAAAACTCATGATTGAAGAAGGAAAAATTTGTGGCAAGATGTCCCATAATATGCTTCAGCATCCTACCCCCACTAAAAGTTTGAAGTTACCTCCTATGAATCTCATGAAATTCTCACAATTGAAAGCACGAAATTCTCATAATTGAAAGCACCGGGTAGAAGAAATGGCACGCTATGTGCGAGGAATAATAAAGGAAAAATTCTTTATGACTTTAGGTATGATATGTCGGACATGATGTTGGAACATTATGTCTGAATGTGAGGCGAGTCTTGTAGAAGAACTCACATATGTTCTTAGTCTTCAAGTAAATCAAATAAGGGAAAGTATCTACGTATGGTTATTACTACACAAGAAATAAAGCATATTATTCCTATTTTAATTATTTTCAAATACTTTTTTATGCCCACTCACTTGAAGAATGATATCCTTCTCATCTATTCTCTAATTATTCATCTCTCTCTCTCTCTCTCTCTCTCTCTCTCTCACACACACACACACACACACACACACACACACACACACTCTCTCAGCTGTCAAATTCCCTAAAAATTAGTCAAAAATCTGATATTGCTAAGATTTCTAAGCCCAAACTTATCACCAACTCTTATGGGTTTAAGATGTTAAGAGTTGAAATAGGTAAGAAAGAAACACAAAAAAATTAGGGTTTCTGATTCTAGAAATAGTGATGATGAACTCATTATGATTATGAACCTAAAACCTCTACAAATGGTTGTTCTAGTTGATAATTCAATAAAAAGAACAAATATTATTGCCACCAAGAAGAAGTTATCGTCTGAAAAGGTTAATACCAATGAAAAACATCTTATATTCATGTTCATAATACTTATGAATATGTGAACATTAATGAGAAAGGTGTGTCCAATCCTGTTGGGAAAATTATTAATCACACTAAAAGAAATGTTGAGGAACTACTTGTGGAACCACATGTTGAGTCACATGTTGAACCAAATGTTAGAATATGTGTCCTAACATCTAGTGAACCACTGGTTGAACCTTCTAAACCAGTTATGGATATTCCTATTTTTGACACTCGTTTCGATGATATTTCATCTGAAAATTGATGTTGACATTCATCATGTATAGACTGGGATTCAGAGTTAAAATGGTGTAGAAAATAAAACTACTATCCCTGATGTTGATGATTCCAATAAAGAAGTGAGGAACGAGGGTCCTCAAAATAAGGAGGATAAATGTCAAGAGGAAAGGAATGAAAGGGTTGATGATGATGGGATTCCCATTGCTCAAATCATGAAAAAAGATTATTGAAAGTGTGTCCAAACATTAAGACAAGAAACCCACAATTAAAGTAATAAAGAGTATAG
Organism: Lathyrus oleraceus; assembly: GCF_024323335.1. Taxonomy (NCBI): domain Eukaryota; kingdom Viridiplantae; phylum Streptophyta; class Magnoliopsida; order Fabales; family Fabaceae; genus Lathyrus; species Lathyrus oleraceus. The sequence continues at coordinate 139,025,928 of NC_066579.1, read as the reverse complement.
CTAAGTATATGATTGAAGGAGTGAAAGAGAAGAAGAACAATGTTCCTCCCAAAACCTCCCTGAAGAGAACTAAAATTGTGAATAAGAAAACTCTTCAAAGGTCACCTGTTAGTAAGAAAAGAAAGGTTAAAGAGAAATTAGTTGAGAAAAAGTATGTAAAGAGAAAGCTTGTTCAGTTAAGTGACTATGAGACAGATGCTGAAGAAAATGTCTAGGACATTGTGTCCACCATTAGGAGAAAAGTTGTTGGGAACATGATTCCCTTGAATGTTGTTGTTGCTCCATTGGATAATGTATCTTTCCATTCTGAAACAAGTGTTCAGAAGTGGAAATATGTTTATCAAAGAATGATTTCTTGTAAGCTGGGAAAAAATGTCCTTGAGTGGCAACAAATTATAAATATGCTGAAGGATGTTGAATTGATGAAGACTGTTTCAGGTATTGGACCTTGCCATGACAAGTTGGTTAGGGAGTTTATTGTGAATTTATCACCTAATTGCAATATTGAAGGAAGCCAAAAGTATAGGAAGGTTTATGTAAGAGGGAAATGTGTGAAGTTCTCACCCTCCATTATTGATGCATATTTGGGAAGAAACAAGTCAGCATAGTCTGAAAAAGTTTTCTCAATGCACAAGATTGCAAAGGAAATCATTGTTGGACAAGTGAAATAATGGCCCAACAAAAGGTTACTTTCCCATGGTAAATTGAGTGTGAAATATGTTGTTCTGAATAGGTTAGGTGCCACAAATTGAGCATCCAGTAATCACAGTTCAAACATCAGTTCTGCCTTGGCCAAATTGATCTTTCAAATTGGAACCAAGTCCAAGATAAACATGAGAAAGTATGTATTTGACCAGATCATGAAACATGATAATTCATTTTTTGTGAAGCTACCAATAACTTTCCCTTGCTTAATTATTGACATTATCTTGAAGCAGCACCTTGAAGTTTTGCAGCCTCAAGAAACTCCAAGCAAAAAGGTTCGACCTTTAACCATTGACATAAGTTATTTGAGGGGACACATGTACCAGATGTTATGGTCAAGCATCATGGTCAGACTACTGGTGGAAGCTTTTCACCTGTATCCAAAGCCACCAGAAAAGATATGTTGTCTAAGTTGATGGAAGTTTCAAAGGCTTTACAAGAGACTGTTACCTCAAGTACCATCCAAAAAAGAAATATGGATAACTTGATCAAAATGTTGACCAAGGATAATGATGTTGAGGATGAATACAAAATTGATAGTGAAGAAGAAGAAGGAGAACAATCAACTAATGATGAAGAAGCTGACAACTTAGAATCCTCAAGTGCAGAAGAAGAATCTAACTCTGAAGACGGTATCATAAAGCTGAAGATATTTTGATGTTTTAGCCTTTTGTTTTTAGGCTTATATTTTTGGTTATGTAATAACCTTATCCTATGTTACTTTAGTTGTACTTATCTGTATTTTGGTTTTATTTCCAATCATTGTCATGTTGTAATAGAATATTGTTCAACATTTGTGATTTTGGATGATGTTTGTCTACTCCTGGTCTGTTGTGCGTATGTGTTAACATACAGACATTTGTGCTGACTAACTACTGATTTTTTTATGGTCATACCTTTTCCAGATTATGGAAAAAAGGGAGAGTAATGGTCGGTAATGGAGTGGCGTGGTGTGTAGTGGAGTGGTGTGACTATTTAGGGGTGGATAAACGGGTAGTGGCCCACTGGGCCAGCCCGCGCACCCGCCAAAAGATGGCAGGTTGGATTGGTATTTTTTACCCGCCTAACCGTTCAACCCGCCCTCCTTAAGCCTATCCCTTAAGCATTAAAAAATACCACACTAATCTCAGATTCATTTATATATGTGAATATTTTTCAATATAACTGAAATTGAATCTTTTTTAGATCTTGACTCAAACGAGAGTTTCCTAACTACAATTAAATACTCTTTGCATTTTCTTCACTTGTACTTATACTTGATTTATTCAATATTGGTTTGTTGTTGTTGTTGTTTGAGATGGCAATTCAATTTTTTTATTTCAAATATAGTTTGTTAAAAATATATCAAAATGTCTTGTTTCTTAAATAATATATGGATAAATTTGGTATTTATTTACTATGAAAGTTATATACAACTTATGGAAAGCTATTATACAACTTGGTCATTCATTGTGTTATATTGTTGGATATTTGGAAGATTAATTTATGTCTCATTTTGATTTGCATTCAACATCCCTTGAGACATATACTTACCTAATCAAAATCTTTCTGATTTGATCCTCGAGATTTTAAGCAAAGTAAGGATGAAGAATAAAATCAACACAATGAAGCAAAACAATATGTTGATGATGTTTTTAGAATAGAAATTCAAGATGTCTTTCTTAATATATGATATGATTTTGATGGTAATAACATGTCAAGTATATAACAAAGGCATCAAAGTCTTTCAAGATGTTACAATTTGTAGTTGATCATGATGTACAAACTAATTATGTGAGAATACAATGGAGACATTTTGGAAATCTTTTGAAAATAAAATGTGGACTTAAAATTTTCAAGGTACTATTTGTGAATATATGCAATATTTTTTTTATAGAGCATGTACTTATTAATTGGATATTTGTGAATATATGCAATATTTTTTTAAAGTAAAATTTGTTAAAACGATGCTTTATAAAAAAAGTGAAAAATCTAATTGAAATGTAAATAAAAACCTATTAATATATTAAAAAATGAAAGAAAAAAATAGGCAGGCAAGCCCGTCGCCCGCCAACCCGTCACCTTGGCAGGGCATGCTACATTTTAAAGCCCAATTTCACTTGACAGGCTTGCCTGTCCCACCCTTTTTTTGGTGGGCTTAAGGCGGCACAGGGAGGGGTGGGAGGCCCATTTTTCCACTCCTATGACTACTCACTACTGACTTTGAGGTGTATGAGTTTTGAGGATCTGATATCTGCTACTGACTGCATGCTTAGTACTAACCAGTTGAGATTTGAATGTTGTGTGATCACATGTTGGAGCATATAGCATGGCATATGACCCTTGTGTGAGATGATTTGTTTGTGTTAGTGGTATCTGTTGATTTTGAATTGACTATCAATTGTGCGTGCATGTATGACTAACTGATCATGAGTGATAGGTTTCATTACCCTTAGTCCTTAGTGGACTACTCACTCATGGCGGGGAATGATCCGATCAAAACAACTATTGCATATGAAGACATAATTGATAAAATGATAAATAAAGTGATAAAGAACCTGATTAAACGAAAGAAAATTCTTGATTAAAATTCGGATTTAGTGCTCAAATGGAGACTCTTACAATAAGTGGTAAAATCAGCGTAAAAACTAGAAATAATTATGCCTTAAACAAAGTAACAACTCTTACTTTTATAGCTTATTTTAAACATGACACAAAACATCAGCTTCAATGCCTCTTAAAAACAAAACAAAGTCGAAACAAAAGAATCAAAAGCCTTGAAGCAAATAGAATCAGGCTTGAAAAGGAAATAAATCAGGAGAAAGCTCCCTTGCATGTTACAACCGTAATATCCATTACGGTTGGCCGTAACAGGCCCCCGGTTCTAAGCCTGGGGTGTCTCTAATGAGGGTTTGAAGGGCCATGCCTATTATGGTCGGTAATAGATATTGCAGGTTATTGTAACAGGCCCCTGGGTTTTGTATGGAGAATTCTGATTATACGCCCTTTTTTAGTGTTTTATCCCCTTTTCGTCCATCTTTTGCTTGAAAGACATATTATGACATGGAAACAAAGGAAATGCAATACCAAAGCATAAAATATGGTAAAATGGAAGGAGAGCGGATGAAAACAGTAAAATATAAAGGAAAAACAACTAATAAAAACGATATAAAAACCACTTATCAAACTCCCTCAAACTTAGACTGTTGCTTGTCTTCAAGCAACAAGGCTTGTAAAGGAGAATTTTTTGATCAAGCGGTTTAGTTCAATGAAAGATCTTGTGAAAATGAAGCATGCCAGTACTCATACATGAATTTTTGTTCCGATTGCATAGGCCTAGTTCTCTTGGTAGTCATCTGTCAACGAAAGTATTATAAGAAAACACAATGCGGTAAAGCCACAAGCCTAAATCTCTCTTTCAGACACCTTTCCAACTATGCTTTGGGCTTAAGTATCTTTTTCTATTTTCTTTCCCTTTCATTCAGACAATCATATTAAGGCATTTGCAATTATTTTTCCCTCATATGCACAAGATCGATTGAGAATTTTTTTCTAGGCACGTTTTATATATATATATATATATATATATATATATATATATATATATATATATATATATATATATATATATATATATATATATATGTATATATATATATATATATATATATATATATATATATATATATATATATATATATATATATATATATATTCATTGATTTTATGCACATTGACGTTTATTGGTCCACTTTAGGATGATAATTGAGACTCAACCGCTATTAGGCTATATAACCAGGTGAGGGTTACCCAACTTAAAAGGTCAAATTGTCTCTATTTCCCCTTTTTTAATCATTTTTGGTGCCCAAATTATTTGCTTCTCAACCAACCATACATACATGCAATTCTTTTTAATTATGCCAGACCGTCAATATAAACTAATAGACAAATACTTCTCATAGCCGAGTACTATGGTACAAATCTGTACGTTGGGCTCACGTCCTTACTCCAGGGGACCTATGGTATTCGGGTCATACCTAAGTTTCAAACTTTTCCAATGTCCATAGTCCTAGCCTCTCTTCCATCAAACTCTATATACTTTCTCAACATCCCTCAAAATCGAAACTTGTCATAAAACAAATTCACGGTCTTAATATTGGGAAAATTATAAAAAGTATGTCTTAATGCATCAATAAAAATAGAAAACTAGAAATCAAGAAATAAACAGGAACATAAAAATGCAAGAAATAAAAGTGCAAGAAAATAAATAAGTACCCCCTAAACTTTAACTAAATATTATCCTCAATGTTTTGGCGCATGCAAGAGGGAATATAACTCACGAGAACCTCACTTGGGAGGTGGGAATCACAACATGAGGTGTTGCATCATTGCTTGGACATCATCCAATAACGCTTATTGTCTTGTTTGCTCCTCCTTCATGAGATTTTTATTAACTTAAAGAAAAAATAAAACAACAAGAAGACAAATTAGTGCAAAAAGCGTGGGTTGCCTCCCACAAAGCGCTTTTGTTTAAGGTCGTCAAGCTCGATCGGTGATGAGTGCAAGCACTCATGGTGGCTCCTTCAAAAATAATTCCTCAACCTCAGTCTCAGTAGTATTTGGTGTCCATTCCCTCTTATCAAGCCATCTCTCGTATCCATTATTATTAGTTTTCTTTTTCCTATTGGGTGGTTTATACTTTTGAACATGTGGGGGTGGTTCTATCATAAGTATCAACTTTTCGTGCTTGAATTTAATCCTTTCATCCCCCACCTCAAAGTTAAACCTTCCCCTCTTAACATCGAAAGTTTTCTTAGTTTCATGGTCCTCTAATATTCTCCTTTTAGACTGAGCATTGGTTAGTGGTACATTGGTAAGGATCTTTCCCACTATCTCCTCATACCTATTAGACTGGGTGTCTACCTTAGCTTCCCCCAATCTTTGCGAGAAAGGAATTTGTGGCTTGTATGGAGAAGGAGAAAGATAACATGCTTCCTTTTCTACCTCTTTGATAACTTCCTTTTTGGGTGGTGCCAGTGGATTTTCCTCACTCTCTACCTTTTTCTCACTAGAACTCTCCTAAACCTTTTTATCATTCTCCCTAGGAGTTTCAACTTTTTTTTCACTTCTGATTGTTATAACATTCACATGTCCCTTGGGGTTTTGCTCGGGTTGCCCCGAAAATAATCCGGGAGGGACAAAAGAAGCAGCTTGTTGTTGTGCTACTTGGGAGATTTGAGTCTCCAACATTTTGGTATGGGTGATAACTTTTTCAACCTTAGTGTTCAATTGCCTAAGTGCCTCAATGATGAAGAGGTTTTGATTTCAAAATTCTTCATTCAGGAGAGTTTGTGTTTCCACAAAACTCTCCATCTTATATTCTAGGTTAGAGTGAGTTTGTGTCTCAATGAAATTCTCCATTAACATTTCAAGGTTGGATTGTTGGGAATTTGGTGGTTCCTCAAAATAATGGGAGTGGTTATCATGGTAAACATTTTGGTGATCCATCCACCATGGGTTATAGGTGTTGGGATAAGAATTTCCATGGTTATTGTTGAACATATTTTGGACAAACCCCATGCATACCACAAAAGAAACAACAAAAAGTAAAAAGTTGTTCTAATCTCTATGATAACATATTAGAATAATCAAAATGAGTTTCTCGCATACAAGGGAAGCATGAGAACTACAACAAATAAAAACAATAAAATAAATAGAAAAATAAGCTCTAGTCTCTACGATGATCATACATAATTTCAATATTAACGCAATTGGCCCCTAGAAACGGCGCCAAAAACATGACACGCCGCAAGCATACGACAAATGTCAGGTTAGTTTTTAAAAAGTATCGAACCTCAAAGACAAATGGTTAATTACCTATTTCTATCCTATCGATGTAAATATAGAGCAACCGAAAAGTGGGAAAAAGGGTGACTTAAGTGAAAAAGCACTTAAGTTAACACAACTTATTTGAAAAGGCACTTTTGTGAAAAACAACTTAAATGTATAAAAACACTTAAAATATATAAGGCAAACAAGACTTAGGGTTGGGAGTCCTATCTTAGACTTCTCCACATGACTTAAGCACTTCTATTACAAGAATCCTTACACAATTTATAAAAAAAGAGATTATTATGGGCAATACCTACTTTCCCCGACGCATTGCCTACGTCTAACGAACGGGACGCTCGTCAGCTTTCGCTCACGCAGAAACGTCTATTAGTGATCATTACATTTGCACAACTATAAAAATTAGGACTTTTCTCAATTTCATTTGATCACTTTCATGACTTCTGACTTGATTGTTTAAAAAATTGTTTTTCTGTGTTCACACCTACCCTTTCAGCGTAAGGAGAATGCCTAAAAACACTCCTACTTTTGTATTTAGGTTTGAATTAAAAACTCATACTTTTAAAATAAAAAAAGGAGGAATTCTCGTAACTAGTTTAAGTTCATGCGAATAGTCATACGATAGGGTTCATAACCCTTAGTCCCTAGTGGAATACTCACTCATGTTTAGGAATGATCCAGTCAAAACAATTATCGCAGATAAATACATAATTGATAAAATGATATAAAGCGATAAAGAACCCGATTAAACAAAAGGAAAGGCTTGATTAAAATTCTGATCCAGTGCTTCAATGAAAACTCTTATAATAAGCGGTAAAATCAGCGTAAAAATTGAAAATAATCCTGGATGCCTCAAACTAAATAAAAACACTTAGTTTTTAAGGTCATCTAAACATGGCACAAAACATCATCTTCAATGCCTCTTAAAAACAAAATAAATTTGTGTAAGACCCCAATTTTAACCCTAAGATCCCTCATGTTATCTCATCATTTGCATTGGCTTTGGGATCACACTTTGACATCCTCCTTACCCCTCATTCATTGGGTTTGCATTGGGAGATATAACCAAGCACATTTTATTGTATCATATTTTATTTGTCATTATTTACTAACCAAAATACCAAAAATATGTATATGTATAGCTTTGTTTCTTTTGTAGGTAGTGTATACATCCCCAATGCCTCATCAAGTTCACAACTAGGGTTTGAGACCCTCAGTGGAAGGAGATCAATCAAGAGATGGTTCACATTGGTTCTAGATATCATATATGTGTCCCCATGATCTTCATTTATCATTTGGATCAAGAATTCATCAAGAGTTTGAACCTTGTTTGCCTTGGATGCCCTAATTCATCTGGCTATCTTATGTGACTTCCTCAACAAGTTTCTTCAACATTTGATCAAATATATCAAGGTATACTTCATTATACACCAACTTATTCATATATTATCCTCCTTGAGTCCAAAAGATCAAGAGAACTTCAAGTTTCCAAGTTGGTTCATGGTGGTTGACTAGGGAAAGTCAACTGGTCAAAACTGGGGTTCCCTAGACCCTATCTCCTACAATTTTTGTCATATTAGAATTATTCCAATATTAATGTACTCCTTATGACATTCCAAACAACTTTCATGTTGAGGTCAAGATCTAGTTTTGCTTGGAAAGTCATTTTGTATGGTGAAAGATTATAGGTCATTTTGTTTGTGCCCTAGTTAGGAGGTTAACTTCCAAGGACCATAACTTGCTCAATTTTTATAAGATGAAGGCCTTAAAAGTTTCATGATAAAATTAAATATTTCCTATCCAACTTTTATTCTTTTAGAAACTTCAAATTCAACTTGCAAGGGCATATGCCAAGAGGAAACATTATAGGTCATTTTGGGCCATTACCATTGAACAAACAATTTTCCTCAACTTCTAAAATGCATTACTCCTTCATGAAAAATCCAAATTAGGTCCAATATGTCATCATATTGAAGAGGTTTGAAATAGATACAACTTTGATGAAGGAACCTTTTCCATTTGAAGCTCATAGCAAAAGTTGTTCAAGGTGGAAGAAGTGAACATTTGACTTGGTACTTAGAAAAATTTCAATTATGTTTGAGTTCTCCAACTCCCACCTCAAAATTCATCATGATCCAAGCTTCAAATGGAAAAGTGTTCAACTTAAAGTTATTCCCCTTGGTCTTACCTTTCCAGAAAGTCAAAAATCACTCCATTTGGCCAAGGTTTGAATGACTTGCGCATGGCTTTTCTTCAAGGTTCCATTTGGATGAATCTCATGACCACTTCTCAATTCCAAATGCATGACTTCATGTTACACTTTCAGCATCACTCATGATCATCTTTGGAACTTTTGACATCACCTCATTGGCCTATCACACACCCATGCAAGCATGCACATGAGAATTGCTGTTTTTGGGATTTGAATTGAAGTGTGTGGAAATCAATTGCCAAGCCTATAAATGCATTGCCTCATGCTCATAATTATAGACACCTTGCCCAAGCTTTGCTCCTGCAACCTTCCCTTCACCATTAGAGGATGAACGTGAAGGCTTTCAATGGAAAATCGAGTTTCAATTTCACTTTTGTTTTGAAGTTGAAACTCCAAGAATCCAAGCCATTTGAGCTCTCAATTCATCTCCTGCAATCAAGTGGAAGCAAGCCCAAGAAAATTAAGATCCAGATCGAGCCTCATCACTGCAAACAGAAGGTGAAATTTTCCAAACTTTCTCTCTTCGATTCTCTCTCAATTCTTCACCATTCTCTTTGATTTTTGGTTGGATGAAATCCTACCAATGTAGGCAACAAGATTGAGTTGATTTGAGGTCAAATCCTCAGATCATGAACCTCAAATTTCAAGTCCATGTATCTTTCAATATACTTGGAATTGGAAGAAATGGAGGTCAGATTCATGCTCCTGAGCATTTCTCCTTCAAAAACATGTACTCATTTTTCATTTTCCATTGGATTCATGGTGGACCAGTCCGGTGAGGTCCACCGGAGAAGATGACTGGAGCTAGGGCTTCGGTGGTGTGTTGGTGTTGCCCAGACCATCTGATCATAGTTCCACGTTTTAATCAGGACCCTTGCTTTTGCATACCACGCGTGTACACGCGTTGACTAAGGTGTTGGATGGAAGCGCGCGCATGGCCATCAAATCTGCCACCTCAATTAATGAGGGAGATCTGATGGCCCTTGTTTTTTTTAATTTCATTTTATTTTCTGATTTTTCATTTAATCCCTTTATATTGTTTAATTCATATTAATTTCATTTTTAATCCAAAAAATATGGGACTTTCACCAAAAATCTTTAAATATTTTTCTCTTCCAGATTCTGAATTAAAATTATTTTTTGGATTAATTTTGATATTTTTCATGAATTAAATATTTTTGTGCATATTTTTAATTATTTAAAAATACTTCTGACTTTTCAAAAATAGTGAAATTTTTTGTCTAAGGTCCTTTGACCTTGTTTGACCTAGTTTAAATCCCTTGGCCATATATTTGATGTTTTGAAAGGATTTTAGGTTTTGACCAAATTAAAATGTATTTTAATTCATTTTTAATGTGATTTTTAATTGATTGAATGTTTAAAAATATTGTTGAGCCATTTTTATGGTCTTGTGAGGTTTGACTTTCTGTTTGGGCATTTTTCAAGGTTGATTTGACTTTTGTTGGATCAAAACCATTGGATTTAGGGGATTGATGAAATGTACATTTCATCTCCCAAAATGAATGAATGGTTTTGATTTGATGAAATTCCTCCCATGATCAATTTGCGTTTCTATCTTCCCCTCCCTATTCATCTTCATCCCTATTCTTCCCCATTCCCTCATTTGACTAATGAAATCTCTACTGTCTAAAGGCTAATTAATTCATCAATGACCTTGTGTCAGATGAATCAATACAAGTGTGACTGAGATAGGTCCCTCCCTCTTGATCTTTTCTTTTAGTGTGTGGTATGTTTTAGGAGTTTCGTTCTTCATACCAAATCTCTAACATGCATTAACACCTATATTTTTATTGTCCGACCTCAAATAGTTGTGACTTCTGCATAAGTCCAACTATGATTTCTTAACATAAAGCTAAATTTGACCCTCAAGGCATAGCATTCTAGTAAGTGAGATTGTAAGTCGCCTATTCTTCATGGAATTGTGTGGAGACTTGACCTTTTTTTCTTTCATGGGAGCTAGTGGCATACTTGTTGAATTATCCAAGTTTGAGCCCTTCTCATGGAAGGTGTCTTGGTTTAAGGATTCATACTTATGAATGAATGGTTGAGTGTTCTCCAAAGAATGACTTAATCAATTAAAATCACCACTAACACTTGACTAACTTTTAACTAACATTTGACTAACTCTTGTTAATATTGTTTTACTTTCAAATCATTTACTATTATGCAATTTAAATTTCAGTGCTTTATCATTCATTGTCATTTACATTTCATATAACTTGTTTATATTTATGTACTTTTTCACGTTGCTCATTTGAGACATATCTTATGATTGTGTATATTGTTTGTGTGTTTTGATTTTGTTTGTAGTCTTAGTATAAGACCCTAATGTTGACCCTAAGATCCCTCATGTTATTCTCATCATATGCATTAGCATTGGGATCACATCTTGGCATCCTCCTTACCCCTCATTCATTGGGTTTCAATTGTGAGAGATCACCAAGTACATTTAAGTCTATCATACTTCATTTTTAATTTTTTACTAACCAAAATACCAAGAATATGTCATTGTGTAGTTTAACTCTTTTTGTAGGTAGTGCACATGCTCACCTATGCTCTATCAAGCTCATATATAGGGTTTAAGACCCTCATTGCAAGGAGTTCAGTCAAGAAATGGTTTACTATGGCTCTAAGCATCATATATGTATCCCCATGATCTTCACATGTTATTTTGATCAAGAAATCATCAAGAGTTTGGAGTTAGTTTGCTTTGGAAACACTAATTCAACTGGGTATCCCCATTTGAACTACATTGAAGGTGATTTTTAGATTTTTTTTCATCTCTTCAATTCTCACTTAATTCTCCATTATTATTGTTGATTTTTGGTTGTCTGAAGTCCTACCAATGTAGGCAACAAGATTGAGTTGCTTAGAGGTCAAATCGAAGCAACTCAGATCATGATCCTCAAATTTCAACTCCCTATATCTTTCTATATACTTGGAGTTAGACAAAATTGACGCTAAATTCGAGCTCCTGAGCATTTTTTATTTAAATTCATGTCCTCCTTTTTTATTTTGGTGATGGTTGAGAGTGGACCAGTCTGGTGAGGTCCACCGGAGAAGAAGACCGGAGCTCTGGCTCCGGCGATGTATTGGCATCCTTTTGAACAACATGATCCTTTCAATTTGTTTTAATCTGGGGCGTCCAATGCGATTACCATGCGTGTGGGACATTTGACTTGGTGTATGATGGAACGCGCGCTCAGATCCACTTGATCTGCCACCTTAATTAATGAGGGAGATCAAGTGGTCTACGTTTTTTTGTAATCTCTGATTTTTATTTTAATTGCCTTATTTTCATTAATTCATATTAATTTTAATATTGATCCAAAAAATATGGGACTTTCACCAAAAAAATTCAAATATTTTTCTCTTTCATTTTCTGAATTAAAATTCTTTTTTGGATCAATGTTAATATTTTTCATGATTTAATTATTTTTGTGCATATTTTTAATTGTTTAAAAATACTTTGAAGTATCCAAAAAATATTGAAATTTTTCCATTAATGTCCTTTTACCTTGTTTGACCTATGATAAATCTCTTGGCCATTTATTTGGTGTTTTGAAGAGGTTTTAGGTTTTTGATCAAACATAATTTACTTTAATGCATTTTTAATTGATTTTAATTTGTTTAATTGTGAATAAATTGTGTTGAGCTATTTCCATTGACTTGTTGAGTTTAACTATGTTGCTTGGGCCTTGGTCAAGGTTGATTTGACTTTGTTGGATTAAAATCACTGGGTTTAGGGGATTGATGAAATGTACATTTCATCTTCCAAAATAAATGAATGATTTTAATTTGGTAAAAGTCCTCCCATGACCAATTTGTGTTTGTCTCATATCCCCTCCCTCTTCATCTTCAATCTCTTTCTATCCCATCCATTTCATTGACCTATGATATCTCTATATCCTAAGGCTAATTAGTTCATAAACCAATATAAGTATGGAGGAGATTAGGTTCACCATTTTGCCATTTTCTTTTAAGTGTGGTATGTTTTAGGAGTATGGTTCATAATACCATATCTCTAACATGCATTAACACTAAAATTTCGATTGCCCAGCCTCAGATAGTTGTGACTTCTACATAAGTCTAATTACAATTGCTTAACATAGCGCTAAATTTTGACCCAAAAGCATAAAATTCTAGTAAGTGAGATTGTAAGTCCTTCCCCCTTTCATGGTATTGTGTCGGAACTTGGCATTTTTCCCTTCCTTTGGAAGATGTCTTGGTTCAAGGATCCATGCTTGTGAATAGAGGGTTGAGTGTTCTCCAAAGAATGACTTAAACATTGAAAAGAAAAAGCAATACTAACTTCTAATCAATTAACATTTGACTAACTTTTAATTTCAAGTCATTTACTTTATGCACTTTAAATTCAAGTCATTTATCATTTGCCATTATTCATACCATTTAACTTGTTTATTTTAATTCCATTTTTACTCTTCTCACTTGAGCCATATACTGTGATTGTATATACTTGTTTGTGTACTTTGTTTGTGTTTGTGACCTTTTGACCTTAATGTACATAATAACAACAAAAACTCTTAAAAAATGTTTGTGTGGACTGTTGGATTTGATCTGAGAATTGGATTTAGAACTAGGTAACATTCCCTATGCAAAAGGACTTGGTCAATGCCAACTTTTTTGAAAACAAGTGCTTGTGAATTGAACTTTCATCTGATACAAGTGTTGATATCCCTCTGAGTTCATCTGCTACATGGTCTTGATGCAAATGTTACTTTGAACCTGTGTCTAATGCCTTATTCTGAGCCATTCAAGGAGTATGTCATATGATACATGGGGAAGATTATGAAGAAGATCATGGAGTTGCTAGCTTGGATGTGGCTATCTTTATTTGATGCCTTGCTCTTCATCTTGCTATTTGTGTATTAATATTGCTTGATTCTAAAGTCCAAGGGAAAATTGGGTTTTTATATGACATTCTTGTCTATTGGGTTGCATCCCATTGGTTTGATCTTTTCAACTCTTAACTTTTAAATTTTTCCTTAGGATTAGTCTCTTCATCTCCTCCTAATTCTTTAATTTCAAATCTCTCCCCTCTTTCAAAATCTTCTTTGCTTGTGGTTTTTAAACTTAAAGTCTTTATTGCAAATTAGAAACTTTGGCCTTATGCCATTGAATTTTTAAACTTCTTTTCCTTAATCAAACTTGTAAATGAACTTAACTATACTTGATTTAAATTTCAAAAGACAAAAAGAACTAACACTCATTCAAAATCTTTTAGGCCTTTTATGCCTCTTTCAAACTTAATTTTTATTAAAAGCAATTCACTCACTTTGAAATTGATACCACGAACTACGAGGTTTTGATCCCTCATTTTATGTTGGTCTGTAGGCACAAGTCAGAAGGTCTTGTCAAACATAAAAATATAATTAATGAATTCTTTTCTCATCCCCCCACTCTATTTATTGCAAACATTTTTTTATACCAAAATATGTACACACAAAAAAGGGCTCCCTAGGAGTACCTAGGACACTTTGGGTGCTAACACCTTTCCTCTGTGTAACCAACCCCCTTACCTGTAATCTCTGGCATTTTATTAGATTTGATTTAAAAACTTCTTATCTTTGGGTTTTGTTTGTACTTTTCCCTTTTCCTTTGGAAACAATAAAAGCGCGATGGAGACTCTGGTTTTATTGACGTTAAGTTTATCCATAGCTTAATGGTCATGAATTTACCGGTACACTTAGGACCTTAAAACATCTAATAACAACAAAAACCCTAAAAAACATTTGGGGGACTGTTGAACTTGATATGGATTTTTGGACTTAGGATTAGGTAACATGCCCAATGCAAAAAGGACTTGGCCAATGCCAACATCTTGAGACTGAGCTATTTTGAACTGTGCCTTTATCTGATGCAAGACTTGGGAATTATTTGGATTCATCTGTGACTCTGTCTTGGTGCTTAATTATTATTTTGATATTGTATATGATGCTTTGTTCTGAGTTGATCAAGGAATATTTCATCTGATACATTGGAAGACAATGAAGACTGCTAGCTATTGGAGTGCTTGCTTGGATGTGGTTATCTTTATTTAATGCCTTGATCTTCATGATGTCAGGATATTGCTCATAACTTATTGACTATTGCTTGATTAAAGTCCAAAGGAAAATGGGTTTCTATATAACATTCTTGTCTTTTGGATTGTATCCCATTGGTCAGATCTTTTGAACTCTGAACTTTTAAATTTGTGCTTAGGATAACCTCTTCATCTCCTCTCACTTCTTAAATTTCAAAATCTATCCCCTTTTTCAAAAACCTTATTTTCTTGTGATTTCAGACTTAGACTTTGTTTTAATAATTATAAACTTTGGCCTTATGCCATTGAATTTTCAAACTCTTAAATCAAATTTGTAAATAAACTTAATCATATTGACTTAAATTTCAAAAGACAAAAAGAACTAATAACTCCATTCAAATTTTTAGCCCTTTGTGCCTCTTCTTATTAAACTTTTGTTAAAAGTAATTCACCAACCTATTTGAAGTTTTTACCATGAACTACGAGGTTTTGATCCCTTATTTTTATGTTGGTAAGTAGGCACAAGTCCGAAGATCTTGTCAAACATAAAAATATAATCAATGAATTCTTTTCTCACCCCCACACTCTATTTTTCTCATACATCTTTTATACCAAACACATATGCACACATAAAAAAGGGCTCCCTAGGAGTACATAGGAAACTTTGGATGCTAACACCTTCCATCTGTGTAACCAACCCCCTTACCTGTAATCTCTGACATTTTATTAGTTTTAATTTGAAAACTTCTTCTCTTTTGGTTTTGTTCATACTTTTCCCTTTTCCTTTGGAAACAATAAAAGCGCGGTGGCGACTCTGGTTTTATTGTTGTTAAGCTTATCTATAGCTTGATGGTCATGAATTTACCGCTACAAAAATTAAGTGGCGACTCTGCTGGGAAATAATCCTCAGCGGGTTTAGCCTACTTTTTTATGTGGATATATTCGTATACTTGATGTATGTATGTATTTGTTTGTGTGATATAATTTGTCTGTTGTGCTTGGTAATCTCTATATGGTGAGATAAGTTCTAACCCCAACTTGAGTGCAATTAAGATATGAGGATGGTATAGTCATGTTCAACTTGTGTGAAGTAGTCCTTAACAAGTTGGATTGAGACCCATCTACTCAGTGGAGACCCTTTTGGAGTTATTAATGTCACACAAGTTATTTGTGGATAAGCATTACTTTCTCTAATTTGGGGTCCAAGAAGCTGAGGACCGTGGAACATTTAACCCAACTTGGCCTATTTATGATGTAGTGCGGAGACTGTTCAGGTGTAGACCTGATAATAGTTGTTACATGATAATACACTCAGACGAGTTTCTCTTGAGAATACTATGGATTGATGAGTCAGTCATCCTAACGTATAATATCCGATAGATGGGATTAAGACTCTGGGAACTTTTGTAGAACATGATCTACGGGTTTTTATCCTTAGTACACTCCTTTGGGATGGTTCTTAACCCGACTCCATGCTCGTGACTCACAACAAACCCTTTGATTCTCGATTGATCCGATCAAGTCTCATCAATATCAATGGAACTTGGGTGTTGATAAGGTGAAAACCATAATCCACCAAAATGGATGATTGATCTTGATGATGACTTGGTCCATCTCTTGACCTTTGTTTCTGTTTGCCTTGTGTGTGATCCCTTGTTTGTGATTGTTGCATTCATGCATACATGTGGATCATAGCATTCATAACAGAAAAGTAAATTTCAAGGAAACTGAGGTCTTGTTTGCAAATATTTTCAGACCATGGATTATGGATGAAAGAACACTAGGAAGTACAGTTTCAGATGTCCTGATTTAAAAGAGCTAATGAAGTTGTCATCCTTTGTATTAGATCCATTGGACTTCAAGCAACATCATGGGAAGCTTTTGTATGTATTATCTGCTGATGTGGTTGAAGGACTCGTGAGTGTTTTGGTTCAGTTCTATGACCCTCTCTACCGGTGCTTCACTTTTCCTGATTATCAGCTTATGCCTATGTTAGAGGAGTATGCGCATCTCTTGGGAATACCTGTATCTGACAAGGTACCTTTTAGTGGATTGGAAGAGATTCCTAGATCTCATGTTATAACTGAAGCTCTTCATCTGAAGAAATCTGAAATTGATGCTCATTTGGCGAAGAAAGGAGATATTCTTGGGTTGACTTATGAGTTCCTCATTGGTAAAGCTATTGTCTTTGCTCAAGCTGGTAGCATGAATGCTTTTGAAGCCATCTTTGTATTGCTCATCTATGGTTTAGCCTTGTTCCCTAACATTGACGGTTTTGTTGATGTTAACGCCATTAGAATCTTCTTGATTGGGAATCCTATTCCTACTTTGTTGGGTGATATGTATTTCTCTTTGCATTTGAGGAATTCTAAAGGTGGTGGGACTATTGTGTGTTGTATTCCTCTTCTGTACAAGTGGTTTATTTTCACTTGCCTCAAGCGCCTGCTTTTTTGGAGAACAAGCAATGTCTACGGTGGTCTCAGAGACTTATGCATGTCACTAATGATGATATTATTTGGTATGATCCTGCATTGAGTACTGTGGACATTATTGACAGTTATTGTGAGTTCTTTAATGCGTCTCTCATTGGTACACAAGGAGGAATCAACTACAACCCTGCTTTGGCTCCTCGTCAACTTGGGTTCCCCTTGAGATACAAACCTAATAACACTTTGTTAGAAGGTTTTTTCTATCAAGAGGGTAAAGATTCCCAACATTTCAAGCAGAAGATGATACATGCTTGGCATAATGTGCAGAGGAAACGAAGATCCGAGCTTGGTCCATGCAACTGTGTAGCTTTGAAAGCTTACACTATTTGGGTAAAGAAGAGAGCTTTGGAGCTGAAGATGTCGTACGCCTGTGAAAGACCTATGTATGTGGTTATGGCTGAGCCATCAACTCTCCCTGACAAAGATGTAGAGGAGTTGGAAGACGCACTCACCAAGATGAAGCAAGAGAAGGATATAAGGGAAGAGCGGTTCCATGCTTTGAGCGAAAAGCATGAAGAGTTGCAGCTTGATTCGAAAGACAAGGATGCGCTTATTGAGATTCTTGAAGACCGAGCAATGAAGAGACAGAGAGAGCTAGAGGGTTCATCTTCCGCTAGCATGCCTCAATCTTTCGGTGCTTAGAAGAAGATTGTTGATCAGCTAGTTCTTAAGAAGGCTAAGATGAAGACATCCTTTGAGTCCGAGATTCGACGCATTCGAAGGAAGTATGCATCCATAGCCAGATCATTTGATACAGTTGTTAAGGATCCTTAGGATGATAGTTTCCTTTTCTCTTGTATTTGTACTTTGGTTTCTGAAATTGTACTCAATGTAATCCTTCCAAATTTTCTGAATGAAATGAGATTTTATGGTCAATCAAATTGTTATTATTGTTATTATTTGAATATATATATTTTCAAATAGGACTTCATATTTTCCTTGAAATTAAAAACAATCAAAAACATTTCATTTCATGCATCATTTGCATAAATAGTTTTTCTTGCACCAGATGTCTTATCAGTTCTTCTTCTGTGCATTAGTCAAGCTGACTCACCGCTATAATACTCGCGCTAATCAACCAGAGAGAATGGACCATCTAGAGAAAGAGAATCGAGAGCTGAAGGACAAGATCACTAGATTAACAGTGCTGATGGAATCTATGATTGCTGCCCAGAATCCGTCATCACCAACTCCTACAAGTCCTCTTCCTCAGAGGACTTTCATTTATGAGGTTGCTACCTCAAATGTTACTGTTGCTGCTGCTAGTCAATCCATACCTTCTATGCCTGCTGGATTCCCTTGGGGAATGCCGTCAAATTTTATGCCAGAAGGGTATGCGCCGACATTTCTTTCTCTGTCGGCATCTAGCCCGGTCATGTCAGTGCCACCTCCAGTTGTTCAAACTCTTCCTCGTGTTGAGGATACTGTCTACCATTCTGAGTCGTCTGAAGGCCCAAATGTATATGAGAAGATGGATGAGATAAAAGATCAATTCCTCGAGTTGTACAAAGAGTTGAAGACTCTGAGAGGGAAAAACTTGTTTCGGAAGAGTGTTGTTCAACTCTGTTTGGTCCCCAATATTAAGATCCTGGTGAAATTCAAGGTCCCAGACTTTGAAAAGTACAAATGGAATACTTTCCCGCTAAGACATCTTGTTATGTATGCTAGGAAAATGTCTACTCAGACTAATAATAATCAGTTGCTGATTCACTATTTCCAAGACAGATTAACTGGAGCTGCCATGAGGTGGTACATAGGTTTGGATAGTGCAAGCATCTGTACTTTCAATGACTTAAGTGAGGCCTTTGTCAAGCAATATAAGTACAATATGGATATGGCGCCTGATAGAGATCAATTGAGGTCTATGTCTCAGAAGGATAAGGAGACATTCAAAGAATATGCCCAGAGATGGAGAGAACTGGTTGCCCAGATAAGTCCACCTCTTGAAGAGAAGGAAATGATGAAGATCTTATTGAAGACATTAAGTTCGTTTTATTACGAACGTATGATTGCGAGTGCCCCTAATGACTCTACCGAAATTGTAAATATGGGGATGAGGCTAGAAGAAGGAGTCCGTGAAGGACATTTGTCTAAAGAAGAGGCGTCAGCTAACAAGAAGTACGGTAGTAGTTTCTCTAAGAGGAAGGAAGGGGAAACTAATTCAGTGTCAATGGGGAGGCAGGGGAGGCCTCATGTCAGAAAGAGTTCTCAACCTCGTCAACATCAACATCAAGTTTCCTCAGTAATTCCAGTTTTTTCCAACAATTCCAATAATCAATCAGTTCCAATTCAACAACAACCGCAACAAAGAACTAACTACAACAACAACAATAATCATCTACAAAATTTTGAGAGGAATAAGGTCTCCTTTGACCCTATTCCTATGACTTATGCAGAGTTATACCCGTCATTGTTCGTCAAAAATCTCATTCAGCCAAGAAATCCTCCTCAAATTCCTGAGCCACTACCATGGTGGTTCAAGCCTGACCTTCATTGTGCTTTTCACCAGGTAGCCCTTGGCCATGATATAGAGAATTACTATCCTCTAAAATATGAATTTCAAAAGCTTTTTAAGAGTGGTATGATGTCCTTTGAGGATAAAGCGCCAAATGTGAAAGCCAATCCGTTGCCTGCCCATGGTAACACTTCTGTCAACATGGTGGACAACTTCCCAAGGAGTTTCCGAGTTTTTGATGTGAGTCGTATCCGAAGATCTCTGGTGGAGATGCATAAGACCTTATGCTTAATTAGTGACTGTTGTAGCGGTAAATTCATGACCATTAAGTTATGGATAAACTTAACGTCAATAAAACCATAGTCACCACCGCGCTTTTATTGTTTCCAAAGGAAAAGGGAAAAGTACGAACAAAACTCAAAGATAAGAAGTTTTCAAATCAAAACTAATAAAATGCCAGGGATCACAGGTAAGGGGGTTGGTTACACAGAGGGAAGGTGTTAGCACCCAAAGTGTCCTAGGTACTCCTAGGGAGCCCTTTTTTATGTTCGTATGTGTTTTTGGTATAAAAGATGTTTGCAATAAATCGAGTGTGGGGATGAGAAAAGAATTCATTAATTATATTTTTGTGTTTGACAAGAACTTCGGACTTGTGCCTACGTACCAACATAAAAATGAGGGATTAAAACCTCATAGTTCGTGGTATCAAATTCAAAGTGAGTCAATTGCTTTTAACAAAAATTTAAATTTAAAAGAGGCACAAAGGGCCTAAAAGAGTTTTAATGAGTGTTAGTTCTTTTTGTCTTTTGAAATTTTTAGTTCAATATGGTTAAGTTCATTTACATGTTTGATTAAGAAAAGAGTGTAAAAATGCAATGACATAAGGCCAAAGTTTCTAATTTGCAATAAAGTCTAAGTTTAGAAATCACAAGTAAAGAAGATTTTTGAAAAGAGGGGAGAGATTTGAAATTTAAGAAATGGGAGGAGATGAAGAGACTAATCCTAAGAAAACATTTAAAAGTTAAGAGTTGAAAAGATTTGACCAATGGGATGCAATCCAATAGACAAGAATGTCATATAGAAACTCACTTTTCCTTTGGACTTTAAATCAAGCAATATCAATAAGCAAGTAGCACAATGAAGAGCAAGGCATCAAATAAAGATAGCCACATCCAAGCTAGCAACTGCATAGTCTTCTTCATAATCTTCCCCATGTGTCAGATGACATACTCCTTGAATGGCTCAGAATAAGGCATTAGACACAGGTTCAAAGTAACATTTGCATCAAGACCATGTAGCAGATGAACTCAAGTGGATCTCAATACTTGCATCATATGAAAATTCAAATCTCAAGAACTTGGTTTCAGAAATGTTGGCATTGGCCAAGTCCTTTTGCATAGGGAATGTTGCCTAATTTTAAGTCCAGAGCTCAGGTCAAATCCAACAGTCCACACAAACATTTTTTAGGGGTTTTTGTTGTTCATTAAGTATTTTAAGGTCCTAAGACCACAAGCACAAATAAAATAATACAAACAAACAAATATATACAAACACAATATGTGGCTCAAGTGAGCAAAGGGAAAATGACATTAAACTACACAAGTTAAATGATATGTATATGGAAAATGATAAATGGCTTGAACTTAAAGTGCATAAAGTAAACGACTTGAAATTAAAAGTTAGTCAAATGTTAGTTGATTATATGTTAGTGGAGTTTTGCTTTTGAATTGTTTAAGTCATTCTTTGGAGAACACTCAACCCTCTATTCACAAGCATGGATCCTTGAACCAAGACATCTTCCAAAGGAAGGAAAAAAGGCCAAGTTTCCACACAATACCATGAAAGGGGGGAGACTTACAATCTCACTTACTAGAATGTTATGCTTTTTGGGTCAAAATTTAGCGCTATGTTAAGCAATCGTAATTGAACTTATGTAGAAGTCACAACTATCTGAGGTCGGCCAATAATTTTTTTGGTGTTAATGCATGTTAGAGATATGGTATAATGAACCATACTCCTAAAACATACCACACACAAAAAGAAAATGATCAAATGATGGACCTAATCTCATCCATACTTGTATTGGTTCATCTAACATGAAGTTATTGATGAACCAATTAGCCTTAGGATATTGAGATGTCATTGGGAAACGGAAGGGATGGGATAGAATGTGATTGAAGATGAAGAGGGAGGGAGGGGAAATGAGACAAACACAAATTGGTCATGAGAGGAACTTTATCAAATTAAAATCATTCATTCATTTTGGGAGATGAAATGCACATTTCATCAATCCCCTAAATCCAATGATTTTAATCCAACAAAAGTCAAATAAACCTTGACCAAGGCCTAACACATAGTCAAACTTCACAAGTCAATAAAAATATCTCAACATAATATTTACACAATTAATAAATTAAAAAATCAAATTAAAATGCATTAAATTAAATTATGTTTAATCAAAAACCTAAAACCTCGTCAAAACACTAAATAAATGGCCAAGAGATTTATCATTTGTCAAACAAGGTCAAAGGACCTTGGAGAAAAAATTTCATCATTTTTGAAAATTCAGGAGTATTTTTAAACAATTAAAAATATGCACAAAAACAATTAAATCATGAAAAATATCAATATTGATCCAAAAAATGATTTTAATTTAGAAAATGAAAGAGAAAAATATTTGAAATTTTTGGTGAAAGTCCCATATTTTTTGGATCAATAATGAAATTAATATGAATTAATGAAAAATGAGAAAATAAAAGGAAAAAATCAGAAATTTAAAAAAACGTGGACCATCTGATCTCCCTCATTAATTGAGGTGGTAGATCAGATGGTGACCAACGCGCTTTCCACATGTACTATAGTCAAATGAGACACAGGCGTGGTAATCACAATCAACACCCAAGATTAAAACATTTTAAAAGGATCATATGGTTGAGATGCTTCCAACACATCGACGGAGCCAAAGCTCCGGTCTTCTTCTCTGGTGGACCTCACCGGACTGGTACACCTTCAACCATCACCAAAATGAAAAAGCAAGACATGGATTTAAAGGAAAAATGCTCAGGAGCTCGAATCTGGAATCAACTTTTTTCAATTCCAAGTATATAAAAAGATACAGGGATTTGAATTTTGAGGATCATGAACTGAGTTGTTTCGATTTGACCTCAAAGCAACTCAATCGTGTTGCCTACATTGGTAGGACTTTAGCAAACCCAAAATCACCAAGAATAGTGGAGAATTAAGAGAGAATCGAAGAGAAGAAGTTTCTGAAAAATCACCTTCGAGTTGATCTAATTCCCCTTAATCTTGATCTGGATTTGATTGCTTTCTCCTCCTCTTGCTTGCAGAAACCAAATGAGATGCAAAGGGAAGTGAATTTCTGGAGTTTGAACTTCCAAACAGAAAATGAAGTTCAAGCTCGATTTCAAGATAAATCTCGGAAAATTATATGGTAGTGAGGGTTTGAATTGGTCTAGCAAAGCTTGGGCAAGGTGTTGATGATGAATCTAAAGCCTTAAGCTTGCTTAAACAGGCAATGCACTTGATATTTGCACCACTTGAATATTGGACAAATTTGGAAACCTTCTTGCATGGGTGCATGGGCAATGGTTTAGGCCTTGAGAATGATGCAATCCACTTCCCATTCATGTGTAAAGAGTACTGAATGCATCATGTGTAAGAATGCAAAAGAATTTGATCATTTGAAATCCAGTCTTGCCAAAACACTTTCCATAATGAAGCAATGTGCAAGTCCCTCAATTTTGATATAAATGAGATGATCTTAGATGTTTTGGAAAGGTTAGGTCAAGGGGAACAACTTTCATGTTGAACACCTTTTCATTTGAAGCTTGGATCATGATGAATTTTGAGGTGGAAGTTTGGGAAATCAAACATATTTGAACATTTTCTAAGTCCCAAGTCAAATGTTCACTTCTTCCACCTTGAATAACTTTTTCTAGGGACTTCAAATGAAAATATTCCTTCATCAAAGTTTCATATCTTTCAATTCTATTAAATTTGGTCACAAATTTGACCTCATTTGGATTTTGCATGAAGGAGTTATGCATTTCAGAAGTGAAGGAAAATCACTTGTTCAATGGTATTAGCCCAAAATGACCTATAATGTTTCCTCTTGGCACATGCATTTGCAAGTTGAATTTTGACTTACTCCAAACATTAAAGTTTAATTAGAAATCTTGAAATTGATCATGGAATTTGAATGGCTTTCATATCATGAAAATTGAGCCAGTTATGGCCTTGTGAAATTGACCTCCAAACTAGGGTTTAGACAAAATGACCTATAATCGTTCACCATAAAAAATGACATTCCATGAAAAACTAGATCTATACCTCAACATGAGAGTTGTTTGTAAAGATCATTTAGAGTAACTTTGATCTTGGGATCATTTTCATATGAAAACATTGTAGGAGATAGGGTCTAGAGAACCCTAGTTTTGATCAGTTGACTTTCTCTGGTCAACCACCATGAACCAACTTGCAAGTTTGACATTCTCTTGACTTTTGGGAATCATGGAGGATCATATATGCATAATATGATGTAATGTGAAGTATCCCTTGAAATATTTGATCAATTTTTGAAGAAACTTGTTGAAGAAGTCACACAAGATACCCAGATGAATTAGGGTTTCCAAGGCAAATCAACTCCAAACTCTTGATGATCTCTTGATCAAAATAACATATGAAGATCATGGGGATTCATATATGATACTTAGAGCCAATGTAAACCAATTATTGATTCATCTCTTTGCATTAAGGGTCTCAAACCCTAGATATGAGCTTGATAGAGCATAGGTGAGCATACACACTACCTATAAAAGCAACAAACTATACATTGACATAGTTTTGGTATTTTAGTTAGTAAATAATGAAAACAAAGTATGATATAATCAATTGTGATTGGTGGTCTCTCCCAATGAAAAACCTAATGAATAAGGGGTAAGTAGGATGCCAAGGTGTGATCCCAATGCTAATGCATATGATAAGATAGCATGAGGGATCTTAGGGTCAAAATTGGGGTCTTACAACTGTGAACATGACCATGATGGTTGTGTAATCTGTAGCGTGAACTCCCATGGGTGTATGGTTTTCAAGAGGGATATCCAGAAGTTGATGGATGAGAATGTAATCCAGATTCAATAGTCAAGGGATATGGGAGATGATGTGAATGTAATTGTGCCAGTGTTCAAGACCCCTGAGTGAGTAGTCATTTAGTTTGATAGCATCAGTAGCAATAATGTCAATAGATCGGTATCACCATTAGTTATACGGTTAGCGAGCCTTGTCCCCTACTTATCTGATAAAGATGTGCCATATCAATACAATGCCACTATGATAGAAAATGGTCAAGAGGTTCCTCTACCAGTTGCAGATTCAGTGGTAAATATTGCAGATATTACGAAGGTGACTCGTAGTGGTCGTGTGTTTAGTCTAGTGTTTCCAAAAGAAGTAGAAGATGTTTCCACGAGTAAGAAAACAGATATTCCTGTAGCGAATCTGGTTAGTGCTCCAACGTTTCAGTCTGGTGAGTCCAGCAAGTTGAAGACTAACAATGATGATGAGATGTTAAGGTTAATCAAGAGAAGCAAATTCAATGTTGTAGAGCAGCTGCTCTAGACTCCGCCAAAGATCTCTGTGTTGTCACTGCTGATGAATTCCGAGGCGCACAGATAAGGGTTGCATAAAGTGTTAGAACAGGTTTATGTTGAGCATGATGTGACTGTCGATCAGTTTGACCACATTGTTTCCAGCATCACTTCTTGTAACAATTTGAGTTTTTGTGATGAAGAGCTTCCCGAGGAAGGCAGACATCACAATTTGGTGTTACATATTTCAATGAATTGCAAGGAGGACTCTTTGTCCAATGTGTTGGTCGACACTGGTTCATCATTGAACGTGTTGCCGAAATCAACTTTGTCAAGACTCTCTTATCAAGGCGCCCCAATGAGGTATAGCGGTGTAATTATCAAAGCGTTCGATGGTTCTTGTAAAACTATCATTGGCGAAGTGGACCTTCTAGTGAAGATAGGTCCGAGTGATTTCCAAATTACTTTTCAAGTGATGGATATCCACCTGGCCTACAGCTATTTATTAGGAAGGCCATGGATTCACGAAGTTGGAACAGTGATGTCTACTCTTCACCAGAAGCTGAAATTTATGAAGAATGGCAAGCTTGTCATTATTGGTGGAGAGAAGGCATTGTTAGTAAGCCATTTGTCATCTTTCACATATGTTGATGATGAGGAGGAGGTTGGAACGATGTTCTAAGCCTTATCTATTGCTGATGATTTAAAGAAAACCGGGGCACCCATGTCTTCTTTGAAGGATGCACGAGAGGCTATTCAAGCTGGTAGCATTGACAAATGAGGTCGTGTTGTGGAGGTCGCTGAGAACAAGAACAAAGCTGGACTAGGATTTCAACCAGGGTCGTTCAACACCAAAGTCAAAGTTATGCGACCAATATTCCACAGTGGAGGGTTCATTCATGGGAATGATCAACACTCAATTGCCATTATTGAAGACAGTGGTGATGAAGACGAAGTTCGCACCAACTTTGTTACGCATGGCCAGACTTGCAACAATTGGGTTGCTGTTGATGTTCCTGTTGTCATTCACCGTTCTAAGTAATTTGTTTTTATTATTTTAAGAAAAATCCTTCTCCTATGCCTAAGGGAGAAGTGAACGTTGTTGGGCATTTTTATTATTATCATCAATAAAATACAATTTTCTTCATCCACATCTATGATGTTTTATTTTTACTTTTTGCTTTTTCTGAAAATGGTAATCACACAAAAAACATAAATAAATAATAATTTTCCATCTGCATAATATTTGTTTGCACTCCACTTCTCTAAAATAAAAATATCAAATCATTATGCAGGTTGGTTCTTAAACCCATTGAATACAATGATCCTACTCCCTCTCCAAACTTTGATTTCCCTGTGTTTGAAGCTGAGGAAGAGGTTGATGATGATGAAGTATCTAATGAATTATCCCATTTGCTTCAGCACGAGGAAAAAGCCTTTTAGTCGTTTGAAGAGAAGATTGAATTAGTCAACTTGGGTTTCGAGGATGATGTAAAGGAAGTCAAGATTGGCTCTCAACTGTGTCCAGAAGCTAAGGGGTTGATTGATCTTCTTCGAGATTATTCTGACGTGTTTGCTTGGTCCTATCAAGACATGCCTGGGTTGGATTCTAAGATTGTGGAGGATAGATTGTCGTTAAAGCAAGAATGTTCGTCGGTCAAGCAGAAGTTGAGAAGGACTCATCCTAATATGGCAGTAAAGATCAAAGAGGAAGTACATAAGCAGATTGATGTTGGTTTTCTTGTTACATCCAAGTATCCAGAGTGGGTGGCCAATACTGTGCCTGTTCCGAAGAAAAATGGAAAAGTCTGCATGTCTGTTGATTATAGAGATTTTAATAAAGCTAGTCCAAAAGATGATTTCCCTCTGCCACACATTGATATGTTGGTAGACAATACAACTAAAGTCAAAGTCTTTTCGTTTATGGATGGATTTTCTGGTTATAATCAAATCAAGATGGCACCTGAAGATATGGAGAAGACCACATTCATTACATCCTAGGGAACATTCTGTTATAGAGTGATGCCTTTCGGTTTCAAGAATGTTGGTGCAATGTACCAGAGAGCTATGACCACTCTTTTTCATGATATGATGCATAAAGAGATTAAAGTTTATGTTGATGATATGATTGTCAAATCAAGTGATGAAGAAGAACATGTTAAGCATTTGTTGAAGTTATTCCAGCGTTTGAGGAAGTATAAACTCCGCTTGAATCCTAATAAGTGTACTTTTGGTGTTCGTTCTGGTAAGTTGTTGGGCTTCATTGTCAGCGAGAAGGGTATTGAAGTTGATCCTTCAAAGGTCAAAGCAGTACAAGAAATGCCTACGCCCAAACTAAGAAGCAAGTCATAGGTTTTCTCGGCTACTTGAACTATATCTCAAGATTTATATCGCATATGGCTACCACATGTGCGCCTATTTTCAAGCTTCTTCAGAAAGATCAGTTTTGTGATTGGGCCGAAGATTGCCAGAAAGCTTTTGATAGTATCAAAGAATATCTGCTTGAGCCTCTAATTCTGTCTTGACCTATTGAAGGAAGATCGTTGGTCATGTATTTGATTGTGCTTAATGAGAGTATGGGTTGTGTTCTTGGTCAGCAAGATGAATCTGGAAAGAAAGAGTATGTAATTTACTACCTCAGTAAGAAGTTCACTGAGTGTGAGACTCGGTATTCCATGCTTGAGAAGACATGTTGTGCATTGGCTTGGGATGCTAAGAGTTTGTGCTAGTATATGTTGAATCATACTACTTGGTTGATATCCAAAATGGATCCAATCAAGTACATCTTTGAGAAACCTACTTTAACTGGGAGAATTTCCCATTGGCAGATGTTGTTATCCGAGTATGATATTGAATACCGATCTCAAAAAGATATCAAGGGTAGTGTCTTGGCTCACCAGCCGATTGAAAATTATCAGTCAGTGCAATATGATTTTCCTGACGAAGATATTTTATACTTGAAGATGAAAGATTGGGATGATAGATTGGTTGAAGAAGGGCCAGAACCTGGTTCCTGTTGGGGAATGGTATTTGGTGGAGTTGTTAATTCGTATGGTAATGGTATTGGGGTAGTGATCATTACTCCTTAAGGCACTCATTTTCCATTTACAGCTAGATTAACCTTTAAGTGTACAAACAATATAGTTGAGTATGAAGCTTGCATTATGGGGTTTGAAGAGGCCATTGATCTCAGAATTAAACATCTTGACATCTATCGAGATTCAACTTTGGTTGTGAATCAGATCAAAGGTGAATGGGAGACGAATCAACCCGGTTTGATACCATATAGAGACTATTCAAGGAGGATATCAACTTTCTTTAAAAAGTTGAGTTTCATCATATCCCTCAAGATGAAAACCGGATGGACAATGCTCTTGCAATGTTGGCTTCAATGATTGTGGTGATATTTTTGAATGAAGTCCCCAATTTGACCGTAATGTGTCTTGATAGGTCAACTCATGTATTTGTTATTGAAGAAGTCAAAGATGAAAAGCCAAGGTATTTTGATATCAAATGTTTCCTCCAAAGTCATATTTACCCGTCTGGGGCATCTTTGAAAGATAAGAAGAGTTTGAGGAGATTAGCTGGCAACTTCTACCTGAACGGTGATGTGCTTTATAAGAGAAACTTCGATATGGTTTTGCTCAGATGCATAGATAGACACGAAGTAGACCTATTGATGACTGAAGCCCATGAAGGTTCCTTTGGTACCCATTCCAATGGACATGCTATGGCAAAGGAGATGTTAAGAGCAGGTTACTATTGGCTGACAATGGAATCTGAGTGTTACAAGTTTGTGAAGAAATGCCACAAGTGTCAAATTTATGCAGATAAGATTCATGTTCCTCCGACACTGTTGAATGTCATTTCCTCTCCATGGCCCTTCTCCATGTTGAGAATTGATATGATTGGCATGATTGAGCCCAAAGCTTCGAACGGACATCATTTCATTCTGATGGCTATTGATTACTTCACAAAGTGGGTTGAAGCGGCATCGTATGCAAATGTGACCAAGCAAGTTGTTGTAAGGTTTATCAAGAATCATATTATATGTCGTTATGGTGTGCCAAGCAAGATCATTACAGATAATGGATCGAACTTAAACAGTAACATGGTGGAAGCTCTTTGTAAAGACTTCAAGATTGTGCATCATAATTCTTCTCCCTACAGACCAAAGATGAATGGGTCTATTGAAGCTGCAAATAAGAACATTAAGAAGATCATTCAGAAGATGGTGGTGACATACAAATATTGGCATGAGATGCTCCCATTTGCTTTGCATGGGTATCATACATCCATATGCACTTCAACGGGGGAAACCCCTTTCTCTCTTGTTTATGGTATGGAAGTTGAGCTCCCCGTGGAGGTTGAGATCCCATCATTGTGTGTTTTGATAAAATCCAAGTTGATAGAAGTTGAATGGTGTCAGACCAGATATGATCAGTTGAATTTGATTGAAGAAAAGAGATTGATTTCCATGTATCATGGTCAGTTATATCAACAAAGAATGAAGAAAGCTTTTGATAAGAAGGTCAAGCCTTGTGTATTCCGAGAAGGTGACCTCGTTCTCAAGAAGATTCTATCTTTCAAACCTGATACTAGGGGAAAATGGACTCCTAATTATGAAGGCCCATATGTTGTGAAGAGAGCCTTTTCAGGCAGTTCTTTGATTCTTATAACTATGGATGGTGAAGAGTTCACTCGTCCTGTGAATTCCTATGTTGTCAAGAATACATCGCCTAAAATAAAATAAAAAAGAATAGCTCGCTAAGTTGAAAACCCGAAATGGTCGCTTAGGTAAAAATGAGCGTCTCGGTGGATTGAAAACTTGAAAGGGGCGATCCAGGAAAAAATTAGAGACATAAAACAGAAAATTTATCCCGGTAGATTGAGTATCCCACCTTGGGGAAATCTAGGGCAAAATTAGGGATTATGGCAAGTAACTGCATTCGGTTGGTCCTAATCATGGAAGCAGTTTTGAGCAAGTCGTTTGGTTCTGATTCATCACTCTCAACTGAAGACGAGCATAATGGATGTTGAAGTTGGTAGGGAGAGTAGTGATCATTGTATTCAATGAAACCCTTTTCCATGTAAATTACCATTTTCAAACTTTGTAAAGATCTATGGAGTTTCATCATTTACAGACTACCATTCTATTAAATAAAGTTGAGCTTTTATCCAATTGTTTCTATTCTTATTTACTTCTGCTAAATAAAATTCTATTTTTATGGTGATAATTTTGAAATAAATTAATGAATAATTATTTTTCTTAAAAAATAATAAAGACAATCACTTTAAGAATAACCGGTTTCAGTAAGGAATGTCAACGGCAATCTGAGAACAAGTAAATCTTGAAGTGTGAAGCATTGTCGATCTTCCTCAAGCAGTTGGTTTGGTAACTATTTTCCTCCCCAACAGTTCATCATTTATCCCCAGCATGATCGATGAGTGATTTCTCATCCCTAGTACAGACAGTGGGTCTCATCTCCAGTTGAGATGATGATCGGTCCCCTTTGCAAATTCATACTCCCCAACTGAGGTGCTCATGTTTCGTATCCTCCCAGATTGTGATTTATGATTGGACCTTGGAGATGCATAACCTTTATTTGATTTCCATTTGAATTTGATTGAGGCATAACTTCGGCAGTTTCTCCTTTGTGCGAATTAGACCTGGTTCGCCTTGGAATTGGTTTTTTTCATAATTTCCAAGAAGAATTCGATGATTATTGAGGAATGTGACGATCTTGGTCATAGCATCCCCAACAATTTTCTTAAATCCCCATGCATAGTTTTACCTCATGTATTCCCCGGCGGAATTCATCTTCTGATATGAAGATCCCTCATTCCCGACAGTATTGGATTCTGAGTAGTGTTTGATTTTTTTTGTCTCTTGTAGGGTTGTCTCCCATTTGATATGGCATTGACTTAAAATTCCACGCATTGTTGACAATTTGGATCCTCAGTAGATCATTTTTCTATCCTCGGTATGTTTGGTTAATCATCCTTCAGTAGTACTATCCCCATAGAGTTTGCCGTGATTGATTGGAAGCATGTTCTCCATGACTCTTCCAGCCGGGGCTGATTTATTCAGAGCTAGATGATTGATTTTCATCCCTAGCATTTTCTCTAGTTGGTGTTTCCATCTTGTTGAGATTAGCCGAGTGTTGTAGTAGTGATTCAAATCTTTGTTATTTGTATCCTTTGTGTTGTTTTGTCAGCATAATCATGATCGTATACATACATATTCATGCATAAAACACATCATCAAATATTTCATTATGCATTTTATTGCACTTGATTTTTTTCTTCTGATCCCCTGCTTCGGTAAGATTGTATACTCGGGAAGATTTGGTGTGTATGTACTCCTTCAATTGTAGAGTGTCACTCCCTTAAGCAGAAAGAGTTTAACCTTTCTCATTCCCCACTAAGTTATTTCTTCGTGGATGATTATCATTTCAGTTTCCTCCCTAGGTAAAATATCATTTTAGTTTCCTCCCTTCACACTTCAATATTCTTCTCGATTTTTGAGTACATTACTTTTACCCAATACCCGGTAAAATATATTATACTTCCTTTGTTTTTCCCAGGTAGTTTATCCTTGATATGTTCATTCTAACCGGTGACAGATATTCTTCCTTCTGTGGATTTCTACCCAGTAAAAAGGTAGTTGTAATCCCTATTTTATTCCCGAGAGAGTCTATCCTTGATATGTTCACTTTAACCAATGACGGATTTTCTCTCCCTTTTTGATATTCTACTCAGTAATTGGTAGTTGTAATTCCTACTTTCCCTTGCTGAGTTTATCCTTGATATGTTCATCCTAACCGGTGACGGATATTCTCTCTTTGGTATTCTATCTAGTAACTGATAGATATAATTCTCATTTCTCCCCGACAGTTTATCCTTGATATGTCATCCTAACTGATGACAGATATTCTTCCTTTGAGTTTATCCTTGATATGTTCACTCTAACTAGTGACGGATACTCTCTTTTTGATCTTCTGCCCAGTAACCAATAGTTATAAATCCTATTTTTATTTTCCTCCCCAGTAGGTTATGCTTACCCAGTAACAGGTAACGAATACACCTTTTTCTCCTCATCAGGTCATCCTTGATATGTCTACCCTAACCGATAACGGATGTTCCTCTGTCAGAGTATATTATCTTTCTACCCAGTAACCAGTAATAGATAATATATCTCTGATACTCCTGTGTTGAAGTTCATTCTCTCCCAGTTGATTTTGAGTGTGTGTTTCCTCAGTGGAATCACCTTTTCCTGTTTGATTCAAGTATTTCAGCTTTGTTCTGATCTACCCGTTTACCCTGCAGATTTCCCTTATCCCCAAATCGATTCCTTCCATTGATTTATTTTCATGGAAATTCCTCTCGTGTCTCCAGTAGTTTTAAGTCATAGCCTGGCCTACGTATAACTTTTTATCCCCCCAGAGTCTTTGTCCCCCAGTGAGTTTTCCATACGGAATGTGTTATGCTCCTGTGGACTTTCGGTCTCTCCGGATTCCTTTTCTTTATGGAAATATTATCCCCACAAATATTATTTTTACATACATATCATATGCATCATGAGGTCTCTTTTAACCTCCACATCCTTAGTTAGAATGTCCTTAAATAGGGGCAGCTGTAAGACCATAATTTTGACCCTAAGATCTCTCATGCTATCTCATCATTTGCATCGGCTTTGGGATCACACCCTGGCATCCTCCTTACCCCTCATTCATTGGGTTTGCATTAGGAGATATCACCAAGTACATTTGATTATATCATACTTTGTTTTTCATTATTTACTAACCAAAATACCAAAAATATGTCTATGTATAGCTTTGTTTCTTTTGTAGGTAGTATGTACATCCGCCAATGCCTAATCAAGCTCACAACTAGGGTTTGAGACCCTCGGTGCAAGGAGATCAATCAATAGATGGTTCACATTGGTTCTAGACATCATATATGTGTCCCCATGATCTTCATTTATCATTTAGATCAAGAATTCATCAAGAGTTTCAAGTTTGTTTGCCTTGGAAGCCCTAATTCATCTGGGTATCTTATGTGGCTTCCTCAGCAAGTTTCTTCAACATTTGATCAAATATATAAAGGTATGCTTCATTATACATTAACTTATGCATATATAATCCTCAATGAGTCCAAAATATCAAGATAAATTCAAGTTTGCGAGTTGGTTCATGGTGGTTGACCAGAGAAAGTCAACTGGTCAAAACTGGGGTTCCCTAGACCCTATCTCCTACAATTTTTGTCATATGAGAATAACTAAAAGAGAAAAGTTTCTCCTTATGACATTCCAAACAACTTTCATGTTGATGTCAACAGCTATTTTTGCTTGAAAAGTCATTTTTTATGGTGAACGATTATAGGTCATTTTGTTTGTGCCCTAGTTAGGAGGTCAACTTCCAAGGACCATAACTTGCTAACTTTTTGTAATATTAAGGCCATCCAGGTTTCATGATCAAATTCAAGATGTCCTCTCCAACTTTTATTCTTTGAGAAACTTCAAATTCAACTTGCAAGGGCATGTGCCAAGAGGAAACATTATAGGTGATTTATGTAAGACCCCAATTTTGTCCCTAAGATCCCTCATGGCATCATATCATACCATATCATTGCCTCAAGGATCTTTGTACACCTTTGCTTGCCTCCTAGTGGGTAGGTTATCTTGTGAGTGTGATTCTTGATCACCAAGCATGTATTGCATTTGTGTATCATTGCTTTTCATCTATCTATTAACCAAAGGTACAAAAATATTGTCATCTAACCATGTTACTTGCAGATGAAGCCAGCTAGGTCAAAACAGTCAAATCAGCCATTGAGCAGTGGATGGTGGCCATTATTGAAGAATTTGGGCACCATGATCATTCATCAAGAGTTAATATGAGTTGTGACATCATTTTGAATCAATATCTCAAGTGGTAGGGGCTTGGAATTCATCAGAACATGGTTCAGTCAACCAAAACCCTAGCAAAGTCAACTGTGGTCAACTGTGCATTTAATCAGTGATTTGATGGTGGGAATTGGTTTGAGAGGTCTCATTCATGTCCATATAAGCCTCATATAACATGTCAAACATCCACAGTGAAGAATTTGGGGTCAGATGATAAATTTCCAAAAATAGAAAGTTGACCTGTAATTGGAATTTGCCAAAAATGGAAAGTTCTTCTCCTCAAATTTACTTCATCATAAAAGCTTCAAATGAATTTTTGTCCAACATGAAAGTTGAAGATCTTGTTCTCCCATTTCCAAAAAGTCCAAGAACACTCATTTCTCATGTGTGGTTGGAAAGTTATGATCAAATCATTCTCAAAAAAGTTTGAACTTCAAAGTGGCATATCTTCCAAACCATTTGGCCAAATTGAGCGAGGTTTTTTGCTACAAGTCATATTTGATGTGCTCTATCCAAATCCTTCATCACAATTCACCAAAAATCAACCAATCAAAATGGCCTTTTTCAAGTGGTTTGAATTTAAAATGAGGGAGGTGAAAAAATGGACTTTCAAATTAACCATTTCCAATGCATTTTACCAATTGCAAGTGTTCAGAAATCACATTTGGAGATTGGTTTGGGCCCATTTCGCACTGTAGCACATGCACATGCAACATTTGAGTTAATTTCACTAAATACCAAAACACTTCATTTAACCAAATTGTGATTACCATTCCACTAACCAAACTTAAGGATGTTAAACAGAGTATATATTGCTCATTTTCTGACAGAAAACCCTAGCCACTATTCACAAACAGATCAAAACTTCATTTTCTCTCAAAACACTCGATTCTTCATCTGAACTTTTTTCTGAAAATCTCAAAGGAACTTGTGCTACTATCCATTGATTCATCATTCACCATCCTTTTGGAAGCTTTAGCAAGTACCTTTTCATCACTGTAAGCAAAGAATCCACACTGTTGCATTGAGCTCTCTTCCATGGCAGCTCAAATTTGGAACTAGAAGCAAGGCAATTGAACTTCCAATACTCATCCATTCATCATCTGGAGCATCAAGAAACTTCTGTTTATACTTTGCACGACCAAAGAACCACCAAATCATCACTGTTCTTCAAGCTAGGTAAAATTTCGAACCTAGCCATTCTTAAAATCATGCTATGCTTTAGAAAGATCTCTCCATGCTGATTGCAATGAAACTTAAATCGTGGAAAATGGTTGACTATTGAGAGAGAAACATGAAAGTAAAGTGTGTTTGTCAAATATGTTTTTGCTTATTTCTCTTTTGTTAGCATGAGTTAGCGAAAATGATTGTTAGATTATTGATGTACATGGTTTGCTGATTTGAATGGTGTGTTTGTTTCCCAAATCTGGAAAAAAAGTTCATCACGATTGATGAACACGATGAACAGTGGCAAACCCTAATTTCTGTAAGACCCAGAATCGTGTTTTGGCATTTGGAATTTTTGTTTTGCATGTTTGTTACTGTTGCATTGCCATGAAACGAATTGCTGCATGCCACCTCACTAAGTGAAACGCGGCGTTTCACTTAGTGAGTCCACTATTTACAAAATTGCCACTGCCGGTTTTAATTTTAATTAAATCATTTCATTATTTCAATATTAATTTCATTTGATATGCCAATCTTCAAAAAATCATAAGTCACTCATTATTTGTCCAAATTTGATGGGATTTTTTGTGAAATGCTCCTCATGATTTCTAGTTTATTATGGTGATTTTTCTAGATTTTTTGCATGTGTGGATTTTGAAATGTGCTAGGGTTTGTTCACGTTGTCCATTTTATGTATGCCTTGCCAAATTGCTTGTGAAATGATGATACTTAATCCAATGCCTCTAAAATTTTTTGTGCTTAAACTAGACATGTTCATGGTAATTTTGGTGTAGAGTTTGTGAACTTATCATTGCTGGTTGATGAGATATGTTTTTTTTGAATAAAGGTGTGACAATTTGTGTCACACCATGCATGTCCAACTTCATGATTTTAATTACCATGCTTCTTGAACTCAAAATGGTCTGGATTTTTGCATGAACATACTTATGGATGTTGAGAATACATGTGAATTTTTCTGGAATTATTGATAGCATTTCCTATTTGATTGGGATTTTCTCCCCTGTTTGACCAAATTGTTGACCCCTTGTGATACATGATGTTATATGATTTGTGAAATTCTAATGCTTAATTGGATGGACTTGAAATTTGACATGTGAATTGTAGACATCTTAAAGTTTGTCATGGTTTTAGTCCCATTCATTTATCATGTGTTGTCACTGTTTTATGATTTATTGAAGTTGGTGCATGTTTTGATGCTTTGTATGAGTTTGTTTGAACTTGCTCTGACTTTCTGATTTTCATTGACCTACTTCCTTTGAACCGAATGAGATGAAATTTGGTATGCTTATCATGTTATGGATGATGTTTGATCATGAATTATTTGAGAATTTATTGAAATGTTTGTGATTGGATTTGAGTTGAATCTTTCTGTTGACTTCTTTGAGGTTCTATATGACATGCTTTGACATAATTTGTTTGTGAAATGATAATGATGAATGATATGAACATGAAACCACTTGGGTTTGTTTCTTAATTGTTTGAACTTAATTTTGGATAGCTTTCACTTGCTGTTTTGGATTTTTTATCCCCTTTTGACCCTAGGCTTGTCCTAGTGGTCTTGTTGCTCATGTTTGAGTTTGGTTTTTCAGGTTAAGAAGCAAATGCTTCAAGGAGCTTTATGCAAGTTGCTTGAGTTTGATTGATTATCATGAACTAACTTGTTTGTTTTGTAGGATGCTTAGCTCTTATGCTTTCAGCTTTGTGCATTTCACATTTGACTGATTGCGTTGATCCTTATCTTATATTGGTTTTGAGTTTGAATTGTATACTGATTTTGTTTGACTGGTTTCAGGTACCATTAGTTGCTCAGTTCTTTTAAGAACTTACTTTGCTTTTCTTGATAGCATTTGCATTGAGGTAGAATCCTTTTTCTTCATGTAGTCTGGAAGACCTGGCCTGTTACCTGGCCAGGCAACTGTCTGAAGTCCTCCTTAAGAGGCGATGTTTGTGCTTGTTTACTTTTGTCCCAAGCAGGAAAAGTCCTTTAAATAAGGAAATTGGTAGACAAAAGAGATATGTAGCCTATCTCCTACTATTCTGTGTGTCACTCACCTTGCTCACACTACTTGTGTTGATGCATAGTGAGTAAAAACCCAAGATCTATAGAGTCTAACTTGTGGAGAGAGTTCCTACTTTCTGAACTCCCACACCTTCTATCATTTGAAGCTCTCCCTGACCAGGGATAAGAGCATGAGGCACACCCCTCATATCCTTTCATCTGCTTCACCTTGGCTCTCAATGTCAACGTTAAGAGCACCATCAACCCTATTCCAGTTGGCTTCAATGCCTAACCCTTTGTATGAGCCTAATTGTTTGGTTATAGAGTGTGCTGAATGACTTTGGTTGATTGATTACTTAGTTCATTTGTACATGTTTGTTTGTATGCTTTGTGCATTTATCATCATTAATTGCTCATTAGTGCATGATCATTTCATTTGTCTTTGAGACATATCTTTGTTGTTTGCCCATTGAGGACAATTGTAAGACCATTCATTGGCCATTGTTCCTATGATATGGAAGTGAGTATAAGACCATTTCATTGGCCACTCATCTTCTCTTTGCTTGATGCATTTGTTTGATTTATGTGAGGATACAATTGTAAGTCCATGTAATTTGGCAGTTGTTTTCCCATGATCATATGTTGGAAGTTAGAGTAAGCCCAGATAGATTGGCATCTGACATCCAAGTGTTTGCTTTGTTGTTGGAGATTGGTATAAGTCCAGATAGATTGGCATCCGGTATCCACTTTCATTTCTTTGTTGAGGAGATTGGTATAAGTCCATAGAGTGGCCTCTGATATCCAGTTCTGTTTTAGGAGATTGGTATAAGTCCAGTGATTGGCATCCGGTATTCGCTTTTGTTGACTTTCTTCCTTTGCTGGTTTGTTATTGCTCATTGCCTATTCCAAAGGACACACTTGAATCATCTTCTATATGATTTCAAGAGGTGAACCTTCTAGGAAGTTTTACACTCCATCTTCATCCATTCATCCATTTTGTCCTAAACCTTTTCACACATTACTTTCAAAACTTGAGATAAATATTGTGCAAACATCTTCATGCTTTTAAATTGAAAACCTGGACCCCAAGTCCTTGACTTTTTTTCGGACTCCATTTCATAATACTTCTTTTGAATCAATCTTAATCATACTTTGACCCTCCTTTTGTGAATAATCATAATCAATTAATTTCACCCATTCAATTGTTTTGTGGCTTTGTCCATTCTTGTTAAGTTTTCATACATTAGCCATAGGTTTGATTTATCCTAGTTGGTTGATGTTAACCTCACCTATTTGTCCTTAGTTGATTGAATTGTAAGTCTTCCTTGCTTATTATAGGGTTAACCCCTCACTAGCAAGTTGAAGCTTTTCTCACATGGTGGACTTGTCGTTTGTATAAGGTTGAGTTTTCTCCCGTGGATAACGTAAGACCTTAGGGCTTGTGTTTAAAATTGAATCCACTAATTTTTTGGAAATCTTTTAGCCGAACTACGGCGTTTTGATCCTTACCTTTGATGGAAGGTACGTAGGCAACGGGTTCATCCGTTCGAACACAAAAACAATAAAAATTGTATATTCTTTTCTCATCATCCCATTCATGTTTGCACAATAAATATTTCATAACAAATAACAATTTAGTACAACAAGTGTGAAAAGGGCTCCCTAGGAGTACCTAG
This sequence comes from Lathyrus oleraceus, assembly GCF_024323335.1. Lineage (NCBI taxonomy): Eukaryota > Viridiplantae > Streptophyta > Magnoliopsida > Fabales > Fabaceae > Lathyrus > Lathyrus oleraceus. The sequence goes on along the minus strand of NC_066579.1, from coordinate 138,986,800 downwards.
GACGTAGTGGGTGCCTAACACCTTCCCATTGCGTAATTTACCCCTTACCCAGACTCTCTGATCTTTTCATTAGTTTTTTATGTGTAAAACTTCTTAGGCTTTTGTTCGCTTTTTAGCCAGTCCTTTGGATAAATAAAAGTGCGGTGGCGACTCGATTCATTGTATGCTTTGCTTATGGTTTAATCAATAAATCATATAGCGACGAATACACCGCTACAGAAAAGTGGCGACTCTGCTGGGGAAAAGATCCTTGGTGGTATTGCCTACTTTTCACCCTTGTTGTGTGATATATTATTATTTTGTTATATGACATATTTTTTGTACCATTTGGGATAACTGTATTGATTGTAATGTTTGAATTGCTTGATATACAATTGTTGTTTGCTTTGGTGATCTGTGAGATGAGTTCTATACCCGAACTCGAGTGCACTCCAGGATAGGAGAATGGCGTAGTCTTGTTGACTGGTGTGGAGTATTCCTTAGCCAGTTGACTTGCGAGTCCATTCACTTGGTGGAGGTCATGTTGGATTAATAATGTCACACAAGTTATTTGTGGTTAGGCATTATTCGTTCAATCATGTGCCTTAGAAGCCAAGGACCTTAGTTTACCAAGCCCATCTTGGCCTATTTTTAGGACGTAGTGCGGAGGTCGTTCAGATGTAAGTTCTGATGCGATTGTTACGCGATACTACACTCATAAGAGTCTCTCTCGAGAATATTTTTGGAATACGAGTATTCGTTCCTCCGATAATATCCGAGAGATGGGACGATGATTATGGGAACCTCTGGTAGAACATGTCTGGCAGGTTTAAACCCTAGTACACTCCCTTTGGGTGGTTCTTAACCAAGACTCCATGCTCGTGACTCTCAGCAAACCCGTGATTCGTGGTTGAGTCGTTCAAACAGCGTTAATATCAATGGAACTTAGGTATCGATAAGGTGTGAAACCTAAATCTACCAAAATGGGTGATTGATATTAAGGATGTTAGAGCCGGTTCATGTACCGTTAATATCAATGGAACTTCGGTGTCGATAAGGTGAAAACCTAAATCCACCAAAATGGATGATTGATATTAGGGATACAATGAGCTTTCCCACGACCTTTGTTTGGTGTGCTTTGCTTGATCCTTGAGTGTGATTGTTGCATTCATGCATTCATGCATTCATCTGCATCTCATGTCATCAGAAAAGAGAAAATTTTCAAGGAACTCAAAGGAGTTTATTTGCAAAAAATTTCAAACATGGAAAAACCGGAATTTTTTTTTCACCTGATATATCTGATGAGATTTTCTCATATACGATCAAAATGTTAATATTTCAAAGTTTGCAAATAAAACCCTCGAGTTTCTTTGAAATAAAACAAGCATATGCACAGACACTTCATGCATCATTTGCATAAGCGGGTGTTTTGTTCCAGTCTCCCGTCCTGTGGTCTGACCCTGCGATCTTCATTTATTTTGAAGACGCACTTCGCCGGTACTATACCAGAGCCATCTCTGCCATATTTATGGACTGTTCTGAGCAAGAGAATTGTGGACTCAGAGGACTTGCCAGACTAAGTGTTGTTGATGGATTTATTACTGGTTAACCAATCCCGGGCTGGCATTGGCTACTGTTCTGGGGCATTTAATGAGCAAGGTCTGTTCACAAGTGGAGGATTCATCCATGATGATCAACCTGAAGAGGAAGTTGCTGCTATTCTGGAAGAGGATGCAGAGGATCTGAACAATTTCGTTATTCCTGGTGGTGTCTGCCACAATTGGGTCGCTGTAGATGTTCCTACAGTCATCCATAGATCAGAGTAATTGTTCACTTTGTTCAAAACCCTTCTCCCATGCCAAAAGGAGAAGTGATGACATTGGTTGGCAGCATTTAATACAATGATGTTTCCATTCAATTAATGCATTGTTAAACATTTGTTTTTCCATTTGTTTTCACTTTTTGCTTTTGCATGAAATCAGTGATCACAAAAACCCTGAAAAACAAATAAAACAATATTTTTCATCTGCATAAATGATTTGCTTGTTTAAATTCAAAAGCTTTTCATTATCCAGAATCATTATGCAGGGATTTCTAAACCCATTGAACATAATGATCCAACGCCATCTCCCAATCTTGAAATTCTTTGTATTTGAAGCAGAGGAAGATGATGTTGAAGGGAATTCCTGATGAGATTACCCGCCTTCTTGAGCACCAAAGGAGCTCATTCAGCTGTATCATGAGAATCAGCAAACCAGCCAAACTGGGGCATTACAAATGTAATGTAAAAAAAAAAGAGAAGAGAGAGGGTGAAAAGATGAAAAATAAAAAATCAGGAAAAAAATTTCAAATCTTTTCAAAAGAAAAAGAAAAATTATACCCTCAAGCCAAGTTGACTGATGCTGAATGGATTCAGAGTCGTTATGACCAACTGAATCTGATTGAAGAGAAGTGATTAACGGCCATGTGTCATGGTCAGCTATATCAGCAGAGAATGAAGAAAGCATTCGATAAGAAGGTCAAGCCTCGTGTGTTCCGAGAAGGTGACCTCGTGCTCAAGAAAGTCTTGTCTTTCGCGCCCGATTCCAGGGGCAAGTGGACTCCAAACTACGAGGGTCCATATGTTGTTAAGAGAGCCTTTTCAGGCGGAGCTTTGATGCTTACAACAATGGATGGGGAGGATTTCACTCGTCCTGTGAATTCGGATGCGGTCAAGAGATACTTTGCCTAAAAAAAAAAAAAAAAAAAGTATATGCAAATGAAAAACAGAATGCCTCGCTAAGTTGAAAACCCGAAAGGGCGGCTTAGGCAAAAATGAGCGTCTCGGTGGAGAACCTGCAAGGGTAATCCAGGCAAAAGTTAGAGACTTGAAAAAAAATAGAATATTTGCATCCCGCTAGATTGAGTACCTCACCCTCGGGCAATCTAGGCAAAAATTAGGGATTTGGCAAGTAACTGCATCCTGACAAGACTTTCTGTTTCACCAGCTGTCATTTCGTCAGAGGATTCTCGATTCGTCGTCAAACTGAAGCTTCGAATACATCGAGATTCAAATTGGTAGAGAAAGGATCATTATGTTCAATGTAGCCCTCTTCCAATATATATCACTAATTTCAAATTTGTACAGATCTATGGAGTCTTGCCATTTGCAGGCTACCATTCCATCAAATGAATTTGAGCTTTTTATCCAATTATTTGCACTCTTATTTGTTTCAATTCAACAAATGTTTTGCATGTTTTTAATTGATAAAATATCATTGTTTTAAAACAAATCAAATTTTTTCAAAAAAAATTGTTGTTTTAAACAAAGTGAATATCCATAAGGTTGAAAGGATACTCAAGAATATCTCAGTGCTCTCCCAAGGGTGGCATGATCTCCAACAGGTAAGACATTTGGTTCATATTCCTGGTTTGGTTGTATCTTCTTTCTCCAGATCTTGTGATGGGGTTGTTCCCCAGCATAGTTGCAAGCAGAGTGTTGTTGAAGACTCAGTTTTCTCCAGCAGCAGTTTTCCCCAGTAGAGTTGCTTATGCAGTTGGATTCTACTTGGATGATGTTGTTCTCCTTCAGTGGGTTGTTCCCCGGAGTTGTTTGGAGTTGCAGAGCTCTTTGTTTCTCAGTTGATGCTGAGATCCCCTGCGGATCTTCGAGATTTTCTCTTGTTCCCCAACAGATTCGTCTTGGTGGCTGTTTTGCCCGTTGTGACTTTCTGTACCCTGGTTGGGTTGTTTGTTGATCCGTCACTCAGAGATTTGGTGTTTCCTGATATCTCTAAGCCTCTGCTCCCCAGCAGTACCTGCAGATCTATGCTTTATGGCATGTAGATCTCCGCAGATTGACTTTCCAGTTGGTTTTTCCCCTGGAAGTATAGTACCGGGCGTTTGATTCCTGGACCTGTTTGTGTTAGATATGTCTGTTTTGTCAGCATTCATCAAACATAAATCACGCATATGCATGCATATTCATAAACATTCAGATATTCATGTTGCATTTCTCGCCATATATCTCTTGTTGATTGTTCCTTGCTATGGTGGTGCAGATCCCCAATAGATCTCCCCTAGCAGATGTCGGGTGTTAAATCTCTCCATATAGAGTCAGCCCGATAAGCAGAAAGTGTCCTTTGTTTGTCCTTCTGCAGTTCCCCACTGAGATATATCCTCGTGGATGACGGTTTCTTCCGTTTCCTCCCAACATATATATTGGGATGGATTTTCCTATTTGAGTTACATCCTCATTAGGACGTCTTTTGATTCAGTCTGTCTTTTCGGATTACTCCCGGATTGGCTATTTGTCAACTGTCTTGGGCTTCCCAGTGGGTTGTTCCCCAGCGGAGTTTTTATCGGGCCTCTACCCTTATACCGGTAGTTGTAAGTCCTATTTTTCTTTGCCTTTTCAGCGGAATTGGTGGTTATATACCTTTTATTCCTCGGCAAGAATTGTTGGTTTTCTACCTAGTAGGGGGTAGTCGTAAATCCTGTTTCTTACTCTCCAACAGAGTTTGTGATTTGTTATAAGCCTTATTTTTGGTTTCCCGTGCGGATTTGTGATTTGTTCTATCCCCACGCAGAGTTTTTTTGGTTTTCTACCCCGTATTCGGTAGATGTAAACCCTAATTCATGGTTATCCCCACACAGAGTATGGCTATTACCCCGTATTCGGTAGTTGTAAGTCCTATCTCTTTTCCCCTAACAGAGGTAACCTTTGTGGTCCGTTCTGATTATAAGTGGATTTCTGTTATTGTGGTTTTATCCCTAACAGAGTTGGTGTCTCCCTGTGGTGATTTCTATCCCCAGTTGAGTTTGTGGTCTTCTACCCCGTATTCGGTAGTTGTAAATCCCAGGTGTTGATTGTTTCTCCCCAGCGGAGTTTGTGCCTGGTGGTACAGTTGGATAATTGCCGGATGCTTGCAATTTATCCCCAGCGGGTCTCCTTTCATTTACCCTTGTGTTAGTAATGTTGTTATTCCCTTTTGATTGGTCATCATTATATACCTAGTTTGGTACCCCGATGCCTTTCTTTTCGGTTGATTTATCCTTTATTAACCCAGTAACCGGTTGTGGATAATCTTCCATGCGAGTATGTTATTCACGGTCTGCCGGTAATGAATAATATATCTCATGCACTCTTCAGTCGAAACCTTTTGTGTTTCCCTGGTCGAGTAAGTTTCGTCATATCCCTTTGCGGAATCGAATATCCTTTGTTGTTGGATAATTGCCGGATGCTTGCAATTTATCCCTTTGAGTTGTCTTTTGTTTACCCGGATGCTTGGTATCGATTGTCTCTCTTTTTGGTTAGTCACCTATTATATACTTCGGTATCTCTGGTGTCTTTTCCTTTCGAGTATATTATTCACGGTCTGTCGGTAATGAATAATGTGTCTCATGTGCTCTTTAGTTGGAATCCTTTGTTGATTTTCCCCAGCTGAGTAAGATTCGTATTCTTTGTAGAATCGAATATCCATCCTTTAACCAGTTTGTGTTTCGGATGACGAGTGTGTTGGCATATATACCAATTCACGTTTCGGTCGGTCACCTATTATATACCTCGGTATCTCTGGTGTTTCTTACCATGCGAGTTTATTATCTACGTTCTGACGGTAATAGATAATATATCTCATGCGAGTTTTCTTATCCACGGTCTGCCGGTAATGGATATTATATCTCATGCACTCTTTGGGTTTGTGTCCCCAGTTGAGTAGGGTTCGTTTTCCCGTTGTGGATTCGAATGTCCATCCTGTAAGTCGATTTGCTTTTTCAAGCCCTCCTTTCGGATGATGAGTGTTTTGGAATATATACCAATTCACGCTTTGGTCGGTCACCTATTATATACCTCGGTATCCCTGGTGTTCCTTCCTTTCTGCTCCCTATTATGACTTCGGTCCCCTGTGGAGTCAGATTTTCCTGAGTTTATGTACCTTTTCCAGGTCTTTCTCAGATGTTTGGTTGATTGATATCTCTCACCCTTATACCGGTCTTAGATATTCATTCTTCTTGAGTTTGTTGCCCTTATACCGGTAACACCTCAATTCTTTGGTGCTTCCTCAGTGGAGTTTCCTATTGCTTCTCCCCAGGAGTCAGCTTGTGTCTCTCCAATGGATGTCTTTCCTTTGGAATTTCCTTTTCCCCAGTGTGAGTCATTCACTACCCAGTAAGGTCTCCAGTCTGATTTCTATTACCCTAATCAGAGTCGTGTCTTGCTCACGCTGTGTCAGTTTTATCTTTTTTCCCCAACTTGAAGTCGTGTCCTGCTCACGCATTCTTTTTCTTTTACTATCCCCAATGAGAATCTTGGTAGACTCTCTGTTCCTGGTGAGTGTATTACTCCGATGGATCGTCTTTTTCTTCTGTGTGAATCATATTCCCCACAGAATTTGTGTCTTTTGCATGCATACATTTGCATCATGAGGTCTCTTAGGGACCAAAATTTGTCTCATTACTATTATTTAAGCCCATTCTACCGCGTCGAGATGAAGATTTTTAAACTTCACTTCTCCGACTAGAATGACCTTAAATAGGGGCATCTGTAAGACCCCAATTTTGTCCCTAAGATCCCTCATGGCATCATATCATACCATATCATTGCCTCAAGGATCTTTGTACACCTTTGCTTGCCTCCTAGTGGGTAGGTTATCTTGTGAGTGTGATTCTTGATCACCAAGCATGTATTGCATTTGTGTATCATTGCTTTTCATCTATCTATTAACCAAAGGTACAAAAATATTGTCATCTAACCATGTTACTTGCAGATGAAGCCAGCTAGGTCAAAACAGTCAAATCAGCCATTGAGCAGTGGATGGTGGCCATTCTTGAAGAATTTGGGCACCATGATCATTCATCAAGAGTTAATATGAGTTGTGACATCATTTTGAATCAAGATCTCAAGTGATAGGGGCTTGGAATTCATCAGAACATGGTTCAGTCAACCAAAACCCTAGCAAAGTCAACTGTGGTCAACTGTGCATTTAATCAGTGATTTGATGGTGGGAATTGGTTTGAGAGGTCTCATTCATGTCCATATAAGCCTCATATAACATGTCAAACATCCACAGTGAAGAATTTGGGGTCAGATGATAAATTCCCAAAAATAGAAAGTTGACCTGTAATTGGAATTTGCCAAAAATGGAAAGTTCTTCTCCTCAAATTTACTTCATCATAAAAGCTTCAAATGAATTTTTGTCCAACATGATAGTTGAAGATCTTGTTCTCCCATTTCCAAAAAGTCCAAGAACACTCATTTCTCATGTGTGGTTGGAAAGTTATGATCAAATCATTCTCAAAAAATTTTGAACTTCAAAGTGGCATATCTTCCAAACCATTTGGCCAAATTGAGCGAGGTTTTTTGCTACAAGTCATATTTGATGTGCTCTATCCAAATCCTTCATCACAATTCACCAAAAATCAACCAATCAAAATGGCCTTTTTCAAGTGGTTTGAATTTAAAATGAGGGAGGTGAAAAAATGGACTTTCAAATTAACCATTTCCAATGCATTTTACCAATTGCAAGTGTTCAGAAATCACATTTGGAGATTGGTTTGGGCCCATTTCGCACTGTAGCACATGCACATGCAACATTTGAGTTAATTTCACTAAATACCAAAACACTTCATTTAACCAAATTGTGATTACCATTCCACTAACCAAACTTAAGGATGTTAAACAGAGTATATATTGCTCATTTTCTGACAGAAAACCCTAGCCACTATTCACAAACAGATAAAAACTTCATTTTCTCTCAAAACACTCGATTCTTCATCTGAACTTTTTTCTGAAAATTTCAAAGGAACTTGTGCTACTATCCATTGATTCATCATTCACCATCCTTTTGGAAGCTTTAGCAAGTACCTTTTCATCACTGTAAGCAAAGAATCCACACTGTTGCATTGAGCTCTCTTCCATGGCAACTCGAATTTGGAACTAGAAGCAAGGCAATTGAACTTCCAATACTCAACCATTCATCATCTGGAGCATCAAGAAACTTCTGTTTATACTTTGCACGACCAAAGAACCACCAAATCATCACTGTTCTTCAAGCTAGGTAAAATTTCGAACCTAGCCATTCTTAAAATCATGCTATGCTTTAGAAAGATCTCTCCATGCTGATTGCAATGAAACTTAAATCGTGGAAAATGGTTGACTATCGAGAGAGAAACATGAAAGTAAAGTGTGTTTGTCAAATATGTTTTTGCTTATTTCTCTTTTGTTAGCATGAGTTAGCGAAAATGATTGTTAGATTATTGATGTACATGGTTTGCTGATTTGAATGGTGTGTTTGTTTCCCAAATCTGGAAAAAAAAGTTCATCACGATTGATGAACACGATGAACAGTGGCAAACCCTAATTTCTGTAAGACCCAGAATCGTGTTTTGGCATTTGGAATTTTTGTTTTGCATGTTTGTTACTGTTGCATTGCCATGAAACGAATTGCTGCATGCCACCTCACTAAGTGAAACGCGGCGTTTCACTTAGTGAGTCCACTATTTACAAAATTGCCACTGCCGGTTTTAATTTTAATTAAATCATTTCATTATTTCAATATTTATTTCATTTGATATGCCAATCTTCAAAAAATCATAAGTCACTCATTATTTGTCCAAATTTGATGGGATTTTTTGTGAAATGCTCCTCATGATCTCTAGTTTATTATGGTGATTTTTCTAGATTTTTTGCATGTGTGGATTTTGAAATGTGCTAGGGTTTGTTCACGTTGTCCATTTTATGTATGCCTTGCCAAATTGCTTGTGAAATGATGATACTTAATCCAATGCCTCTAAAATTTTTTGTGCTTAAACTAGACATGTTCATGGTAATTTTGGTGTAGAGTTTGTGAATTTATCATTGCTGGTTGATGAGATATGTTTTTTTTTAATAGAGGTGTGACAATTTGTGTCACACCATGCATGTCCAACTTCATGATTTTAATTACCATGCTTCTTGAACTAAAAATGGTCTGGATTTTTGCATGAACATACTTATGGATGTTGAGAATACATGTGAATTTTTATGGAATTATTGATGGCATTTCCTATTTGATTGGGATTTTCTCCCCTGTTTGACCAAATTGTTGACCCCTTGTGATACATGATGTTATATGATTTGTGAAATTCTAATGCTTAATTGGATGGACTTGAAATTTGACATGTGAATTGTAGACATCTTAAAGTTTGTCATGGTTTTGGTCCCATTCATTTATCATGTGTTGTCACTGTTTTATGATTTATTGAAGTTGGTGCATGTTTTGATGCTTTGTATGAGTTTGTTTGAACTTGCTCTGACTTTCTGATTTTCATTGACCTACTTCCTTTGATCCAAATGAGCTGAAATTTGGTATGCTTATCATGTTATGGATGATGTTTGATCATGAATTATTTGAGAATTTATTGAAATGTTTGTGATTGGATTTGAGTTGAATCTTTCTGTTGACTTCTTTGAGGTTCTATATGACATGGTTTGACCTAATTTGTTTGTGAAATGATAATGATGAATGATATGAACATGAAACCACTTGAGTTTGTTTCTTAATTGTTTGAACTTAATTTTGGATAGCTTTCACTTGCTGTTTTGGATTTTTTATCCCCTTTTGACCCTAGGCTTGTCCTAGTGGTCTTGTTGCTCATGTTTGAGTTTGGTTTTTCAGGTTAAGAAGCAAATGCTTCAAGGAGCTTTATGCAAGTTGCTTGAGTTTGATTGATTATCATGAACTAACTTGTTTGTTTTGTAGGATGCTTAGCTCTTATGCTTTGAGCTTTGTGCATTGCACATTTGACTGATTGTGTTGATCCTTATCTTATATTGGTTTTGAGTTTGAATTGTATACTGATTTTGTTTGACTGGTTTCAGGTACCATTAGTTGCTCAGTTCTTTTAAGAACTTGCTTTGCTTTGCTTGATAGCATTTGCATTGAGGTAGAATCCATTTTCTTCATGTAGTCTGGAAGACCTGGCCTGTTACCTGGCCAGGCAACTGTCTGAAGTCCTCCTTAAGAGGCGATGTTTGTGCTTGTTTACTTTTGTCCCAAGCAGGAAAAGTCCTTTAAATAAGGCAATTGGTAGACAAAAGAGATATGTAGCCTATCTCCTACTATTCTGTGTGTCACTCACCTTGCTCACACTACTTGTGTTGATGCATAGTGAGTAAAAACCCAAGATCTATAGAGTCTAACTTGTGGAGAGAGTTCCTACTTTCTGAACTCCCACACCTTCTATCATTTGAAGCTCTCCCTGACCAGGGATAAGAGCATGAGGCACACCCCTCATATCCTTTCATCTGCTTCACCTTGGTTCTCAATGTCAAGGTTAAGAGCACCATCAACCCTATTCCAGTTGGCTTCAATGCCTAACCCTTTGTATGAGCCTAATTGTTTGGTTATAGAGTGTGCTGAATGACTTTGGTTGATTGATTACTTAGTTCATTTGTACATGTTTGTTTGTATGCTTTGTGCATTTATCATCATTAATTGCTCATTAGTGCATGATCATTTCATTTGTCTTTGAGACATATCTTTGTTGTTTGCCCATTGAGGACAATTATAAGACCATTCATTGGCCATTGTTCCTATGATATGGAAGTGAGTATAAGACCATTTCATTGGCCACTCATCTTCTCTTTGCTTGATGCATTTGTTTGATTTATGTGAGGATGCAATTGTAAGTCCATGTAATTTGGCAGTTGTTTTCCCATGATCATATGTTGGAAGTTAGAGTAAGCCCAGATAGATTGGCATCTGACATCCAAGTGTTCGCTTTGTTGTTGGAGATTGGTATAAGTCCAGATAGATTGGCATCCGGTATCCACTTTCATTTCTTTGTTGAGGAGATTGGTATAAGTCCCTAGAGTGGCCTCTAATATCCAGTTCTGCTTTAGGAGATTGGTATAAGTCCAGTGATTGGCATCCGGTATCCGCTTTTGTTGACTTTCTTCCTTTGCTGGTTTGTTATTGCTCATTGCATATTCTAAAGGACACACTTGAATCATCTTCTATATGATTTCAAGAGGTGAACCTTCTAGGAAGTTTTACACTCCATCTTCATCCATTCATCCATTTTGTCCTAAACCTTTTCACACATTACTTTCAAAACTTGAGATAAATATTGTGCAAACATCTTCATGCTTTTAAATTGAAAACCTGGACCCCAAGTCCTTGACTTTTTTTCGGACTCCATTTCATAATACTTCTTTTGAATCAATCTTAATCATACTTTGACCCTCCTTTTGTGAATAATCATAATCAATTAATTTCACCCATTCAATTGTTTTGTGGCTTTGTCCATTCTTGTTAAGTTTTCATACATTAGCCATAGGTTTGATTTATCCTAGTTGGTTGATGTTAACCTCACCTATTTGTCCTTAGTTGATTGAATTGTAAGTCTTCCTTGCTTAATATAGGGTTAACCCCTCACTAGAAAGTTGAAGCTTTTCTCACATGGTGGACTTGTCGTTTGTATAAGGTTGAGTTTTCTCCCGTGGATAACGTAAGACCTTAGGGCTTGTGTTTAAAATTGAATCCACTAATTTTTTGGAAATCTTTTAGCCGAACTACGGCGTTTTGATCCTTACCTTTGATGGAAGGTACGTAGGCAACGGGTTCATCCGTTCGAACATAAAAACAATAAAAATTCTATATTCTTTTCTCATCATCCCATTCATGTTTGCACAATAAATATTTCATAACAAATAACAATTTAGTACAACAAGTGTGAAAAGGGCTCCCTAGGAGTACCTAGGACGTAGTGGGTGCCTAACACCTTCCCATTGCGTAATTTACCCCTTACCCAGACTCTCTGATCTTTTCATTAGTTTTCTATGTGTAAAACTTCTTAGGCTTTTGTTCGCTTTTTAGCCAGTCCTTTGGATAAATAAAAGTGCGGTGGCGACTCGATTCATTGTATGCTTTGCTTATGGTTTAATCAATAAATCATATAGCGACGAATACACCGCTACAATTTAGGGCCATTACCATTGAACAAACAATTTTCCTCAACTTCTAAAATGCATAACTACTTTATGCCAAATCCAAATGAGGTCAAATTTGTGACCATATTGAAGAGGCTTGAAACAGATATAACTTTTATGAAGGAACCTTTTCCATTTGAAGCTCATAGCAAAAGTTATTCAAGGTGGAAGAAGTGAACATTTGACTTGGTACTTAGAAATATTTCAATTATGTTTGATTTCTCCAATTCCACCTCAAAATTCATCATGATCCAAGATTCAAATGGAAAAGTGTTTAACATGAAAGTTGTTCCCCTTGATCTCACCTTTAAAAAAAAGTCCAAAATAACTTCATTTGGCCAAGGTTTGAATGACTTGCGCATGGATTTTCTTCAAGGTTCCATTTGGATGAAACTCATGACCACTTCTCAATTCCAACTGCATGGCTTCATGTTACACTTTCAACATCACTCATGATCATCTTTGGACCTTTTCACATCACTTCATGGGTCTATCACACGCCCAAACAAGCATGAACATGAGAATTTCTATTTTTGGCATTTGAACGGAAGTGTGTGGAAATCAATTGCCAAGCCTATAAATACATTGCCTCATGCTCAGAATTATAGACACCTTGCGCAAGCTTTGCTCCTGCAACCTTCCCTTCACCATTAGAGGATAAACTTGAAGGTTTTCTATGGAAAATCGAGTTTCAATTTCACTTCTGTTTTGAAGTTGAAACTCCAAGAATCCAAGCCATTTGAGCTCTCAATTCATCTCCTCCAATCAAGTGGAAGCAATCCCAAGCAAATTGAGATCCAGATCGAGCCTCATCACTGCAAGCAGAAGGTGAAATTTGCCAAACTTTCTCTCTTCGATTCTCTCTCAATTATTCACCATTCTCTTTGATTTTTGGTTGGCTGAAATCCTACCAATGTAGGAAACAAGATTGAGTTGCTTTGAGGTCAAATCGAAGCAACTCAGATCATGAACCTCAAATTTCAAGTCCATTTATCTTTCAATATACTTGGAATTGGAAGAAACGGAGGTCAGATTCATGCTCCTGAGCATTTTTCCTTCAAAAACAAGTACTCATTTTCATTTTCCATTTGATTCATGGTGGACCAGTCCGGTGAGGTCCACCGGAGAAAATGATTGGAGCTAGGGCTTTGGTGGTGTGATGGCATTGCCCAGACCATCTGATCATAGTTCCAAGTTTTAATCAGGACCCTTGCTTTTGCATACCACGCGTGTACACGCGTTGACAGAGGTGTTGGATGGAGACACGCGCTTGACCATCAGATTTGTCACCCCAATTAATGAGGGAGATCTGATGTCCCTTGTTTTTTTTAATTTCATTTTATTTTCTGATTTTTCATTTAATCACTTTATTTTGTTTAATTCATATTAATTTCATTTTTAATCCAAAAACTATGGGACTTTCACCAAAAATCTTTAAATATTTTTCTCTTCCATATTTTGAATTAAATATATTTTTTTGGATTAATTTTGATATTTTTCATGAATTAAATGTTTTTGTGCATACTTTTAATTGTTTAAAAATACTTCTAACTTTTCAAAAATAGTGAAATTTTTTGTCAAATGTCCTTTGACCTTGTTTGACCTAGGATAAATCCTTTGGCCATTTATTTGGTGTTTTGAAAGGATTTTAGGTTTTGACCAAATTAAAATGTATTTTAATTCATTTTTAATGTGATTTTGAATTGATTAAATGTTTAAAAATATTGTTGAGCCATTTTTATGGTCTTGTGAGGTTTGACTTTTTGTTTGGGTCTTGGTCAAGGTTGACTTGACTTTTGTTGGATCAAAACCATTGGACTTAGGGGATTGATGAAATGTACATTTCATCTCCCAAAATGAATGGATGGTTTTAATTTGATGAAATTCCTCCTATGATCAATTTGTGTTTCTATCTTCCCCTCCCTCTTCATCTTCATCCATATTCTTCCCCATTCCCTTATTTGACCAATGAAATCTCTAATGTCTAAAGGCTAATTGATTCGTCAATGACCTTGTGTCAAATGAATCAATACAAGTGTGACTGAGATAGGTCCCTCCCTCTTGATCTTTTATTTTAGTGTGTGGTATGTTTTAGGATTTTGGTTCTTCATACCAAATATCTAACATGCATTAACACTTTAATTTTTATTGCCCGACCTCAGATAGTTATGACTTCTACATAAGTCCAATTACGATTGCTTAACATAGAGCTAAATTTGACCCTTAAGGCATAGCATTCTAGTAAGTGAGATTGTAAGTCTCCCATTCTTCATATCATTGTGTGGAGACTTGACCTTTTTTCCTTTCATGGGAGCTAGTGGCATACTTGTTGAATTATACAAGTTGGAGCCCTTCTCATGGAAGATGTCTTGGTTTAAGGATTCATACTTGTGAATGAATGGTTGAGTGTTCTCCAATGAATGACTTAATCACTTAAAATCACCACTAACACTTGACTAACTTTTAACTAGTATTTGACTAACTCTTGTTAATATTGCTTTACTTTCAAGTCATTTATTGTTATGCAATTTAAATTTCAGTCCTTTATCATTCATTTCCATTTACATTTCATATAACTTGTTTATGTTTATGTCCTTTTTCACTTTTCTCATTTAAGCCATATCTTGTGATTGCATATATTGTTTGTGTGTTTTGATTTTGTTTATGGTCTTAGGACCTTAAAATACCTAATAACAACAAAAACCCTAAAAAACATCTGGTGGGTTGTTGAACTTGGTCTGAATTTTTGGACTTAGGACTAGGCAACATGCCCTATGCAAAAAGGACTTGGCCAATGCCAACATCTTGAGACTGAGCTATTTTGAACTGTGCCTTCATCTGATGCAAGACTTGGGAATTGTTTGGATTCATTTGCTAGTCTGTCTTGGTGCTTAATTGTTATTTTGATCTTGTGTCTGATACTTTATTCTGAGTTGATCAAGGAATATTTCATCTGATACATTGGAAGACAATGAAGACTGTTAGCTATTGGAGTGCTTGCTTGGATGTGGCTATCTTTATTTGATGCCTTGATCTTCATGATGTCTGGATATTGCTCATTGCTTATTGATTATTACTTGATTAAATTCCAAAGGAAAGGGGTTTCTATATGACGTTCTTGTCTGTTGGATTGCATCCCATTGGTCAGATTTTTTCAACTCTGAACTTTTAAATTTGTGCTTAGGATAACCTCTTCATCTCCTCCCACTTCTTAAATTTCAAAATCTCTCCCCTTTTTCAAAAACCTTCTTTGCTTGTGATTTCAGTCTTAGGCTTTGTTTTAATAATAAGAAACTTTGGCCTTATGCCATTGAATTTTCAAACTCTTTCTTAAATCAAATTTATAAATAAACTTAATCATATTGACTTAAATTTCAACAGAGAAAAAGAACTAATAACTCCATTCAAATTTTTGGCCCTTTGTGCCTCTTCTTGTTAAACTTTTGTTAAAAGTAATTCACCAACCTATTCGAAATTTTTACCATGAACTATGAGGTTTTGATCCCTCATTTTTATGTTGGTATGTAGGCACAAATCCGAAGGTCTTGTCAAACACAAAAATATAATCAATGAATTCTTTTCTCACCCCCATACTATATTTTTCTCAAACATCTTTTATACCAAACACATATACACACATAAAAAGGGCTCCCTAGGAGTACCTAGGATACTTTGGGTGCTAACACCTTCCCTCTGTGTAACCAGCCCCCTTACTAGTAATCTTTGGCATTTTATTAGTTTTGATTTGAAATTTTTTTATCTTTGGATTTTGTTCGTACTTTTCCCTTTTGCTTTGGAAAAATAAAAGCGCAATGGCGACTCTGATTTTATTGACGTTAAGCTTATCTATAGCTTGATGGTCATGAATTTACTGCTACAATTTGAATCCAAACAATCAAAAGCCTTAAAGGAAACAAATCGGGAGAAGGCTTTCCTGTCTATTATGGTCATAATAGCCATTGCGAGTGGCCGTAACAGGCCCTTGGTTCTTGGCCTGGGGCGCCTCTGATGAGGGTTTGAAGGGCCATGCCTGTTTCGGCCCGTAATAGCTATTACGGGTGGCCGTAACAGTCCCTTGGTTTTTGTATGGAAAGTTTTGATTTTCTTCCTTTTTCCGCATTTTATCCATATTTTGTCCTTCTTTCAGTTGGAACACCTATTATGACCTAGAAACAAAAGAAATGCAACACCAAAGCATAAAATATGGTACAATGAAAGGAAATCGGATGAAAACGGTAAAATATAAAGGAAAAACAACTACTCAAAATGATATAAAAACTACTTATCAATTATTTTATGAGTATGGGCTACTTATGATACTTAGTTGTGATATGTCTTGAAGTTATTTTGCCAAAGTTTTCCAAAGGGGGAAATTGTTGTTCCTTTTAGATCACATGCATTATGAAAAACAACATGGAGTGTTCAAGTAGTTTTTTGTGAAGAAATGACACATGTGAGAACATATGTCCCATCATGTGGCCCTTGTCAGTAGGACAAGGTTGTTTCTGTTTTAGCACATATTTATGCAGCATTGTACGACAAGATTTGGTGCTATCTTTTAGCAATGTTTGATTTGATTTTTTAGACAACTGTTTGAATTAAATGGATATTTAAACTAGAACTTGAATTAAAAACAAATAATGTCTTTTGCTAAAGACTTTTATGGAGCACATCAAATCCACCTGCATCAGCTATAATTATGGACAAAATCAAATCAAATATCCAAAGGAGTCAAAGCCTAGAATCGCATTCTTATTTACGGAGACTCTCACCTCATTCTTGAGGGTGTGCGCTAGGGTTTATTTGAGTCATTTGTTTGTGTTTCTTGTTGTAGCGGGGTATTCGTTACCATTAGAGATATTGACTAAATCCAAGGTAAACCATACAAGTCGAGTCGCCACCGCACTTCTATTTATCCAAAGGAATGGTTAGAAAGCGAACAAAAACCTAAAAGTTTTATCGAATCAAAAACTAGTAAAAATGTCGGAGATCTGGGTAAGGGGGTTGGTTATGCAATGGGAAGGTTTTAAGCACCCAAAACATCCTAGGTACTCCTAGGGAGCCCTTTTCATAAGTGTTGTTATAGTCTAAAGGGTGTAGGTATATCTAAAGTACTATTTATTAAAAGGAAGGTTAAAAGAAAATGACTCGCAAGGATGTCGCATCCACTGCCTACGTATCTCATCTGAGTATGAGAATCAGAGTCTTCGTAGCTCGGCTACCTATGGGTTAAAGAGAACTGTGCTCGGTAAGACATCGCGTCTTATGCCTACGTATCTCATCTGGAATGAGAATCAGAGCAAAATGTAGTTCGGCTAACTAGGGGTTAAGGATTGCCATCTGAAAATGGACTTACAAAAGAGGACACCAGCTGTGTCAAAGGAGGGTGGGCAGTGTGTTCAACGTCTAAGCAGTAGGTGTCGCAGCTCGCTGAATCGAGTCTTAGGCAGTTACCTCTTTGCAATAGAATGGACTGACATGTCACAAGATTGAAGACGCACAGAAGGTCTAAAAGTGGGGAAGCTCTGCTCTAGAGTTGTCATGCAATATGGACCTATGTGTTAGGATTTACAAAGGGGAACATTTACCTAATGTTAGCATGCAAAGAATAAGGGAATTCTACCTATGTTATCATACAAAGGGTTCTACCTAATGGGTGCTACCTAAACGGGACAAGAGTCGACAGATGGAGTGCGGAGAGGAGTTACAGATAAGGGTAGATGGCGATGCTGGAGGCAATCGACTTACAGGTAGATGGCGATGCTTGAGGCAATCGACTTACAAGAGGCTGGATGAATGCGTGCTGGTTCTGTTAAGTTTTGAAAATGATTACTCGACGTTGGATCGAGCTTTTGATCTTATTTTGAAATGGTTATCGGATGTTCGTTTTAATTCTTGTATTAACAGGTGACTAAAGAAATAAAGAAATAAATATTATACACTTTATGGGAGAGGGGTACATTTGTTATGAATGGGGATTGTTCATGGCAAACAAACAATAAGAATATATGCCTCATACATCATACAAGTAGGCAACAGTTATCAATCAGATCGGATAAATAAACAATATATAATCAAACCAAAGAATCAAATAATGGAGCATTTAAACAATGCATGGGAGTATGAACAATAGAAAGCATGAATGAGAGAAACAAGTATAAAAGATAACAGATGAATCAAACATATGAAAATATACACACGAAGGGTCCACTAAATAATTTAATCAGGAAATGAGGTAAGGACCAAATAAAATCAAGGTAAAAGGCCTCTAATACATGGCATGTGAGATGAACAAGGGATGATCAAAAGATCTCTTCAATTGCCATAAGCAATCCCTAAGTCAAACATCGATCATAAAGAAGTCAACTAAAAATTCAAGTCAACTTAAAAAATAACAAATAAATAGCAAATTAATCAAGAAAATAATGAAAAATTAAACTAAATGAGGTGGGGTCAGGAAATCATCATCCCCCAAAAAGATTTTAAAAATAACGAAAATTGGTATGTGAATTAATTAAAATAAAACAGAAGTCAAATTAAAAGTCAACCAACCAAACTAGGTCAAAAATAAATCCAAAATAAATTGAAAATGTGAAATAAAATTTCAAGAAAAGGTTAGGTTGACCATGAGACAGTGATCAACCTTCCTCCTAAAATTCAAATGCTAACAATAATTTTAAGTCGTAAAAATAAAATCAATAAAAAAAGTGTGTTAAAATGGACCATTTAGAATAAATAATTAAAATAAAATATTAATATTAAAAAAATACGAAAATAAAAATTATATAAAATTAAATAAAATGTTAATAAAAGTGAAAAATATTTTTGGGTAATTTTATGGACGAAGAAAATATTTTAAATGAGAAAAAGAAATATGAAAATGGAAGGATTAGTGGTGATGAACATGGTAAGCAATCGTAGATATATCAAAACATGGCCATGGAAGAGATGATTACCTAATGGAAAATAGAAGTGGAATGGAAGAGGAATGGAATTTGATATGTGATGAAGCTTTTCCTCCTTGACACGAAATTCCAATGCTCCTTTAGGGTTAGGGTTTCAACTTCTTAAATAGGGTGGATTAGGTGTTCTCATGGGCATTTTAATAAGTGATTTATCCATAAGAATAAAAGTGCAAAGTGAGGTGTAAAATATTGTTATTTTGGGCCAAATTTAAGTGAATGGATGTCCAATGCATGGCCAAAAGAGGTAAAAAAATGTGATTGGTTTGTGCAGCATGCTTAGAAAATCTGATTGGGCCAGCTAGGCCCAAAATCTGCCTAGAAAATCAAGTCATGATGCCCACTTTAAACGAATGTATCTCTCAAACCATGGATCCAAATGAGATGATTCCAAAAGGATGTGAAAGAGGAAATGGCAAGGTACAATTTTTGTGAAGAAAGTATTTTCAAATAATGCCTTGAAGTGCAAGAAAACTGGCCAAGAAGTCTTGACAAGTTTTGAAGATTTTGGACTTAGAAATTTTTTTAAGTGTCCTAAAAAAATGTCTCACTTTGACTAAGCATAAATTTCTCAATTCAAACCAAATGGAGCAAACTTTATATCTCTAGAAAGCTTGGAACAAGAGGAACAACTTTCATGTTGGAGAAAGTTTCAAATGGAGCTTTTATCTTGATGTAAAATGGGCTTAAAGTGAGTGCAACGATCATGAAAACTTGCCCTAAATGGAAAGTCAACCATTTCCAAATTAAGTAACTTTTCCAATTCCTGATTAAATGATGAATCCATGATCCAACCTTGATCAAATTTCACATGTAGCATCCCCTAGGCATGGATTTTGAGATTACACTCTCAAAATGTTAGGAGTTGAGTTTTCTGGCCCCACAGTTGACTTTTCCCAAACTGTCTGATTCCCGATTCCATTGATCAATTGAAGCACTTCTAGCTCAAATAAAGAGCTTATTTTTTGTATGTAGACCCTTATGGACATATGGAGGGCCATGGAAAAGAGTTTCACCCAAAGAATCAGAAATAAACTGATTTTATACCAAACCCTAGTTTTAGGGCAAAATGATCAAGAACTGATTGCACTTATTGCCAATGGATCTTTCTGAGATAATTGTGAATCTTCCTAGGCCAAGATTCCTCTCTAATCATGAAATAGATGAGCTTCTCTACTTCCAACCAAACATTTCCTGTTGCAGGTAGCCATGAAACCCTAATTTCTGATTAAATCCAGATGAACACTCTGATAGCCTTGAATCCTTCATTGATGAACTGAGGACCATAATAAGATACTTGGACCCCCCTGAGACCCTTCAGACTTGTATACTTAGAAAATGAAGTCCAATTATCAATCTTGCTTTGTGTGGGCTTCTTCTGTTAAGGAGTGATCGATCAAAACCTGATCTACATGTCACTAATGCAGTATGCAATGAGTATGACATATTATGATGCTAATGAAGTGTAAAACATAATCCCATGCTTCCAGGAAAAATGAAGGGTAAATTTTGGGGCATTAAGCTGCCCCTATTCAATCAACTGGAAATCCGAAAGGAAGATAGCTACGGCTTTCGCACTTTTGAGGTATCAAGTGATTGAATACGATAAAAGCCCGAAAGTTTACACTGAAGTGAAAAAATGAAGTAACAATGCCTGTCAGAATCGGCCAAGAGGTGGTCTTGAAAAAGAATCCGTCTGGTACGGTGAGAGTCGGTATGAACACCGAAATAAGGAATGTTAGCCTGAATTCCAAAATAAATGGTAACACAGAAATAACCATGGCCTGAATGCCGCTCATCAATCTGAATACTGGAAATGACTTCGATCTGAGCATCGGACGATACTTGATTATCAAACATCGGTCTGAACACCGGGAAACTGGCCTGAATGCCACTTCGGTCTGAATACCGGAAAACTGGCCCGAATGCCACAAGTTGCATCGACCTGAATGTCGGAAACTTCTTCGATCTGAACATCGGAAAACTGGCCTGAATGCCACTTCGGTCTGAATACCGGAAACTTGGCCTGAATGCCACAAGTTGCATCGACCTGAATGTCGGAAACTTCTTCGATCTAAACATCGGAAAACTGGCCTGAGTTCCACTTCGGTCTGAATACCGGAAACTGGTCTGAATGCCACAAGTTGCATCGACCTGAATGTCGGAAACTTCTTCGATCTGAACATCGGAAAACTGGCCTGAATGCCACTTCGGTCTGAATACCAGAAACTTTCATGCCTGTCAGCATCGGCAGAAATAGGGAAAATGATAATTGAGGCGGCGCGTGGGCCAACGACCCCTGCTGGGAATAATAAATATAAGTCATGAACAATCTTCAGTCTGAGTACTGGAAACAACTTCTAGCTTATCACTTGGGATACCGAGAATGCCTTATGCTTTACATGCGTATGTTTGAATTTTTCAATGGCGTAATGCTCCATGAAAATGGAAATGCTACGCAATTTGGGAGGATGCAATGCAATATGATTCTACATGCAGGGATGCAAAATGCTTGATTAGAGAGAACGCCAAGCTGGGGCAAGGAATTCTGCTGGGGAAATGATCACCATCTTCTAGACCCTGGCAAGGCTGTTGGAGATGCACAGCACAAAGAACTCTGTGGGGAAATGACCCGCCACATGGTGTTCTGGCAAATAACAAAATACCGAGGCTCTGACTGGGGAGAGAATGACACTGAAAACTTGTTGTTGAGGAAAGCGACAGTGGTTCTGGCAACCATAATCTGCGAGAGAGACGACTCAGCAGGGGAAGCAAACACCGATACGGTACCGAGATTCTGCTTCAAGGAAAGAGACCATGGGTCTAGCGTCGAGATCATCGATCTGGCATCGAACTCTGAGGAGCAGCCGCTTCTGCTGGGAAGATACAGTCTGGCACTGTCAACTCCGCTAGGGATATACAGTCAGACACTGTCAACTCCGCTAGGGATATACAATCAAACACTGTCGACTCTACTGGTGAATGTATAATCTGAAACAAATGCTTGGGGAAGTACAACAGTGAGAGCCTGATGGGGATTGAAGAATCCAATGCTCGGACCAGCTCTGTAGGGATAAGATACCAAATTCCAACTGTTGAGGAAAAACATCCGCGATCATTTGATGGGGACCTTAAGGAAATGCCCCGAGTGTACCTGTTCTGAATAGACGATCCAAAGCATTTAAAATTTACAGCAATTTTCAATGTTTATTAAGCATGTACGTGTAAAGCTCTTATGTTTCATGATGCAATGTTTATCAAAAATTCGGACGTCATTTTTGCAAACAAAACAGTAAAATGAAAATGAACACAGAGATGTACTGAATAACATGATTTTATTGATTGAGTGGCCTCTGAATAGGTATTTACATCAGGAAGCAATCCCTGGAAAGAGGTAATTGCACAACAGATAAAAAACATAAATTAATCTAATGGCAATGTGAAATGGATTTCTATCGGGTTCCAATTCTGCTATGATTCGCTCGTCTTCAAGATCCTCCAGACGATCAGCTTTCCGAAAAAGGTGATTGGATTGTTTCCTATCCTTCGGAAGTTTCCGGTTATCGACACGAGATGATATTCAGAACTACTCAGAACGCAGTCATTCGCTTAATCCCTAACTTTTGCCTAGATCGCCCTTTCGGGTTTTCAATCCACCGGGATACCCATTTTTGCCTAAGTTGCCCTTTCAGGTTTTCAACTTACCGGGTGTACAATATTTTCATTTTTTAATCCCTAACTTTTTCCCGAACCTTTTTCATTTTCTTGGTTCGCCGGCATGCCCATTTTTTGCCTGGACTATTCTTTTTATCGTCCAGCGGGTCTATTTTATGCGAAGTATTTTTTAACTGCGTCTGAGTTCACAGGGGAAGTGAAGTTTTCACCATCCATAGTTGCAAGCATTAAGGCTCCACCATCAAAAACCTTGGTGACAATATATGGTCTATCATAGTTAGGAGTCCACTTGCCCCTGTGATCTGTCTGAGGAGGAAGGATCCTTTTCAACACCAAATCTCCGACTTGGAAGCATCGAGGATGCACTTTCTGATCAAAGGCTCTCTTCATCCGACTCTGATACAATTGCCCATGACAAATGGCTGCCATTCTCTTCTCTTCGATAAGACTCAACTCATTGAACCTTGTCTGAATCCATTCAGCTTCGTCTAACTTGACATCCAACATGACTCTTAGAGAAGGAATCTCCACTTCAATAGGTAGGACTGCTTCCACACCATACACAAGGGAATAAGGGGTTGCCCCGGTCGATGTTGTAGCGGTGTATTCGTCGCTATACGATTTATTGATTAAACCATAAGCAAAGCATACAAGGAAATTCGAGTCGCCACCGCACTTTTATTTATCCAAAGGACTGGCTAAAAAGCGAACAAAAGTCTAAGAAGTTTTACGCGTAGAAAACTAATTAAAAGATCAGAGAGTCTGGGTAAGGGGTAAATTACGCAATGGGAAGGTGTTAGGCACCCACTACGTCCTAGGTACTCCTAGGGAGCCCTTTTCACACTTGTTGTATAAAATTGTTATTTGTTATGAAATATTTATTGTGCAAACATGATTGGGATGATGAGAAAAGAATATACAATTTTTATTATTTTTGTGTTCGAACGGATGAACCCGTTGCCTACGTACCTTCCATCAAAGGTAAGGATCAAAACGCCGTAGTTCGGCTAAAAGATTTCCAAAAAGTTAGTGGATTCAATTTTAAACACAAGCCTTAAGGTCTTACGTTATCCACGGGAGAAAACTCAACCTTATGAAACAACAAGTCCACCATGTGAGAAAAGCTTCAACTTGCTAGTGAGGGGTTAACCCTATAATAAGCAAGGAAGACTTACAATTCAATCAACTAAGGACAAATAGGTGAGATTGACATCAACCAACTAGGATAAATCAAACCTATGGCTAATGTATGAAAACTTAGCAAGAATGGACAAAGCCACAAAACAATTGAATGGGTGAAATTAATTGATTATGAGTATTCACAAAAGGAGAGTCAAAGTATGATTAAGATTGATTCAAAAGAAGTATTATGAAATGGAGTTTAAAAAAGTCAAGGACTTGGGGTCCAGGTTTTTAATTTAAAAGCATGAAAATGTTTGCACAATATTTATCTCAAGTTTTGAAAGCAATGTGTGAAAAGGTTTAGGACAAAATGGATGAATGGATGAAGATGGAGTGTAAAACTTCCTAGAAGGTTCACCTCTTGAAATCATATAGAAGATGACTCAAGTGTGTCCTTTGGAATAGGCAATGAGCAATAACAAACAAGCAAAGCAAAAGAAGAAAGTTAACAAAAGCGGATACCGGATGCCAATTACTGGACTTATACCAATCTCCTAAAACAGAACTGGATATCAGAGGCCACTCTATGGACTTATACCGATCTCCTCAACAAAGAAATAAAAAGTGGATACCGGATGCCAATCTATCTGGACTTATACCAATCTCCAACAACAAAGCAAACACTTGGATGTCAGATGCCAATCTATCTGGGCTTACTCTAACCTCCAACATATGATCATAGGAAAACCAATGCCAGATTACATGGACTTACAATTGCATCCTCACATAAATCAAACAAATGCATCAAGCAAAGAGAAAATGAGTGGCCAATGAAATGGTCTTATACTCACTTCCATATCATAGGAACAATGGCCAATGAATGGTCTTACAATTGTCCTCAATGGGCAAACAACAAAGATACATCATAAAGACAAATGAAATGATCATGCCCTAATGAGCAATTAATGATGATAAATGCATAAATCATATAAGCAAACATGTGCATATGAAATAAACAATCAATCAAATGAAGTCATTCAGCACACACTATAACCAAGCAATAAGGCTCATACAAAAGGGTAGGCATTGAAGCCAACTGGAATAGGGTTAATGGTGCTCTTAACCTTGACATTGAGAGCCAAGGTGAAGCAGATGAAAGGATATGAGGGGTGTGCCTCATGCTCTTATCCCTGGTCAGGGAGAGCATTGAATATCAGAAGGTGTGGGAGTTCAGAAAGTAGGAACTCTCTCCACAAGTTATTGACTCGATAGAGCTTGGGTTTTTACTCACTATGCATCAACACAAGTAGTGTGAGCAAGGTGAGTGACTCACAGAATAGTAGGAGATAGGTTACATATCTCTTTTGTCTACCAATTGCCTTATTCAAAGGACTTTTCCTGCTTGGGACAAAAGTAAACAAGCACAAACATCGCCTCTTAAGGAGGACTTCAGACAGTTGCCTGGCCAAGTAACAGGCCAGGTCTTCCAGACTACATGAAGAAAAAGGATTCTACCTCAATGCAAATGCTATCAAGCAAAGCAATACAAGTTCTCAAAGAACTATTAGCAACTAATGGTACCTGAAATCAATCAAGTAAAATCAGTATACAAGTCAAATTCAAAACCAATATAAGATAAGGATCAACACAATCAGTCAAATGTGCAATGCACAAAGCTCAAAGCATATGAGCTAAACATCCTACAAAACAAACAAGTTAGTTCATGATAATCAATCAAACTTAAGCAACTTGCATTAATCTCCTTGAAGCATTTGCTTCTTAACCTGAAAAACCAAACTCAAACATGAGCAACAAGACCACTAGGACAAGCCTAGGGTCAAAAGGAGATAAAAAATCCAAAACAGCAAGTGAAAGCTATCCAAAATCAAGTTCAAACAATTAAGAAACAAACCCAAGTGGTTTCATGTTTATATCATTCATCATTATCATTTCATAAGCAAATTAGGTCAAAACATGTCATATAGAACCTCAAAGAAGTCAACAGAAAGATTCAAGTCAAATCCAAACACAAACATTTCAAAAAATTCTCAAATAATTCATGATCAAACATCAACCATAACATGATAAGCATACCAAATTTCAGCTCATTTGGATCAAGGGAAGTAGGTCAATGAAAATCAGAAAGTCAAAGCAAGTTCAAGCCAACTCATACAAAGCATCAAAACATGCACCAACTTCAATAAATCATAAAACAGTGACAACACATGATAAATGAATGGGATTAAAACCATGACAAACTTTAAGATGTCTACAATTCACATGTCAAATTTCAAGTCCATCCAATTAAGCATGAGGATTTCACAAGTCAAATGAGAACATGTCTCATAAAAAGTCAACAAATGACCAAACAGGGGAGAAAATTCCAATCAAATAGGAAATGCCATCAATAATTCCAAACAAAATCACATGTATTCTAAACATCCATAAATAAGTTCATGCAAAAACCCAGACCATTTTGAGTTCAAGAAGCATGGTAATTAAAATCATGAAGTTGGACATGAATGGTGTGACACAAATTGTCACACCTCTATTCAAAAAAACATATCTCATCAACCAGCAATGATAAATTCACAAACTTTACACCAAAATCACCATGAACATGTCTAGTTTAAGCACAAAAAATTTCAGAGGCATTGGATTAAGTATCATCATTTCACAAGCAAATTGGCATAACATACATAAAATGGACAACATGAACAAACCCTAGGCATTTTTAAAATCAACACGTGCAAAAAATCTGGAAAAATCATCATAATAAACTAGAGATCATGAGGAGCATTTCACAAAAAATCCCATCAAATTTGGACTAAAAATGAGTGACTTATGAATTTTTGAAGATTGGGACACAAAATGAAATAAAAATTGAGAAATGAAATGATTTAAATAAAATGTAAAACCGGCAGTGGCAATATTGTAATTATCTGGTCTCTTAAGTGAAACTCTGCGTTTCACTTAAGGACGTGTTGCGCAGCCAATGGTCACATGGCAATGGAATAGTGACTTCATGCAAAGAGAAAAAGCCAGCGGATCAAAACACGTTTTCTGGGTTTAGGAAGTTAGGGTTTTAGCTACAGTGCATCATGTTCATCTTGTTCATCATTTGAGAAATCCAGCAAAAACATTTCGCAACCAAAATCAATAAGCAACATACCAATGCATTCATCTCATCATGTACATTAACAAACCAACAATCATTAACACCAAATCATGCTGAAATGAAAGAATCGAGCAAAACATCATCCACATATGAAACTTCATGTCAACATAACTTTCAAAATACTCAACCATTTTCCACGATTCAAGTTTCAGTACAACCAGCAAGGCAAGATCTATCCAAAGCATAGCATGATTTTGAAAATAAAGAGGTTCGAATCTTTACCAAATTTGAAGAGCAGTGATGAAATGATGGTTCCTTGGTCACAACAAGCTGAAACAGATGCACCTGGAGGTTTGTATTGATGAATGGACAATGAATTTTAGCTCAACAACCTTTGAGACAGCTCCAACCAAAATCTGCCATGGAAGAACTCTCAATGCAACAGTGGCGGAAACAACTCTACAGTTGGGAGATGATGCTTGCAAAAGGTTCCAAAATGATGGTAGGTGATGGCATAATCAACCAAGGCTCGAGCTCTTTGAGATTTTTCAGAAAAAGTTCAAGTGAGGAAAATGAGAGTTTGAGAGAAAATGAATTTTTTTCTGTTTTGGCAAAGTGTGGCTAGGGTTTCTCTACCAGAAATGTCCAATATATACTTCTCATTAACAATGCTAAGCTTGGTTAGTGGAATGGTAATTGGATTTAGCTTAATGAAGTGTTTTTGGCAATTAGTGAAATTCCACTCAAATGACAAGGGCATGGCACTACAGTGCGAAATATGGGCCTAAACCACATCCAAAACATGATTTCTGAACACTTGTAATTGGTAAAATATATGGACAATGGTTAATTTGAAAGTTCATTTTTCACCCCTCTCTTATTTTAAATTCAAGCCACTTGAAAAAGGCCATTTTGATTGGTTGATTTTTGGTAAAATGTGATGAAGGATTTGGATAGAGCACATCAAATATGACTTGTAGCAAAAAACCTCACTCAATTTGGCCAAATGGTTTGGAAGATATGCCACTTTGAAGTTCAAAATTGTTTGAGAATGATTTGATCATAACTTGCCAACCATAAATGAGAAATGAGTGTTCTTGGACTTTTTGGAAATGGGAGAACAAGATCTTCAACTTTCATGTTGGACAAAAATTCATTTGAAGCTTGTATGATGAAGTAATTTGGAGGAGAAGAACTTTCCATTTTTGGCAAATTCCAATTACAGGTCAACTTTCTATTTTTGGAAATTTCTTGTTTGACCACAAATTCTTCACTGTGGATGTTTGACATGTTATATGAGGCTTATATGGACATGAATGAGACCTCTCATACCAATTCCCACCATCAAATCACTGATTAAATGCACAGTTAATCACAGTTGACTTTGCTAGGGTTTTGGTTGACTGAACCATGTTCTGATGAATTCCAAGCCCCTACCACTTGAGATCTTGATTCAAAATGATGTCACAACTCATATGAACTCTTGATGAATGATCATGGTGCCCAAATTCTTCAAGAATGGCCACCATCTATCTCAATGACTGACTTTGACTGACTTGACCTAATTTGCTTCATCTGCAAGTAACATGGTTAGATGACAACATTTTTGTACCTTTGGTTAATAGACAGATGAAAAGCAATGATACACAAATGCAATACATTCTTGGTGATCAAGAACCACACTCACAAGATAACCCACCCACAAGGAGGGAAGCAAAGGTGCACAAAGATCCTTGAGGCAATGATATGATATGATATGATGCCATGAGGGATCTTAGGGACAAAATTGGGGTCTTACAGATGCCCCTATTTAAGGTCATTCTAGCCGGAGAAGTGAAGTTTAGAAATCTTCATCTCGACGCGGTAGAATGGGCTTAAATAACAGTAATGAGACAAATTTTGGTCCCTAAGAGACCTCATGATGCAAATGTATGTATGCAAAAGACAAAAACTCTGTGGGGTATATGGTTCACACAGAAGAAAAGACGATCCATCGGAGTAATACACTCACCAGGAACAGAGACTCTAACAAGACTCTTGTTGGGGATAGTAAAAGAAAAATAATGCGTGAGCAGGACACGACTCTGATTAGGGTAATAACAGAAATCAAAAATGGGGACCTCACTGGGGAGTGAAGGACTCACACTGGGGAAAAGAAAATTCCAAAAGGAAAACATCCATTGGAGAGACACAAGCTGACTCCTGGGGAGAAGCAACAGGAAACTCCACTGAGGAAGCACCAAAGAATGAGGTGTTACCGGTATAAGGGTAACAAACTCAGGAAGAATGAATATCTAAGACCGGTATAAGGGTGAGAGATATCAATCAAACAAACGTCTGAGAAACACCTGGGGAGGTATATAAACTCAGGAAAATCTGACTCCACAGGGGACCGAGGTCATAATAGGGAGTAGAAAGGAAGGAACACCAGGGATACCGAAGTATATAATAGGTGACCGACCGAAACGTGAATTGGTATATATGCCAAAACACTCATCATCCGAAAGGAGGGCTTGAAAAAGCAAATCGACTTACAGGATGGACATTCGAATCCACAACGGGAAAACGAACCTTACTCAACTGGGGACACAAACCCAAAGAGTGCATGAGATATAATATCCATTACCGGCAAACCGTGGATAAGAATACTCGCATGAGATATATTATCTATTACCGTCAGAACGTAGATAATAAACTCGCATGGTAAGAAACACCAGAGATACCGAAGCATATAATAGGTGATCTACCGAACACGTGAATTGGTATATATGCCAAAACACTCATCATCCGAAACACAAACTGGTTAAAGGATGGATATTCGATTCTACAAAGAATACGAATCTTGCTCAGCTGGGGAAAATCAACAAAGGATTCCAACTAAAGAGCGCATGAGACATAATATTCATTACCCGCAGACCGTGAATAATATACTCGAAAGGAAAAGACACCAGAGATACCAAAGTATATAATAGGTGACTAACCAAAAAGAGAGAAAATCGATATCAAGCATCCGGGTAAACGAAAGACAACTCAAAGGGATAAATTGCAAGCATCCGACAATTATCCAACAATAAAGATATATTCGACTCCGCAAAGGGAAATAACGAAACTTACTCGACCAGGGAAACACAAAAGGCTTCGACTGAAGAGTGCATGAGATATATTATTCATTACCGGCAGACCATGAATAACATACTCGAAAAGAAAGGTATCGGGATACCAAACTAGGTATATAATGATGACCAATCAAAGGGAACAACAACATTACCAACAAGAGGGTAAATGAAAGGCGATCTGTTGAGGATTCACTGGTGAGAATCAATGATCCGGGGATGAATTGCATAAACAACAATTGTCCACAACGACAGGTGTAACACCCCGATAAAAATATGATAATTATTTAATTTAAGTTAATAGTATATTTATTAATTTAATTAAATAATTGGATTATTATTGGATTATTATTATTGGAATAATAAAGTTGGAATATATATAAAGAGTTCCATTTGGTAAAAAGGGCTTTTCACGTGAAAACTAGAGAAGCGACAGAAAGTGAGAAAAGGGCAAAGAGGAAGAGCAAGAGAACAAGGGTTGAAGAAGGGAAAAGCTTGAAGCTAAAGGATTTGCCGGATTAACTCAGGTAAGGGGGGTTTATCGTCGTTTAATGGGTATTATGGGTTAACATGTGATGGATAGTAATAAGCCATTGATTGACTCTAATTAGGTTTTGAGAAATACCTTTGAATTGGGATGAATAAGTTAAGTTAAAACTGTGAATGAACCTATATTTGGATGAGTTGTGATTTTCTGGACGTGTAGCTTTCTACGGAATCGAAATCGGAGGTCCGGAAGGCCTCCAATGGCGAAAAATGCGGGTAATCCTGCACTCTGTTCGTGTTAGCGCAGGAACAGCTTTCTGTCTTGCGTTAACCGGTTAACCCAGGGTGTTAACCGGTTAACACTGTTATGATATTGAAAAATTGCTGTCTGTCTTGCGTTAACCGGTTAACCCAGAGCGTTAACCGGTTAACACTGTTAAAATGTGCCAGGAAGCGTGTTCTGTTTTGCGTTAACCGGTTAACCCAGGGCGTTAACCAGTTAACATTGTTGGAAAAGTGAAAATTTGATATTCAAATATTGTGTACATAGTTGATGATTGGCCTATATTGGTGTATGATATAGTAGGGATCATTTCCCGTTGTTTTGAGCAGTATAGGTATTAGTAGAGTGTGCTAATACTGTGATTTATTATTTGGCATGATATGAATATGATTCTGTGATAAATATGCTGATGATGTATGATGGTATGCATAATGCTGTGAATGTATCTATTATGTATGCAATTGTTAATGGACTGTTTATGGCTTAGAGTGTGAGCATATGTCTATCTTGGATTGTTGTTGATGTTTGCATGCTAGGTGATTTAGCGTGTATAGCATGGCCTTTATGGTGGTAGCTAATTCCCATGGTGAGGAATTAGTGAGTGAGTTGTTGTGGATTGTTGTTGATGTTTGCATGCTAGGTGATTTAGCGTGCATAGCATGGCCTTTATGGTGGTAGCTAATTCCCATGGTGAGGAATTAGTGAGTGAGTCACTAGGTCTCAAATGAGTGGGACTAGTGAGCTTGGTAGCCGTATCTGGGTTTGATCGGTGAGGTTGAACTATGTGTTCACGAATAGTCGGTACCGCATGCATGGAGTCTCATTTCATAATGTATGTATGGCGTATAATATGAATGGATGTATTCCAATATTATACGTGTGTTTTGTGTTTGTGTTGAGTATGATTATGAGTTGATGTTGTCGTTGCTGAATGTGTGATATGATTAGGGTGATGAAATGTGTTAATTTACTTAGCATTACATGATATTTTATAATGCTTATTATATCGATTGAGGAACTCACCCTTACAACTATGTTTCAGGTAACGAGCAGTGATTGAGTAGAAGTTAGTGCTTGAAGTCTAGTGTAGTTCCTTAGTGGGTCATGCTCTGGTATATGTAACATCGGGACGGGATGTTTTACCTTGTTTTCATTTGGTTGTTGAATAATTTTACATGTAATGTGTTACATGGTTTGCATATCCGCTGCGAATTGTGCAATATTTTATTTTGATCATTAAATGAGCATGACAAACTATTTTGGTGAATGGTGTGAAGTGTCAAGTGTGACACCCTAAAATTGCATATCTACTCTGATTTATATTTGTTGTTTTAATCATTATTGGGGTATTTTAGAAGGGTGTTACATTAGTGGTATCAGAGCATAGTCGGTCGAGTCGAGTCGTAATTATTCTGTTTCCCTGTACGTGATAGGTGTTGTGTAACCCTATCAGTACTTATTGTTTTAGCTTGTTGGGTTTTCAGAATAGAGATGGCTGGAAGAGGTAGAGACGATGCTGCGATTGCTGAGGCTCTGGGTATGCTAGCTGGAGTACTTGGAGGGAATCCGAATGTTGTGGGATTGGGAGCTGCTCGCCAACTGAGTGAGTTCCAGAAGAACAATCCTCCAATGTTCAAGGGAGCATACGATCCAGATGGTGCTCAGAAGTGGTTGAAGGAGATCGAGAGGATCTTCCGAGTGACTGAGTGTGCCGATAACCAGAAGGTCAGGTTCGGTACGCATATGCTGTCAGAGGAAGCAGATGATTGGTGGGTTGCTACCCACACTGAGTTGGAAGCTGCTGGGAGTGCTGAGATCACTTGGGCGGTGTTCAGAGAGAGATTCCTAAGGAAGTACTTTCCAGAGGATGTCAGAGGAAAGAAAGAGATAGAGTTCTTAGAATTGAAGCAGGGCAACCGGTCTGTTACTGAGTATGCTGCTAAGTTCACAGAGTTGTCGAAGTATTACACTCCCTATGATGAGGCTACTGGGGAATTTTCAAAATGTGTGAAGTTTGAGAACGGGTTACGTCCCGAGATCAAGCAGGCTATTGGGTATCAGCGGATCAGAGTGTTTTCTGACCTGGTTGACTGTTGCAGGATCTTTGAACAGGATACCAAGGCCAGAACAGAGAGCTATCAGCAGAGGGTTGATAGGAAAGGCAAGAATCAGAATGATCGTGGGAAACCATATGCAGCTGGCAAAGGTTTCCAGAGACAGAGTGGGATGAGGAGACCTAGTGGGGGAGACTCCAGTGCCCCTGCTAAGTGTTACAGATGTGGTCAGGCTGGACATCGTATCCATGAGTGTACCAGTGCTGAGAAGAAGTGTTTCAAGTGTGGCAAAGGTGGTCACTTGGCTGCAGAGTGCCGGTTGAAGACTGTGACTTGTTTCAACTGTGGAGAGGTGGGTCATATCAGTCCACAGTGTCCTAAGCCGAAGAAAGAGAACCAGTCGGGAGGCAAGGTCTTTGCTTTATCGGGTTCTGAGACTTCTGCAGATGATCGTTTGATCCGAGGTACGTGTTATATTAATGGCTTTCCTCTTGTAGCTATTATTGACACAGGTGCGACTCATTCCTTTATATCTTTGGATTGTGCTGTGAAACTTAAATTAGAGATATCTGAGATGCATGGGAGTATGGTGATTGATACTCCTGCGAAGGGTTCAGTGACTACTACTTCAGTTTGTTTAAATTGCCCTTTGAGTATTTTTGGTAGAGACTTTGGGATGGACCTCGTGTGTCTTCCACTAGTGCACATTGATGTTATCTTGGGTATGAACTGGTTGGTGTTTAACCGAGTTTATATCAACTGTTTTGATAAGACTGTGATCTTTCCTGAGATTGAGGAAGGAAAGAGTTTGTTTCTATCAGCAAGGCAGGTGAATGAGGCAGTAGCAGATGGGGCAGAGTTGTTTATGCTGTTAGCGACTTTGGAGGCTAAAGATAAACTGGCGATTTGCGATCTAGCCGTGGTGTGTGATTTTCCTGATGTGTTTCCTGAAGAAGTGAATGAATTACCGCCAGAGCGTGAAGTTGAGTTCTCGATTGATTTGGTACCTGGTACTAGGCTGATATCGATGGCTCCGTACCGTATGTCTGCTGTTGAGTTAGCTGAATTGAAGAGTCAGCTGGAAGATCTGTTGGATAAGAAATTTATTTGTCCGAGTGTGTCGCCGTGGGGCACACCAGTGTTATTGGTTAAGAAGAAAGAAGGTACTATGAGGTTGTGTGTGGACTATAGGCAACTGAATAAAGTGACGATCAAGAATCGGTATCCTTTGCCGAGGATTGATGATTTGATGGATCAGTTGGTTGGTGCGAGTGTGTTCAGCAAAATAGATTTGAGATCGGGGTATCATCAGATACGTGTGAAAACTGAGGATATTCAGAAGACTGCTTTCAGAACAAGGTATGGACATTATGAGTATTCTGTAATGCCTTTTGGTGTGACTAATGCGCCTGGGGTATTTATGGAGTATATGAATAGGATTTTCCATCCGTACCTAGACAAGTTTGTTGTGGTGTTTATTGACGATATTTTGGTGTATTCGAAATCTGAAGAAGAGCATGCTGAACATTTGAGAGTGGTTTTAGGAGTTCTACGAGAAAAGAAGTTATTTGCTAAACTGTCTAAGTGTGAATTTTGGTTAGAAGAGGTTAGTTTTCTTGGTCATGTGGTTTCAAGAGGTGGTATTGTTGTTGATCCTTCTAAGATAGAAGCGGTATCTAAGTGGGAAGCTCCAAAGTCAGTTTCTGAGATAAGGAGTTTTCTTGGACTTGCAGGTTATTATAGGAAATTCATTGAGGGATTTTCTAAGTTGGCGTTACCGTTGACGATGTTGACTAGAAAGGGGCAAGCGTTTGTTTGGGACTCAAAATGTGAAGAAGGTTTCCAAGAGTTAAAGAGAAGGTTAACTACTGCTCCTATTCTGATATTACCAAGTCCATCGGAACCATTTGAGGTTGATTGTGATGCTTCATTGTTGGGTTTGGGTGGTGTTTTGATGCAGAATAAGCAGGTTGTAGCTTATGCTTCGAGACAACTGAAGGTTCATGAGAGGAACTATCCGACACACGATTTAGAGTTGGCAGCTGTGGTGTTTGTTCTAAAGTTATGGAGGCATTACTTGTACGGGTCAAGATTTGAGGTTTTCAGTGACCATAAAAGTTTAAAGTATTTGTTTGATCAGAAAGAGCTGAATATGAGACAGAGGAGATGGTTAGAGTTTCTGAAGGATTATGACTTTGGTTTGAATTACCATCCGGGTAAAGCAAACGTAGTGGCTGATGCATTGAGTCGGAAATCATTGCATATGTCTATGTTAATGGTTAAGGAATTGGATTTAATTGAGCAGTTTAGAGACTTGACTTTGGTGTGTGAGAGTACTCACAATAGTGTTAAATTGGGAATGTTGAAGTTAACGAGTGGTATTCTGGATGAGATTAGGGAGGGTCAGAAATCCGATGTGCTTTTGGTTGATAAGTTGACTCTAGTGAATCAAGGTCAAGGTGGTGAATTCAGAGTTGATGAGAATGGTGTTTTGAAATTTGGTAATCGGGTGTGTATTCCGGATGTTACCGAACTTAAGAAGAGTATTCTTGAGGAAGGACATCGTAGTGGCCTGAGTATTCATCCTGGGGCTACGAAGATGTATCATGATTTGAAAAAGTTATTTTGGTGGCCAGGAATGAAAAGAGAAATTGCGAGTTTTGTTTATTCTTGTTTGACTTGTCAGAAGTCAAAGATTGAGCATCAGAAGCCGTCTGGGCTAATGCAACCGTTGGCTATTCCATAGTGGAAGTGGGATAGTATCGGTATGGATTTTGTTTCTGGTTTACCGAGGACAATTAAGAATTTTGAAGCTATTTGGGTGATTGTTGACAGATTGACAAAATCGGCTCATTTCATTCCGATCAGAATGGATTATCCGTTAGAGAGATTAGCTGAGTTGTATATTGAGAAAATTGTAAGTTTGCATGGTATTCCGTCGAGTATTGTTTCGGACAGAGATCCTAGATTTACATCGAAGTTCTGGGAAGGTTTGCAGAGGGCTTTGGGAACTAAGCTGAGATTGAGTTCTGCATATCATCCGCAGACTGATGGTCAGACTGAGAGGACGATTCAGTCACTGGAGGATCTTTTGAGGGCTTGTGTTTTGGAAAAGGGAGGTGCTTGGGATTGTTATTTACCTTTGATTGAGTTTACCTACAACAATAGTTTTCATTCGAGCATTGGTATGGCACCGTTTGAAGCTTTGTATGGTAGGAGATGTCGGACACCTTTATGTTGGTATGAGTCCGGTGAGAGTGCTGTGGTTGGACCGGAGATTGTTCAACAAACTACGGAAAAGATTAAGATGATTCAGGAGAAGATGAGGATTGCTCAGAGTCGTCAGAGGAGTTATCACGACAAGAGGAGGAAGTCACTTGAGTTTCAAGAGGGAGATCATGTGTTTCTTCGTGTTACTCCGATAACTGGGGTTGGTCGAGCTTTGAAGTCGAAGAAGCTGGCACCTTGATTTATTGGTCCTTATCAGATTTTGGAGAGGATAAGGGAGGTAGCCTATCGTATCGCTTTACCGCCGTCACTTGCGAATTTGCATGAGGTTTTTCATGTGTCTCAGTTGAGGAGGTACATTCCTGATCCGTCGCATGTGGTCCAAGTAGATGATGTACGGGTGAGAGATAACCTGACTGTTGAAACATCACCTATGAGGATCGAGGATCGAGAGTTGAAGCAGTTGCGGGGTAAAGAGATTGCTTTGGTAAAGGTAGCTTGGGGAGGACCAGCAGGTGGCAATGTGACTTGGGAACTTGAGAGTCAGATGAAGGAGTCTTATCCAGAGTTATTCGCTTGAGGTATGTTTTCGAGGACGAAAACTCTTTTAGTGGGGGAGAGTTGTAACACCCCGATAAAAATATGATAATTATTTAATTTAAGTTAATAGTATATTTATTAATTTAATTAAATAATTGGAATATTATTGGATTATTATTATTGGAATAATAAAGTTGGAATATATATAAAGAGTTCCATTTGGTAAAAAGGGTTTTTCACATGAAAACTAGAGAAGCGACAGAAAGTGAGAAAAGGGCAAAGAGGAAGAGCAAGAGAACAAGGGTT
Organism: Lathyrus oleraceus; assembly: GCF_024323335.1. NCBI lineage: Eukaryota > Viridiplantae > Streptophyta > Magnoliopsida > Fabales > Fabaceae > Lathyrus > Lathyrus oleraceus. The sequence goes on along the minus strand of NC_066579.1, from coordinate 138,949,984 downwards.
GAAGAAGGGAAAAGCTTGAAGCTAAAGGATTTGTCGGATTAACTCAGGTAAGGGGGGTTTATCGTCGTTTAATGGGTATTATGGGTTAACATGTGATGGGTAGTAATATGCCATTGATTGACTCTAATTAGGTTTTGAGAAATACCTTTGAATTGGGATGAATAAGTTAAGTTAAAACTGTGAATGAACCTATATTTGGATGAGTTGTGATTTTCTGGACGTGTAGCTTTCTACGGAATCGAAATCGGAGGTCCGGAAGGCCTCCAATGGCGAAAAATGCGGGTAATCCTGCATTCTGTTCGTGTTAGCACATGAACAGCTTTCTGTCTTGCGTTAACCGGTTAACCCAGGGTGTTAACCGGTTAACACTGTTATGATATTGAAAAATTGCTGTCTGTCTTGCGTTAACCGGTTAACCCAGGGCGTTAACCGGTTAACACTGTTAAAATGTGCCAGGAAGCGTGTTCTGTTTTGCGTTAACCGGTTAACCCAGGGTGTTAACCGGTTAACACTGTTGGAAAAGTGAAAATTTGATATTCAAATATTGTGTACATAGTTGATGATTGGCCTATATTGGTGTATGATATAGTAGGGATCATTTCCCGTTGTTTTGAGCAGTATAGGTATTAGTAGAGTGTGCTAATACTGTGATTTATTATTTGGCATGATATGAATATGATTCTGTGATAAATATGCTGATGATATATGATGGTATGCATAATGCTGTGAATGTATCTGTTATGTATGCAATTGTGAATGGACTGTTTATGGCTTAGAGTGTGAGCATATGTCTATCTTGGATTGTTGTTGATGTTTGCATGCTAAGTGATTTAGCGTGTATAGCATGGCCTTTATGGTGGTAGCTAATTCCCATGGTGAGGAATTAGTGAGTGAGTTGTTGTGGATTGTTGTTGATGTTTGCATGCTAGGTGATTTAGCGTGCATAGCATGGCCTTTATGGTGGTAGCTAATTCCCATGGTGAGGAATTAGTGAGTGAGTCACTAGGTCTCAAATGAGTGGGACTAGTGAGCTTGGTAGCCGTATCTGGGTTTGATCGGTGAGGTTGAACTATGTGTTCACGAATAGTCGGTTGTAGCACCTCAAATTTGCACCTACCATTGTACATACTATCTCATATTAGGTCATAGCATATCATGATCCATTGCATAACATTTGCATTGTCCTCAGTTGCCTCAAGAGCAAGCAAGCAAGAATTAGGTCAAACTGATCAGGAGATCAGTCAACCAATCAAGCAAAGTTGTTTCTCAAGGAGCAAAGGCCCTAGGGTTTGTCCAACAAGTTCACATGACTTGGAGGCCTATTTGAAGTGTTCAAGCCAAGGTTTGGATGTTCAGAGGTCATCAGCCAATGCATAGCCAGGCAAAAACCCTAGAAAGTCAACAGTCAGTCAAAGCAGTGGATGGTGGCCATTCTTGTGGAATTTGGGCACCATGATCAATAATCAAGAGTTCATATATCTTGGGACATCATTTGAAGTCAAGGTCTCAAGGGATTAGGGTTTGGAATTCATCAGAAGTGCACAGACAGTCCAAAACCCTAGAAAAGTCAAAGTTGGTCAACTGTGGTTGATTTTGTGGATTTGATGGATGGAATTGATTTGGAAGAGTTTATTCATGTCCTAATAGGCCTCATGTGTTATGGCAATCAACATCATGGAAGAATTTGAAGCCAATCAGAAAATTTCCAAAAATAGAAAGTGGACCTGTAATTTCAACTGCCAAAAATGGAAACTTCTTGATCCTCAACTTGCATCATGATACAAGCTTCAAATGAATTTTTTCCCAACATGAAAGTTGAAGATCTTGTTCTCCCATTTTCAAAAAGTCCAAGAACATCAAAATCCCATGTGTGGTTGTCAAGATATGATCAATTCAATTTCAAAAATTTGTGAACTTCAAAGAGCCATATCTCATGAACCATAAGGCCAAATTTGGTGGGGTTTTTTCCTACAAACCACATTTTTCCTCCTCTTTCCAAAAATGTAAACATCATGTACCAAAACCTTGCCAATCAAAATGGCATTTTTTGACCTATTCCATTTAAAAATCAAGTTTGACTCAAGTTTGACTTTTTGATTTAAGCATTTTCTACACAATTGGCCAATTGGAATTCATTCTAAATGTCATTTGAAACTTGTTCCAAGCCCTAACTTGTGCTCATGCCATTATCATATCACTATTTTGGCATAAGGTACAAAATTGGAAACTTTGCAAATAACTTCATTTCAAACAAGGCAATGTTGGCAATCCTTCAGCAGACCAAAAACAGCAAACATGTTGGTTATTTGTAGCCTTTTGAAGCCCATTTTCGTGGCAGTCCATACCTCCCCATGTTCATTTGGTGCACACTTAGCAATTTGCAATTAGCTTCATTTAACTAAACCAATTTAGCACATGGATTACAGATGTTAAACAGAAATATAAGAGCAACTTTTCTGCTCATTTCAACCCTAGAAGCAGCAGCCACACGACAGAAAGTACTCTCCCCTCTCATTCTTGCATTTTGGCATTTGAGAATTTTCTGACCAACCCTTCAAAGGACCACGGGCTCTCTTGGATTTTTCATGACCTGAACATCATTGTGAGGCCAATCCAAGCTCTATTCCCCTACTGTCAAGCTCCTTCTCACTCTGTTTTCACCAAGCTCCAATCATGGCAAAACACGATTTGGACATTTTCATGCATAGCTGAGCAAAATAGCTTCAAGCATCCTTCATTACAAAGCATAATCTCCACCTGTCTGAGCTTGAATCACTTAAAGAACCACTGTTTTACAACTTGCTTCAAAAACAAGTAAGTTTTCGACTATCTTCATTCTCCAATCCATGCTATGTGTTAAGTAGGTCTTTGAATGCTGGTTTGAATGCAACTTGTATCATCCAAAATGGTTAACTATATCATGAGAAATCTGGATTTTATCTTGTGCACACAAATTTGTTTTCCATCGATTTGGTTAGTTTAGGATGAGCTAGTGAAAATGAACACCATATTTGTGATGCTTGATGTATGCTGATGCTTTTGACATGCTTACATTTAAGTTCTGGGCATTTTGAATTTTGAGTTGCATGAAGGTGATGAAGATCATTGCTGTTGTGATGAACCCTAACTTTTCTTTTCAGAAATCCTGTTGCATCTAAGCATGTGTGTTGGCCATTATTATTGATTATGATTGCATGATGTTGTTGTGTGATGCTTGGTCGAATCGTGTTGTTTGATGTTGTTAATGAACATGAGATGCCATGGCTGCTGTTAAACCCTAGGGTTTATGTTGAACCCAGAATTTGAACTGGATTGGTCGGTTTACTGTTCCATTGGGTTTGGACCAATGGGAACATTTCATTTCCCCTGCCCAAAATGTACAGCTTTGATAAGTGATGCGTTATTTACAAATATGCCATTCAGTCAACATGTTTGACCAATATCCCATGTCATTTTGCTCATGTTGCTTCAATTATTCACTCAACTTCAACAATTCATTTCTCCTTCATTTTTCATCCAAAAATCATGAAAATTTTTCCATCATCTTCACATGGATGTCTAGTATTTGATTATGATTTTTAATTAATTTTTTCATTGGCTGGATTTTAATTGGTAATTGGTTTCCTAACATGTATACACATTTGACTCCCTTTGCCATTTCTTTTGTGAAATTGTCATAATGTATCCAATGCCCCTGAAATTTTTTGTGGTGAAACTAGACTCATTTATCTTTGTTTTGATGTAGAGTTTATGCATTTCCCATTTGTGGTTTGTGTTTTTTGATTTTCTGAAGTTAGAGGTTGCATTTTGTGTCACAACATGAATGTGCATTTCTATGATTTTTGTTCACATGTCTCCTGGCCTCCAATTGACCCCAAATTTTGCATGAATGATCTCTTACATGTCTAGTTTGTGTATGAATTTTCTTGGAATTGATTGTGCTGTTTTCCATTTATTTGAGAATTTTCTTCCCTGCCTAGTCAAATGTTGACTTTTTGTGCTACACATTGCCATATCCTTTGGGAAATTCTCATACCATATTATATGATCATGAAATTTCATATGTGATAACTAGACATATTGAGCTTTGCATTGGTGTTAATCTCATTCATTTCTCATCTGTTTTCAATTTGTTATGATTTTTTTGAAGTTGACCCATGTTTGTTGACTTTCATTGTGCTTACTTGAAATTATGTTGACTTCATGATTTTCATTGACTGCCTTCCTCTCATCCAAATGCCATGAAATTTGACATGCTTACCATGCTAGATGTTAGGATTGAGTGTGATTTATTTGATGATTTTTGAAAATGTTTGGGTTGACTTTTGATGCAAGTCATTCTGTTGACTTCTTTGAGCTTTCATTTGCCTTACTTTGACTTCAAATGTTCATGAAATGATAATAATGCATGATTTGAATGTGGGCTCAATTGTGATTGCTTCCTAAATGTTTGAACTTGACTTTGATTGACTTTTCTTTGCTGTTTTGACTTTTTCTTTCATCCTTGACCCTAGGCTAGTCCTAGTGGTCTTTTGAGCTTACGATTGAGTTTTTGTTTCAGGTTAAGCACCAATGCCTCAAAGGTCATTCAAACTTGTTTGAACTTGATTTGTTTATCATGTGCTAACCTTTGTTTTGTAGGTGTGACTCATTTGACTTGAGTCTTGTGCTATGCACATTGGTCCCTCTTTGTTGACTGTTTACCATTTCCTTTCGATTTAAACTGTTGAACTGTTTGCTGATTAGTTTGGCTTTTTCAGGTACCTTAGTTGCTTAAGTTCTTTGAACTTGCTTTGCTTTGCTTTTTAGCAACTTGCTTGAGGTATAATCTCTGTTACTTCATGTAGTCTGGAGACCCGGTCTGTTATTTGACCGGGCAAACTGTCTGAAGTCCTCCTTAAGAGGCCATGTTTGTGTATGTTTAAGATTGTCCCTGTACATATTGAAAGTCCTTCAAAAAGGCAATTGGTGGAAGGTAGGGATATGCAATCTATCCCCCACTACTCTTGTTGTGTCATCCCTCTGCTCACACTGCTGTGTGTTGATGCATTGGGATACAAACCCAAGATCTTGTACAAAGTGTACAGTGTCAGAGTCTTCGAGTATAGAAGGGTTCCCACTTTCTGGACCCATGCTCATTTGTCTATTAGCTCTCCCTGGCCAGGGATAAGAGCTGTGAGGTCTCATCCTCACTTCATCCTTTCATCTGCTTCACCTTAGCCTCTCAATGGCAAGGTTAAGAGCACACTTACCCTATTCCAGTTGGCCCTAGTGCCTAACCCTTGTGTGAGCCTCTTGTATGCATATAGAGTGTGCTTCCTGTGATTGCCTGTTTGCTTTGCCTCTTTAGGTGTAGCTTAGACTTGCTCTTGTGCAAGATAGGTTTAGCTTAGACTAATCCTTGTTTGCTTTCGCCCTCGTTGCGATCCTTTCTCTCGCCCTCGTTGCGATCGAGCCTTTTCCTTTCTCTCGCCCTCGTTGCGATCGAGACTTTCCCTTTCTCTTGCCCTAGTTGCAATCGAGTCTTTTTCCCTACCAGCCGAACTACGGCAACTCTGATTCTCATGTTCAGATGAGATACGTAGGCACGAGACGCGATGTCTTGCCGAGTTTGACTAACAACTAACACTAATTCTTTTCTCTCACCCCTATGTGATTGAGATCTCTTCTTTCTCTCGCCCTCGTTGCGATCGAGACCTCCCCTTTCTCTTGCCCTCGTTGCAATCGAGACCCTTGCTTCCTGTGCAAGCCTTGTCTAGGATAGGTTGGCCCTTGTGCCATTTAGCTAGAAACCTTAACTTAGGGTTGACTTTTGCATGACAACATCTAGGCTCGAGTCGTAGTCTCCCTAGAGTTGTGTCTCCCTCTGTTATCTGGTTAGGCTAGATCCTTGTCCCTGCGTAGGGGAACTACATCGCCCTGATCTTCACACCAGATGAAGTATGTAGGCAGGAGATTGAGCTGATCTCTCTGGGCGCCTTTTCTTTTCTTTTGTGTGTGTTGTTTGACAGTTATATGCTCGAGTCCCCGACTCCCTATTAACTTGTTGTGTTGTTGTGCGCTTGGAAGCCGATGTAAGTCCATCGAGTGGCATTTGGGTTCCAGTGTGGGTGTGTTTAGGTTCGGATGCTGACATAAGTCCAGTGATTGGCAGTCGGGCTCCACGTTTGCCTGTGTCTTGTTTGTTTGTGTGCGTGTCAGCCGAGCTACGAATGCTCTGATTCTTCTCTCGTCCGAGAAGATACGTATGCATAGGATGCGATATCCTAGCGAGCATGTGTTGTCTCCCCAGTCCGAACTACTTCGACTCTGATGTCTATGCCTGATAGACTAAGTAGGCCCAGGATACGATATCCTGCCGAGTCAGTTTCTGTCAGTCTCTTTTGTCTCTTTCAGCCAGTGTGTGTGTGTTTGAGCAGTGTTTTAGCAACCAATTTTCCTTCCTTCTGTGCGTGGATCCCGTAGAGTACTACGGATGCGTAGGGTGCCTAACACCTTCCCTTCGCATAACCGACTCCCGAACCCATCCTCTTTGGTCGCGAGACCATGTTCTTTCCTAGGTTTACTTCGAGCGTTTCCTTTCCCTCTTTTGGGATAAATAACGCACGGTGGCGGCTCTGTTGTTTCTTTCTTTTTCCCGCCGGTTTTTCGCGCGATGCGACAGCTGGCGACTCTGCTGGGGAAATAGAGAAGTTGACCTGTGCTGGTCCATCTTCCCTGAGCGAGTCTCTCCTAGCGCTCTCTAGGATTAGGGTTTTGGTTGCTTTGTGCTGTGTGTATTTATTGCTTTCATTATTTTTTTCATTTCATTTATTGATTGCATTGATTGTGTGCATTATGTTTGCATTCATATTCATTATTCATTCTGCCTGGCTGGTTGTCTGTTTTTCTTTGTGGGGTGGGAGTCAGTTGAGGTAAGAGGTTCTATACCCGAACTCGAGTGCTCTCTAGGATAGGAGAATGGCATAGTCTTGTTGACTGGTGTGGAGTATTCCTTAGCCAGTTGACTTGCGAGACCATTCACTTGGTGGAGGTCATGTTGAACTAATAATGTCACACAAGTTATTTGTGGTTAGGCATTATTCTTTCAATCATGTGCCGCAGAAGCCAAGGACCTTAGTTTACCAAACCCATCTTGGCCTATTTTTTAGGACCGTAGTGCGGAGGTCGTTCAGATGTCAGTTCTGATACGATTGTTACGCGATACTACACTCATAAGAGTTTCTCTTGAGAATATTCTTGGAATACGAGTATTCGTTCCTCCGATAATATTCGAAAGATGGAACGATGATTATGGGAACCTCTGATAGAACATGTCTGGCAGGTTTAAACCCTAGTACACTCCCTTTGGGCGGTTCTTAACCGAGACTCCATGCTCGTGACTCTCAACAAACCCATGATTCGTGGTTGAGTCGTTCAAACATTGTTAATATCAATGGATCCCAGATCAGGTGTAAAACCTAAAATCCACCAAAGCGGCTGGTTGATATTAAGGATGTTTGAGCCGGTTCATGTACCGTTAATATCAATGGAACTTGGGTGTCGATAAGGTGAAAACCTAAATCCACCAAAATGGATGATTGATATTAGGGATACAATGAGCTTTCCCACGACCTTTGTTTGGCGTGCTTTGCTTGATCCTTGAGTGTGTTTGTTGCATTCATGCATTCATGCATTCATCTGCATCCATATCATCAAAAAAAAAAAAAGGAAAAAAGAAAATTTTCAAGGAACTCAAAGGAGTTTATTTGCAAAAATTTTCAAAACATGAAAAAACCGGGAAAATTTTTTCACCTGATATATCTGATGAGATATTCTCATATATGATCAAAATGCTAAATATTTCAAAGTTTGCAAATAAAACCCTCGAGTTCCTTTGAAATAAAAACAAGCATATGCATAAACACTTCATGCATCATTTGCATCAGCGGGTGTTTTGTTCCGGTTTCCCGTCCTGTGGTCTGACCCTGCGATCTTCATTTATTTTGAAGACGCACTTTGCCGGTATTATACCAGAGCCATCTCTGCCAGATTGATGGATCATCCTGAGCAAGAGAATTGTGAATTCAGAGAGATATTTGCCAGACTTAGTGCTGTTGATGGATTTATTCCTGGTTAACCAATCCCGGGCTGGCATTGGCTACTGTTCTGGGGCATATAAGGAGCAAGGTTTGTTTGCAAGTGGAGGATTCATCCATGACGATCAACCTGAAGAAGAGGATGCTGCTATCTTGGAAGAGGACGCAGAAGACGTGAATAACTTCGTCATTCCTGGTGGTGTCTGCCACAATTGGGTCACTGTGGGCGTTCCTACAGTTGTTCATAAGTCAGAGTAGTAATCACTTTGTTTAAAAACCCTTCTCCCATGCCAAAAGGAGAAGTGATGACATTGTTGGCAACATTTTGTGCAATGATATTTTTCATTCAAATAAATTCATGTTAAAACGTTTGTTTTCCAATTGTTTTCCTTTTTCACTTTTGCATGAAATTGGTGATCACAAAAAAAACCTTAAAAAAAACAAGAATAAAAGCAATCTTTTCATCTGCATAACGATTGTCTTGTTTGATTTTCAAAGAGCTTTTCATATCAAAATCTTTATGCAGGTTGTTTCTCAAACCCATTAAACATAATGATCGGACGTCATCTCCCAATTTTGAATTCCCTGTATTCGAAGCGGACGAAGATGATGTTGAAGGGATTCCTGACGAGATTTCCCGACTTCTTGAGCAAGAAAAGAAGATCACTCAGCTGCATCTCGAGAATCAGCAGAACAGCCAACTGGGTCATTTGTCAAAAAAGAGAAAAAAGAAAAAAGAGGAGGGTGCAAAATCAAAAGAAATCAAAAGAAAGCAAAATCAAAAGCAAAATCAAAGGAAAAAAAACAAAAGAAAGATAGCACCCTCAAAGTCCCAAGTTGACTGATGCTGAATTCGATCGAAAAGAAGAGATCAACTGCCATGCGTCATGGACAGTCATATCAGCAGAGAGTGAAGAAAGCACACGTTAAGAAGGTCAAGCCTCGTGTGTTCCGAGGGACCTCATGCTCAAGAAAGTCTTGTCTTTCGTGCCCGATTCCAGGGGCAAGTGAACTCCAAGCTATGAAAGTCCATATGTTTTCAAAAGAGCCTTTTCAGGCGGTGCTCTGACACTTACAACAATGGATGGAGAAGTTCACTCGTCCTGTGAATTCCGATGCAGTCAAGAAATACTTCGCCTAAAACAAAAAAGCAAAAAAGCAAAAAAACTCGCTAAGTCGAACACCCCAAAGGGCGACTTAGGCAAAAAGGAGCGTCTCGGTGGATTGAAAACCCGAAAGGGCGATCCAGGCAAAAGTTAGAGACATTGAAAAAAGAATTTGCGTCCCGCTAGATTGAACACCTCACACTGGAGCAATCTAGGCAAAAATTAGGGATTTGGCAAGTAACTGCATCTTGACAAGATTGTGCTCTATATCTGTCATCCGTCAGGGATTCTCGATTCGTCGTCGACTGAAGTTTTGAATACATCGAAAATTCAGAATGGTAGAGGAAAGGTCATTATGTTCAATGTAGCCCTCTCCAATATATATCACCGATTTCAAACTTGTACAGATCTATGGAGTCTCGCCCTTTGCAGACTACCATTCCATCACATCAATTTGAGCTTTTATCCAGTTATTTGCACTCTTATCTGTTTCAACTCAACAAATGTTTTGCATGTTTAATTGATAAAGTATCATTGTTTTCAAAATACACGAATTTTCAAAAAATTGTTCTTTAACAAAGTGAACATTCACAATGATGGAAGAATACTTAGGAGACCCACAGTGCTCTCCCGAGGGTGGTACGATTACCAACAGGTAAGACAATTGTTCATATCTCGAGCATAACTGTATCTTTGTCCTGCAGAACCTCGTATGGTCTCTCCTCAGTGAAGTTGCCCGATGCAGTGTTGTTTGAAGTTGTTCATCTTCATGTTCCCGGCAGTACAGATTCTTCCTCCAAGTCCCAGTTAGCTCTATTGTGGGGCATCCCCAGTAGAGTGCTGTCTGAGCCTCATCGTGGGGCATCCCCAGCAAGTTTGCTGTTTCGGACATTATTGTGGGGCAGTTCCCCAAGCAGAGTGTTTACTGAAGACTTCAATTTTCGCCTCTCCAGCAGAGCAGTCTTCCTCTCTCCCCCAGCATGGTTGTTTTTCTTTGAAGATTCAGTATTTGGTGGATCGACATCCCCATAATCCGGCATTTCCTCAGATAGATCCCTCAGTGGAGTTGTTTGCATAAGGAGCTTTATCAATGCATATCTATCCTCATCAGAGATCTGGTTGCTTCTTGGTATCCCTGATTTCCAGCACAAGTTGTTGTGGCGCATACGCCTGTATGTTGAACTCTGTTCTCCGGTTGTGATTGACGATCCCTCCGGAAGTCTCCGGTGGCCTTCCTCCCCTGCAGGATAAATGTTCCCTGATATCCCAGTCCCCAGTGGATTTTCTTTGCTCTCTGGTGGCTTTGGTTTTCTTTCCGGACGGTTGATTCCCGGACCTGCGTGTTGAGCATGTCTGTTTGTCAGCATTCATCATACATTCATCATGCATAATGCATACATGCATAATCATAGCATTTGGATACTCATGTTGCAGCTGTCGCCGGGTATCTGTTGATTGTTACCTCCTGCTATTTGTTGATACAGATCTCTCCAGTAGATTTTTCCTTAAGCAGATATGGGTGTGTCTGATCTCTCCATGTAGAGTCTACCCCTTAAGCAGAAAGTGTCTACCATTTCCTTCTGCACTCCCCACTGAGATACGTCCTCGTGGATGACGGTTGCTTCCGTTCCCTCCCTACACGGGATGGGTTTTCCCTATTGAGTTCTTTCCTCATTAGGATGAGTCTTGTTTCAGTCTGCCTTTTTGGATCAATCCTAAATGGCTACCCGTTGACTGTCTCTTGTGCTTCCCTGGGGCATAAATGAATAGTCGCTCACTAACCGGCACTCATTCATTTCACCCTCAGCGGAATTTTTGGCTTCTACCTACAAACCGGTAGTTGTAAGTCCTATCTTTGTGGTTTTCTACCCACAAGCTGGTAGTTGTAAAATCCCACTTTCATCCCCTGGCGGATATTGTTTGTTGGCTTCTACCTACAAACCGGTAGTTGTAAGTCCTATCTTTGTGGTTTTCTACCCACAAGCTGGTAGTTGTAAAATCCCACTTTCATCCCCTGGCGGATATTGTTTGTTGGCCTCTACCTACAAACCGGTAGTTGTAAGTCCTATCTTTATGGTTTTCTACCCACTAGCCGGTAGTTGTAAAATCCCACTTTCATCCCCTGGCGGATATTGTTTGTTGGCCTCTACCTACAAACCGGTAGTTGTAAGTCCTATCTTTGTGGTTTTCTACCCACTAGCCGGTAGTTGTAAAATCCCACTTTCATCCCCTGGCGGATATTGTTTGTTGGCCTCTACCTACAAACCGGTAGTTGTAAGTCCTATCTTTGTGGTTTTCTACCCACTAGCTGGTAGTTGTAAAATCCCACATTCCTCCCCTTGTTGGAGTTAACCCTTTTTGCTCATCCCGATGATGACTGGTTACTTTTCCGTGGTTTTCTGCCTACAAACCGGTAGATGTAATCCCCCCTTTGTGGTTTTAATGGTCTTTTCTCCTTGGATACTTGCCTTGATCAAGCAGTATTGTCCCCATTGGGTCTTCCCCTTCTTTTTGGATATTTGCTCCGAGTTAGCAACTTTGTCCTCTTTTGATTGGTCATCTTTTGCATACCTAGTCCTGGTACTGATGCCTTTCTTTTCGGTCGATTATTCATTTAACAACCTACAACCCGGTTATGGATAATCTTCCATGCGAGTGTATTATCTACGTTTTGACGGCTATAGATAATATGTCTCATGTTTTTTCCGGTATTCAGACCGAAGGAGTTTCCGACGATCAGGTCGATGTACTCATGGCACAAGGCCAATTTTCCGGTATTCAGACCGAAGGAGTTTCCGACGATCAGGTCGATGTACTCATGGCACAAGGCCAATTTTCCGGTGTTCAGACCGAAGAAGTTTCCGACGATCAGGTCGATGTACTTATGTTTTTTCCGGTGTTCAGACCGAAGAAGTTTCCGACGATCAGGTCGATGTACTTATGTTTTTCCGGTATACAGACCGAAGAAGTTTCCGACGATCAGGTCGATGTACTTATGTTTTTCCGGTATACAGACCGAAGAAGTTTCCGACGATCAGGTCGATGTACTTATGTTTTTTCCGGTGTTCAGACCGAAGAAGTTTCCGACGATCAGGTCGATGTACTTATGTTTTTTTCCGGTGTTCAGACCGAAGAAGTTTCCAACGATCAGGTCGATGTACTTATGTTTTTCCGGTATTCAGACCGAAGAAGTTTCCGACGATCAGGTCGATGTACTTATGTTTTTTCCGGTGTTCAGACCGAAGAAGTTTCCGACGATCAGGTCGATGTACTTATGTTTTTTTCCGGTGTTCAGACCGAAGAAGTTTCCGACGATCAGGTCGATGTACTTATGTTTTTCCGGTATACAGACCGAAGAAGTTTCCGACGATCAGGTCGATGTACTTATGTTTTTCCGGTATACAGACCGAAGAAGTTTCCGACGATCAGGTCGATGTACTTATGTTTTTTCCGGTGTTCAGACCGAAGAAGTTTCCGACGATCAGGTCGATGTACTTATGTTTTTGCCGGTTTTCAGACCGAAGAAGTTTCCGACGATCAGGTCGATGTACTTACGGCGCTCAGGCCATGGTTATCCCTGTGTTACCATTTATTTTGGTATCCAGGTCGACGTTTCTGTTTCGGTATTGGCCGATTTCTTTTCCGTTCCAGACGGATTGTTCTTTCAAGACTGTTTCTTTGCCGATCCTAACAGGCATTCCTGTATTATATCCAGTCGGTGCAAATTTCTACGGTTCTTTTGTATTCAATCCCTGTTTACCCTGAAAGTCTGACAGCCACTGCTATCATCCGTTCGGGTTCCCAGCTGATTGAATAGGGGCAGCTGTAGCACCTCAAATTTGCACCTACCATTGTACATACTATCTCATATTAGGTCATAGCATATCATGATCCATTGCATAACATTTGCATTGTCCTCAGTTGCCTCAAGAGCAAGCAAGCAAGAATTAGGTCAAACTGATCAGGAGATCAGTCAACCAATCAAGCAAAGTTGTTTCTCAAGGAGCAAAGGCCCTAGGGTTTGTCCAACAAGTTCACATGACTTGGAGGCCTATTTGAAGTGTTCAAGCCAAGGTTTGGATGTTCAGAGGTCATCAGCCAATGCATAGCCAGGCAAAAACCCTAGAAAGTCAACAGTCAGTCAAAGCAGTGGATGGTGGCCATTCTTGTGGAATTTGGGCACCATGATCAATAATCAAGAGTTCATATATCTTGGGACATCATTTGAAGTCAAGGTCTCAAGGGATTAGGGTTTGGAATTCATCAGAAGTGCACAGACAGTCCAAAACCCTAGAAAAGTCAAAGTTGGTCAACTGTGGTTGATTTTGTGGATTTGATGGATGGAATTGATTTGGAAGAGTTTATTCATGTTCTAATAGGCCTCATGTGTTATGGCAATCAACATCATGGAAGAATTTGAAGCCAATCAGAAAATTTCCAAAAATAGAAAGTGGACCTGTAATTTCAACTGCCAAAAATGGAAACTTCTTGATCCTCAACTTGCATCATGATACAAGCTTCAAATGAATTTTTTCCCAACATGAAAGTTGAAGATCTTGTTCTCCCATTTTCAAAAAGTCCAAGAACATCAAAATCCCATGTGTGGTTGTCAAGATATGATCAATTCAATTTCAAAAATTTGTGAACTTCAAAGAGCCATATCTCATGAACCATAAGGCCAAATTTGGTGGGGTTTTTTCCTACAAACCACATTTTTCCTCCTCTTTCCAAAAATGTAAACATCATGTACCAAAACCTTGCCAATCAAAATGGCATTTTTTGACCTATTCCATTTAAAAATCAAGTTTGACTCAAGTTTGACTTTTTGATTTAAGCATTTTCTACACAATTGGCCAATTGGAATTCATTCTAAATGTCATTTGAAACTTGTTCCAAGCCCTAACTTGTGCTCATGCCATTATCATATCACTATTTTGGCATAAGGTACAAAATTGGAAACTTTGCAAATAACTTCATTTCAAACAAGGCAATGTTGGCAATCCTTCAGCAGACCAAAAACAACAAACATGTTGGTTATTTGTAGCCTTTTGAAGCCCATTTTCGTGGCAGTCCATACCTCCCCATGTTCATTTGGTGCACACTTAGCAATTTGCAATTAGCTTCATTTAACTAAACCAATTTAGCACATGGATTACAGATGTTAAACAGAAATATAAGAGCAACTTTTCTGCTCATTTCAACCCTAGAAGCAGCAGCCACACGACAGAAAGTACTCTCCCCTCTCATTCTTGCATTTTGGCATTTGAGAATTTTCTGACCAACCCTTCAAAGGACCACGGGCTCTCTTGGATTTTTCATGACCTGAACATCATTGTGAGGCCAATCCAAGCTCTATTCCCCTACTGTCAAGCTCCTTCTCACTCTGTTTTCACCAAGCTCCAATCATGGCAAAACACGATTTGGACATTTTCATGCATAGCTGAGCAAAATAGCTTCAAGCATCCTTCATTACAAAGCATAATCTCCACCTGTCTGAGCTTGAATCACTTAAAGAACCACTGTTTTACAACTTGCTTCAAAAACACGTAAGTTTTCGACTATCTTCATTCTCCAATCCATGCTATGTGTTAAGTAGGTCTTTGAATGCTGGTTTGAATGCAACTTGTATCATCCAAAATGGTTAACTATATCATGAGAAATCTGGATTTTATCTTGTGCACACAAATTTGTTTTCCATCGATTTGGTTAGTTTAGGATGAGCTAGTGAAAATGAACACCATATTTGTGATGCTTGATGTATGCTGATGCTTTTGACATGCTTACATTTAAGTTCTGGGCATTTTGAATTTTGAGTTGCATGAAGGTGATGAAGATCATTGCTGTTGTGATGAACCCTAACTTTTCTTTTCAGAAATCCTGTTGCATCTAAGCATGTGTGTTGGCCATTATTATTGATTATGATTGCATGATGTTGTTGTGTGATGCTTGGTCGAATCGTGTTGTTTGATGTTGTTAATGAACATGAGATGCCATGGCTGCTGTTAAACCCTAGGGTTTATGTTGAACCCAGAATTTGAACTGGATTGGTCGGTTTACTGTTCCATTGGGTTTGGACCAATGGGAACATTTCATTTCCCCTGCCCAAAATGTACAGCTTTGATAAGTGATGCGTTATTTACAAATATGCCATTCAGTCAACATGTTTGACCAATATCCCATGTCATTTTGCTCATGTTGCTTCAATTATTCACTCAACTTCAACAATTCATTTCTCCTTCATTTTTCATCCAAAAATCATGAAAATTTTTCCATCATCTTCACATGGATGTCTAGTATTTGATTATGATTTTTAATTAATTTTTTCATTGGCTGGATTTTAATTGGTAATTGGTTTCCTAACATGTATACACATTTGACTCCCTTTGCCATTTCTTTTGTGAAATTGTCATAATGTATCCAATGCCCCTGAAATTTTTTGTGGTGAAACTAGACTCATTTATCTTTGTTTTGATGTAGAGTTTATGCATTTCCCATTTGTGGTTTCTGTTTTTTGATTTTCTGAAGTTAGAGGTTGCATTTTGTGTCACAACATGAATGTGCATTTCTATGATTTTTGTTCACATGTCTCCTGGCCTCCAATTGACCCCAAATTTTGCATGAATGATCTCTTACATGTCTAGTTTGTGTATGAATTTTCTTGGAATTGATTGTGCTGTTTTCCATTTATTTGAGAATTTTCTTCCCTGCCTAGTCAAATGTTGACTTTTTGTGCTACACATTGCCATATCCTTTGGGAAATTCTCATACCATATTATATGATCATGAAATTTCATATGTGATAACTAGACATATTGAGCTTTGCATTAGTGTTAATCTCATTCATTTCTCATCTGTTTTCAATTTGTTATGATTTTTTTGAAGTTGACCCATGTTTGTTGACTTTCATTGTGCTTACTTGAAATTATGTTGACTTCATGATTTTCATTGACTGCCTTCCTCTCATCCAAATGCCATGAAATTTGACATGATTACCATGCTAGATGTTAGGATTGAGTGTGATTTATTTGATGATTTTTGAAAATGTTTGGGTTGACTTTTGATGCAAGTCATTCTGTTGACTTCTTTGAGCTTTCATTTGCCTTACTTTGACTTCAAATGTTCATGAAATGATAATAATGCATGATTTGAATGTGGGCTCAATTGTGATTGCTTCCTAAATGTTTGAACTTGACTTTGATTGACTTTTCTTTGCTGTTTTGACTTTTTCTTTCATCCTTGACCCTAGGCTAGTCCTAGTGGTCTTTTGAGCTTACGATTGAGTTTTTGTTTCAGGTTAAGCACCAATGCCTCAAAGGTCATTCAAACTTGTTTGAACTTGATTTGTTTATCATGTGCTAACCTTTGTTTTGTAGGTGTGACTCATTTGACTTGAGTCTTGTGCTATGCACATTGGTCCCTCTTTGTTGACTGTTTACCATTTCCTTTCGATTTAAACTGTTGAACTGTTTGCTGATTAGTTTGGCTTTTTCAGGTACCTTAGTTGCTTAAGTTCTTTGAACTTGCTTTGCTTTGCTTTTTAGCAACTTGCTTGAGGTATAATCTCTGTTACTTCATGTAGTCTGGAGACCCGGTCTGTTATTTGACCGGGCAAACTGTCTGAAGTCCTCCTTAAGAGGCCATGTTTGTGTATGTTTAAGATTGTCCCTGTACATATTGAAAGTCCTTCAAAAAGGCAATTGGTGGAAGGTAGGGATATGCAATCTATCCCCCACTACTCTTGTTGTGTCATCCCTCTGCTCACACTGCTGTGTGTTGATGCATTGGGATACAAACCCAAGATCTTGTACAAAGTGTACAGTGTCAGAGTCTTCGAGTATAGAAGGGTTCCCACTTTCTGGACCCATGCTCATTTGTCTATTAGCTCTCCCTGGCCAGGGATAAGAGCTGTGAGGTCTCATCCTCACTTCATCCTTTCATCTGCTTCACCTTAGCCTCTCAATGGCAAGGTTAAGAGCACACTTACCCTATTCCAGTTGGCCCTAGTGCCTAACCCTTGTGTGAGCCTCTTGTATGCATATAGAGTGTGCTTCCTGTGATTGCCTGTTTGCTTTGCCTCTTTAGGTGTAGCTTAGACTTGCTCTTGTGCAAGATAGGTTTAGCTTAGACTAATCCTTGTTTGCTTTCGCCCTCGTTGCGATCCTTTCTCTCGCCCTCGTTGCGATCGAGCCTTTTCCTTTCTCTCGCCCTCGTTGCGATCGAGACTTTCCCTTTCTCTTGCCCTAGTTGCAATCGAGTCTTTTTCCCTACCAGCCGAACTACGGCAACTCTGATTCTCATGTTCAGATGAGATACGTAGGCACGAGACGCGATGTCTTGCCGAGTTTGACTAACAACTAACACTAATTCTTTTCTCTCACCCCTATGTGATTGAGATCTCTTCTTTCTCTCGCCCTCGTTGCGATCGAGACCTCCCCTTTCTCTTGCCCTCGTTGCAATCGAGACCCTTGCTTCCTGTGCAAGCCTTGTCTAGGATAGGTTGGCCCTTGTGCCATTTAGCTAGAAACCTTAACTTAGGGTTGACTTTTGCATGACAACATCTAGGCTCGAGTCGTAGTCTCCCTAGAGTTGTGTCTCCCTCTGTTATCTGGTTAGGCTAGATCCTTGTCCCTGCGTAGGGGAACTACATCGCCCTGATCTTCACACCAGATGAAGTATGTAGGCAGGAGATTGAGTTGATCTCTCCGAGCGCCTTTTCTTTTCTTTTGTGTGTGTTGTTTGACAGTTATATGCTCGAGTCCCCGACTCCCTATTAACTTGTTGTGTTGTTGTGCGCTTGGAAGCCGATGTAAGTCCATCGAGTGGCATTTGGGTTCCAGTGTGGGTGTGTTTAGGTTCGGATGCTGACATAAGTCCAGTGATTGGCAGTCGGGCTCCACGTTTGCCTGTGTCTTGTTTGTTTGTGTGCGTGTCAGCCGAGCTACGAATGCTCTGATTCTTCTCTCGTCCGAGAAGATACGTATGCATAGGATGCGATATCCTAGCGAGCATGTGTTGTCTCCCCAGTCCGAACTACTTCGACTCTGATGTCTATGCCTGATAGACTAAGTAGGCCCAGGATACGATATCCTGCCGAGTCAGTTTCTGTCAGTCTCTTTTGTCTCTTTCAGCCAGTGTGTGTGTGTTTGAGCAGTGTTTTAGCAACCAATTTTCCTTCCTTCTGTGCGTGGATCCCGTAGAGTACTACGGATGCGTAGGGTGCCTAACACCTTCCCTTCGCATAACCGACTCCCGAACCCATCCTCTTTGGTCGCGAGACCATGTTCTTTCCTAGGTTTACTTCGAGCGTTTCCTTTCCCTCTTTTGGGATAAATAACGCACGGTGGCGGCTCTGTTGTTTCTTTCTTTTCCCCGCCGGTTTTTCGCGTAATGCGACATCGGTACCGCATGCATGGAGTCTCATTTCATAATGTATGTATGGCGTATAATATGAATGGATGTATTCCAATATTATACGTGTGTTTTGTGTTTGTGTTGAGTATGATTATGAGTTGATGTTGCCGTTGCTGAATGTGTGATATGATTAGGGTGATGAAATGTGTTAATTTACTTAGCATTACATGATATTTTATAATGCTTATTATATCGATTGAGGAACTCACCCTTACAACTATGTTTCAGGTAACGAGCAGTGATTGAATAGAAGCTAGTGCTTGAAGTCTAGTGTAGTTCCTTAGTGGGTCATGCTCTGGTATATGTAACATCGGGACGGGATGTTTTACCTTGTTTTCATTTGGTTGTTGAATAATTTTACATGTAATGTGTTACATGGTTTGCATATCCGATGCGAATTGTGCAATATTTTATTTTGATCATTAAATGAGCATGACAAACTATTTTGGTGAATGGTGTGAAGTGTCAAGTGTGACACCCTGAAATTGCATATCTACTCTGATTTATATTTGTTGTTTTAATAATTATTGGGGTATTTTAGAAGGGTGTTACAACAGGCTGGGGATATATTGATGACAATCAACTATCCGGGTAACGCAATCACTGACAAACGGTGAAGGGACCCGCTGGGGATAAATTGCAAGCATCCGGCAATTATCCAACTGTACCACAAGGCACAAACTCCGCTGGGGAGAAAGAATCAATAAAGTGGGATTTACAACTACCGAATACGGGGTAGAAGACCACAGACTCAACTGGGGATAGAAATCACCACAGGGAGACACCAACTCTGTTAGGGATAAAACCACAACAACAAAAATCCACTTATAATCAGGACGAACCACAAAGGTTACTCTGTTAGGGGAAAAGAGATAGGACTTACAACTACCGAATACGGGGTAATAGCCATACTCTGGTGGGGATAACCATGAATTAGGGTTTACATCTACCGAATAAGGGGTAGAAAACCAAAAAACTCTGCGTGGGGATAGAACAAATCACAAATCCGCACGGGAAACCAAAAATAAGGTTTATAACAAATCACAAACTCTGTTGGAGAGTAAGAAACAGGATTTACGACTACCCCCTACTAGGTAGAAAACCAACAATTCTTGCCGAGGAATAAAAGGTATATAACCACCAATTCCGCTGAAAGGGCAAAGAAAATAGGACTTACAACTACCGATATAAGGGTAGAGGCCCGAAAAAACTCCGCTGGGGAACAACCCACTGGGAAGCACAAGACATTTGACAAATAGCCAATCCAGGAATAATCCGAAAAGACAGACTGAATCAAAACACGTCCTAATGAGGATGTAACTCAAATAGGAAAATCCATCCCAATATATATGTTGGGAGGAAACGGAAGAAACCGTCATCCACGAGGAAATATCTCAGTGGGGAACTGCAGAAGGACAGACAAAAGACACTTTCTGCTTATGGGGTTGACTCTATATGGAGAGATTTAACGCCCGACATTTGCTAGGGGAGATCTATTATGGATCTTCACCACCATAGCAAGGAGACAGCAAACAAAAGATATATGGCAAGAAATGCAACATGAATATCTGAATGTTTATGAATATGCCTGAATATGCGTGATTTATGTTTGATGAATGCTGACAAAACAGACATATCTAACACAAACAGGTCCAGGAATCAAACGCCCGGTACTATACTTCCAGGGGAAAAACCAACTGGAAAGCCAATCTGCGGAGATCTACATGCTATAAAGCATAGATCTGGGGGTACTGCTGGGGAAGCAGAGGATTAGAGATATCAGGGTACACCAAATCTCTGAGTGATGGATCAGCAAACAACCCAACCAGGGTACAGAAAGTCACAACGGGCAAAACAGCCACCAAGACGAATCTGTTGGGGAACAAGAGAAAATCTCGAAGATCCGCAGGGGATCTCAGCATCAATTGAGAAACAAAGAGCTTTGCAACTCCAAACAACTCCGGGGAACAACCCACTGAAGGAGAAGAACATCACCCAAGTAGAATCCAACTGCATAAGCAACTCTACTGGGGAAAACTGCTGCTGGAGAAAACTGAGTCTTCAACAACACTCTGCTTGCAACTATACTGGGGAACAAACCCATCACAAGATCGGGAGAAAGAAGATACAACCAAATCAGGAATATGAACCAAATGTCTTACCTGTTGGAGATCATGCCACCCTTGGGAGAGCACTGAGATATTCTTGAGTGTCCCTTCAACATTGTGAATATTCACTTTGTTTAAAACAACAATTTTTTTTTTTTTGAAAAATTTGATTTGTTTAAAAACAATGATATTTTATCAATTAAAACATGCAAAACATTTGTTGAATTGAAACAAATAAGAGTGCAAATAATTGGATAAAAGCTCAAATTCATTTGATGGAATGGTAGCCTGCAAATGGCAAGACTCCATAGATCTGTACAAATTTGAAATCAATGATATATATTGGAAGAGGGCTACATTGAACATAATGATCCATTCTCTACCAACTTGAATCTCGATGTATTCGAAGCTTCAGTTTGACGACGAATCGAGAATCCTCTGGCGAAATGACAGTTGTGGAACAGAAAGTCTTGTCAGGATGCAGTTACTTGCCAAATCCCTAATTTTTGCCTAGATTGCCCCAGAGTGAGGTACTCAATCTAGCGGGATGCAAATATTCTTTCTTTTTTTCAAGTCTCTAATTTTGCATGGATTACCCTTGCGGGTTCTCCACCGACACGCTCATTTTTGCCTAAGCCGCCCTTTCGGGTTTTCAACTTAGCGAGCCATTCTGTTTTTTCATTTGCATATACTTTTTTTCTAGGCAAAGTATTTCTTGACTGTATCTGAATTCACAGGACGAGTGAAATCCTCCCCATCCATTGTTGTAAGCATCAAAGCTCCGCCTGAAAAGGCTCTCTTAACAACATATGGACCCTCGTAGTTTGGAGTCCACTTGCCCCTGGAATCGGGCGCGAAAGACAAAACTTTCTTGAGCACGAGGTCACCTTCTCGGAACACACGAGGCTTGACCTTCTTATCGAATGCTTTCTTCATTCTTTGCTGATATAACTGACCATGACACATGGCAGTTAACCGCTTCTCTTCAATCAAATTCAATTGGTCATAACGACTCTGCATCCATTCAGCATCAGTCAACTTGGCTTCCATCAAGACTCTCATTGATGGGATCTCCACCTCTACTGGGAGAACAGCTTCCATGCCGTAAACAAGAGAGAAAGGGGTTGCCCCTGTTGAAGTGCGTACAGACGTACGATATCCATGCAAAGCAAATGGCAGCATCTCATGCCAATCTTTGTATGTGACAGTCATCTTCTGGATAATCTTCTTGATATTCTTATTAGCAGCTTCAACAACCCCATTCATCTTGGGTCTGTAAGGAGAGGAATTATGGTGTGCAATCTTGAATTCAGCGCACAACTCATCCATCATCTTGTTATTCAGATTAGATCCATTATCAGTAATGATCCTCTCTGGCACACCATAACGGCAAATCAGCTGGTTCTTGATAAACTTCACAACCACCTGCCTGGTTACATTCGCGTACGAAGCGGCTTCAACCCATTTGGTGAAGTAATCAATTGCTACGAGAATAAACCGGTGTCCGTTGGACGCTTTCGGCTCAATCATGCCGATCATGTCAATTCCCCACATAGAGAAAGGCCATGGTGATGAAATCACATTCAGAAGTGTCGGAGGAATATGAATCTTATCCGCATAAATTTGACACTTGTGACATTTCTTCACATACTTGCAACAGTCAGACTCCATTGTCAGCCAATAGTAGCCTGCTCTCAACATCTTCTTCGCCATGGCATGTCCATTGGAATGAGTACCAAATGAACCCTCATGGACCTCAGTCATAAATAGGTTTGCTTCGTGTCTATCCACGCATCTGAGCAAAACCATATCAAAATTTCTCTTATACAGCACTTCACCACTGAGGTAGAAACTGCCTGACAACCTTCTCAAAGTTTTCCTATCTTTCACAGATGCCCCAGGCGGGTAGACCTGGTTCTGGAGGAAATTCTTGATATCAAAATACCAAGGCTTGTCATCTTTCACTTCTTCGATTGCAAATATGTGAGCTGGTCTGTCCAAGCGCATCACAGTAATATTGGGGACATCATTCCACCATCTGACCACAATCATGGAAGCAAGCGTAGCAAGAGCATCTGCCATCCGATTATCCTCTCGAGGAATGTGATAAAATTCAACTTCTGTGAAGAAGGTTGAAATCCTCCTTGCGTAATCTCTGTATGGGATGAGACCAGGTTGATTCGTCTCCCATTCACCCTTGATCTGATTAACAACCAGGGCCGAATCACCATACACATCAAGATATTTGATTCTCAAATCGATGCATTCTTCAAGTCCCATAATACAGGCTTCATACTCCGCCATATTATTCGTGCATTTGAAAGTTAGCCTTGCTGTAAACGGAATGTGTGAACCTTGAGGAGTAATGATCACTGCCCCAATTCCATTTCCATATTGATTAACAGCGCCATCAAACACCATCGTCCATCTGGAACCAGGTTCCGGACCTTCATCAAGTGCAGGCTCATCGCAATCTTTCATCTTCAAACACAGAATTTCCTCATCAGGGAAGTCATACTGAACAGGCTGATGATCTTCGATCAGCTGGTGCGCTAAATGGTCAGCCAAGATACTACCTTTGATAGCTTTTTGAGCTCGATACTCAATATCATACTCAGACAACAACATCTGCCAACAGGCAATCCTCCAAGTTAAAGCAGGCTTCTCGAAGATATACTTAATTGGATCCATTCTGGATATCAACCAAGTTGTATGATTTATCATGTACTGGCGCAAACGCTTAGCAGCCCAAGCTAAAGCACAGCACGTCTTCTCAAGCATAGAGTACCGAGACTCACAATCAGTAAACTTCTTACTGAGGTAGTATATAGCAAATTCCTTCTTCCCCGATTCATCTTGTTGACCGAGTACACAACCCATCGAGTCTTCAAGAACTGTCAAATACATAATCAGAGGTCTTCCTTCCACAGGCGGAGACAAGATCGGAGGTTCAAACAGATATTCTTTGATACTGTCGAAAGCTTTCTGACAATCCTCGGTCCAATCATGAGACTGATCTTTTCGGAGGAGCTTGAATATCGGCGCACATGTGGCAGTCATGTGGGATATAAATCTGGAAATGTAGTTCAAGCGGCCAAGAAAACCTCGGACTTGCTTCTCAGTTTTGGGTGCAGGCATCTCTTGTATTGCTTTGACCTTTGCAGGATCAACCTCAATACCTCTTTCACTTACCACAAAACCCAACAATTTTCCAGAACGGACTCCAAATGTACACTTGTTCGGGTTCAGGCGAAGTTTAAACTTCCTCAAACGCTGAAAAAGCTTCAACAAATGCTCAATATGCTCAATTTCCGTTCGGGACTTAGCAATCATATCATCAACATAGACTTCTATCTCCTTGTGCATCATATCATGAAACAACGTAGTCATAGCTCGTTGATACGTGGCTCCGGCGTTCTTCAAACCGAAGGGCATCACTCGATAACAGAATGTTCCCCGAGGTGTGATGAATGTTGTCTTCTCCATATCCTCTGGTGCCATCTTGATTTGATTATATCCGGAAAATCCGTCCATAAAGGAAAAGACTTTGAATTTAGCTGTATTGTCTACCAACATATCAATGTGTGGTAGAGGAAAATCGTCTTTCGGACTAGCTTTGTTCAAATCTCTATAATCAACGCACATACGGACTTTTCCGTCCTTCTTAGGAACAGGCACAATATTGGCCACCCATTAAGGATATGTAGAAGTCACCAGAAACCCCGCATCAATTTGCTTCTGAACTTCCTCTTTGATCTTCACTGCCATATCTGGATGAGTTCTTCTGAGCTTCTGCTTCACAGGCACGCACTCAGGCTTCAAAGGCAGGAAATGTTGCACAATATTTGTATCCAAACCCGGCATATCTTCATAGGACCAAGCAAAGATATCTGAATATTCTCGTAGCAAACTGATCAAATCTTCCTTGACAGACCCTTCAAGAAGTGCCCCAATCTTCACCAGACGAACACAATCCTCGGACCCCAAGTTGACTGTTTCCAAGTCTTCGAGATGCGGCTGAATGATCTTCTCTTCATGCTCAAGGAGACGGGTAATCTCATCAGGAATCCCCTCAACGTCATCTTCCTCTGCCTCAAATACAGGGAATTCAAAATTGGGAGATGGCGTTGGATCATTATGTTCAATGGGTTTTAGGATCAACCTGCATAATGATTTTGGTTAATGAAAAACTTTAGAATTTAAACAAACAAACCATTATGCAGATGAAAAAGATTGCTTTTATTCTTGTTTTTATGGGTTTTTTGTGATCACTGATTTCATGCAAAAAAGCAAAAAGTGAAAACAAAGGAAAAACAAATGTTTAACAATGCATTAATTGAATGAAAACATCATTGTATATATGCTTTGCCAACAATGTCATCACTTCTCCTTTTGGCATGGGAGAAGGGTTTCAAACAAAGTGAACAATTACTCTGATCTATGGATGACTGTAGGAACATCTACAGCGACCCAATTGTGGCAGACACCACCAGGAATAACGAAGTTGTTCACGTCTTCTGCATCCTCTTCCAAGATAGCAACAGCTTCCTCCTCAGGTTGATCATCATGGATGAATCCTCCACTTGTGAACAAACCTTGCTCATTAAATGCCCCAGAACAGTAGCCAATGCCAGCCCGGGATCTGTTATCTTCAAGTTCAATCACCTTCCCTAAACCAGCAACTGCACCACATTCAATGGACAGCTTCGCATCACAGTAGGAAGTGAATGAAGGAGACTTCTTCTCGATTGGTTCATCAATAGATAAAGCTTGGAACTGAGTTCCAACTTCATCCTCTGCGTCAATGTACGAGAAAGAAGACAAATGGCTAACCAGGAGAGCATTTTCTCCCCCTACCACAACCAGTTTCTTATTTTTCACAAATTTCAACTTCTGGTGTAGGGTGGATGTCACGGCGCCAGCCTCGTGAATCCATGGTCTGCCTAAGAGACAGCTATAAGATGGGTGGATATCCATTACCTGGAAGGTAACCTGGAAATCACTTGGTCCAATTTTGATAGGGATTTCAACTTCCCCAATCACGGTCTTACGCGACCCATCGAATGCTTTCACAACAACCCCACTCTGCCTCATAGGAGGACCTTGATATGACAATCTGGAGAGTGTGGTCTTTGGCAATACATTTAGAGAAGATCCAGTGTCTACTAGCACATTGGACATTGCATCAGATTTGCAATTCATGGAGATATGTAAAGCCATGTTGTGGTCTCTTCCCTCCTCAGGGAGATCAGCGTCACAAAATCTCAAAGTGTTGCAAGCGGTAATGTTTGCAACAATACTATCAAATTGCTCAATGGTGACGTCGTGATCAACATACGCCAGATCCAAGACTTTTTGCAGAGCCTCCCTATGGGGTTCTGAATTCAGCAGTAGAGAAAGAATGGAAATCTTGGATGGCGTTTGTAGAAGCTGGTCTACAACATTGTACTCACTCTTTCTGATGAGCCTCAGCATTTCATCAGATTCTTCATCTACAATGCCACTCGGGCCAACTGAAGAAATGGGAGTCTGTTGTACAGAGGAGGATGGTTTAGCAACATCACGTGCCTGATTCTGAACATTTACAGCGGTCCCAACCGGGCGCTCAACAGTATCAGAAGCAACAGCCTTAGGAGGCGCAGAGAACACACGACCACTTCGGGTCAACCCACTTACGTCAGCGACGTTGGTCACGGAAGTTGAAGGAAAAGGCACTTCTACCCCATCTTGCACAGCGACAGGATTATATCTGAATGGTACGGCTCTGTCAGATGAATAGGGCACAGGGCCGGCAGGTTTAATGACCAACGAAGGGGAAGCCTTCGGCTTGCGGCTATTGTAACGAACAACAACAGGCTCAGGCAACTTGAACACTGGTGAAACCACATTCACTTCAGGCTCGTCTTCATCCACATTGTGATTCTGCAGAATCTCAATGGTACCCTCATCCAACAACTTTTGGAGTTCTCTTCGTACTTGGTTGCAACCCAAGCGGTTAACCGAGCAGACGCGGCACTTGTCATGGTTATGCTCCAAGTAGCTGTACTGACACAGCAAACGGTGTAATTCAACCAACGACTGCCTGATGTGGCTCACATATCTGACCTTGTACTTCCCAAGGCATTCCTGAACCATATTAACAAATTTCCCATGCGCAGGCAATGGGTTCTTGGTGACATTCGGGCCTGAATCTTCAAAACTCAAGATTCCACATCTCATAAGGTCCTGAACCTTAGTCTTGAGTGGGTAGCAATTCTCTATATTATGACCCGGAGCACCGGAATGGTAAACACAATGTTGATCTGGTTTGTACCACCATTGTGGATTCGCAGGAATGGCAGGAGGATCCCTGGGAGAAACCAATTTCCTTTCCAACAAGGAAGGATAAAGCTCTGCATATGTCATAGGAATTGGATCGAAGCTGATCTTCTTCCTATCATAATTCACGTTAGCTTGATTGGTTGTACTGCCACGAGGCTGGTAAGCCTGTTGCTGTGGACGGTGTTGTTGCTGATACTGAGGCTGTTGATATTGTTGTTGATGCTGATACTGCTGATGTTGCTGAGCATTGTCTTTGAATACAGGTGCTATATGAGCCACCTGGTGCTGATGACCGGCACGACGTGCGGGCTTCCTCTGAACAGAGGGTCTTCTATGCTTGGGATGGGATTGCACAGCATGTGCTTCCCCATCTTTCCTCTTAAACGCCCCATATCGTTTAGAAGAAGAGCTCTCATCTTTCGCTAATCGTCCCTCACGGACACCTTCCTCGAGACGCATCCCCATGTTCACCATCTCGGTGAAATCAGAGGGAGCGCTTGCTACCATCCGCTCATAATAGAATGAGCCAAGAGTCTTCAAAAAGATCTTGGTCATTTCTTTCTCCTCAAGCGGTGGAGTGATCTGAGCTGCCAACTCTCGCCATCTCTGGGCGTACTCCTTAAAAGTTTCCTTGTCCTTCTGCGACATGGACCTGAGTTGATCTCGGTCAGGCGCCATATCGACGTTGTACTTATATTGCTTGACGAAAGCTTCGCCAAGGTCATTGAAGGATCTGATATTGGCACTGTCCAAGCTCATGTACCATCTGAGCGCGGCACCAGACAGACTGTCTTGGAAGTAATGAATCAGAAGCTGAGCGAGTGGACAGGTGTTCCCTTTATACTTTTCAAAGTCGGGTACTTTGAATTTAATTGGTATCTTCACACCGGGAACAAGGCACAACTCGGCAGCAGACTTGCCGAAGAGATCTTTACCTCGAAGAGTCCTCAATTCCTTTCTCAGCTCGAGGAATTGGTCGTTCATGGCGTCCATCTTTTCATGAACGTCTGAGCCCTCAGACGGCTCGGAGTGATAGATGGTGTCGTCTACCCTTGGCATGGTATGCACAACAGGAGGAGCGGGAACAGGGACCGGGCTAGATGTCGGCATATGAGCAAATGTTGGCGCGGGAATATCAGGCATAAAACCTGGAGGCATCCCCCAAGGAAACCCGGGTGGCATAGCATTGGGCACCGGATGAGCACTGACTGGCATAGTCGAAGTGGAGACTTCTGAAATGACCGTCCTCTGGACAGGAGTTGCAGGCTGTTGAGCAGGTTGATTTTGAGCAGCGAGGAGTTGCTTCATCAAAGCGCCAAGTCTGGCGACCTCTTCTTTCAGTTCTCTGTTCTCTTGTTCTAGCTGCTCCATAACTCTTGCAGAATTGTTCTAGCTGGAAGACGAGAAGTACACAGCTTCTTGATCTCTCTCTCATAGGCCGCTTCCATATCTGCTTTCTCCTTTGCAAGTCGATCATACCTCCTCTTCCAGAATTTGGAAGACTGAGGAAGTAGAGAGGTCCAAGTGTCGTTCGGATCGTCGATCACTCGATGCTCGAGGAACTCAATCATAGTGTCCTTCTCCTTAAGCTGCTGAAGCAATTCTTCTCTTTCACGGATCCAAGCACGCGAAAGGTCTTCTTCTCTCAACTCCTCTACACGTTGGGTAGGGAGGGTTGAAGGCCCAGCCACATCCAACGGTGTAGGTCTCGGATGATCATATGGCATCAAGTACACGGCAGCTCTCTGTCTGACCCAAGAGGTGTATGGCTCCAAAGCAATGCAGTTCTTTGGACCCAACTCGTTCCTACTCTTCTTGTGAATACTGCGCCAAGCACGGACAAATCTGGCTTTCAGGCCTTGGGGATCTTTACCCTCCTGGAAGAATACACCTTCTAACAGAATGTTATGAGGTTTATCCTTCAGGGGGAACCCAAGCTGACGTCGTGCGAGAATGGGATTGTAGCTGATCCCACCACATGTGCCAAGAAGAGGCACATTAGGGAATTCACCACAATAGTCAATGATCTGGACGGTATCATACACACGATCATACCAAGTGATATCATCATTGGTGAGAGACATAAGTCTCTGAGACCACCGTAGACATCCCTTGTTCTCCTTGAAAGCAACTGTCTGCGGCAAGTGCGAAATAAACCACTTGTATAGCAAAGGTAGACAGCAGACAATAACTCCTCCACCCTTTGCGTTCCTCAGATGCAAAGAGACATAGGCATCGCCCAACAAAGTCGGAACGGGATTAAGAACTGAGAAGATCCTAATGGCGTTCATGTCCACGAACTTGTCGAAGTTGGGAAACAACACCAATCCATAGATGAGCAGCACAAACAGAGCCTCAAAGGCATCCTCACTCATGGCCTTCCCATAAAAGGTAGCTTGAGCAACGAGGAACTCGGAAGGAAAACCCTGAATTCCGCCTTTGGTAGTCAGATTAGCCCTAATTAGATCTTCATCTATGTGCAACAAGCTGGCAATCTCTCGAGCAGTCAGAATACTCTCTAGGCCACTGAACGGCACTTGATCCAGAATCGGAATCCCAATGAGATGAGAATACTCCTCCAAAGTTGGCAACAGCTGGAAGTCCGGAAATGAGAAGCAATGATACAGGGGGTCATAAAACTGAGCCAGAGTACTCATCAGCCCTTCGTCAACCTGAGTAGTCAGCAGAGGTAGAAGCTTCCCATAGCGAGCTTTGAAACCCAAGGGATCTAATACATAAGATGTCAGATTCCTTAACTCTTTTACATCGGGCTGTTTAAAGCTGTACTTCTTTGTATGCCTTTTTGGTCTTTCCATGTCTGAAAATTTTGCAAATAAACCCTTTTAAGTTCCTTGAAAATTTTCTTTTTTCTGATGACATGAAGTGCATATGAATGCATGAATGCATGAATGCAACAATCACACTCAAGGATCAAGCAAGTCACACCAGACAAAGGTCATGGGAAAGCCCAATGTATCCCTAATATCAATCATCCATTTTGGTGGATTTAGGTTTTCACCTTATCAACACCCAAGTTCCATTGATATTAACGGTACATGAACCGGCTCGAACATCCTTAATATCAACCATCCTTTTTGGGGGATTTAGGTTTTATACCTGATCAACGCCCAGGTTCCATTGATATTAAGGTTGTCTGAACGACTCAACCACGAATCACGGGTTTGCTGAGAGTCACGAGCATGGAGTCTCGGTTAAGAACCACCCAAAGGGAGTGTACTAGGGTTTAAACCTGCCAGACATGTTCTACCAGAGGTTCCCATAATCATCGTTCCATCTTTCGAATATTATCGGAGGAACGAATACTCGTATTCCAAAAATATTCTCAAGAGAAACTCTTATGAGTGTAGTATCGCGTAACAATCGCATCAGAACTTACATCTGAACGACCTCCGCACTACGTTCCTAAAAAAAGGCCAAGATGGGCTTGGTAAACTACGGTCCTTGGCTTCTGTGGCACATGATTGAAAGAATAATGCCTAACCACAAATAACTTGTGTGACATTATTAATCCAACATGACCTCCACCAAGTGAATGGACTCGCAAGTCAACTGGCTAAGGAATACTCCACACCAGTCAACAAGACTATGCCATTCTCCTATCCTAGAGTGCACTCGAGTTCGGGTACAGAACTCATCTCACAGATCACCAAAGCAAACAGCAATTGTATATCAAGCAATTCAAACATTACAATCAATACAGTTATCCCAAATGGTACAAAAATATGTCATATAACAAATAACAATATATCACACAACAAGGGTGAAAAGTAGGCAATACAACCAGGGATCTAGATCCCCAGTGGAGTCGCCACTTTTCTGTAGCGGTGTATTCGTCGCTATATGATTTATTGATTAAACCATAAGCAAAGCATACAAGGAAATTCGAGTCGCCACCGCACTTTTATTTATCCAAAGGACTGGCTAAAAAGCGAACAAAAGCCTAAGAAGTTTTACGCGTAGAAAACTAATTAAAAGATCAGAGAGTCTGGGTAAGGGGTAAATTACGCAATGGGAAGGTGTTAGGCACCCACTACGTCCTAGGTACTCCTAGGGAGCCCTTTTCACACTTGTTGTATAAAATTGTTATTTGTTATGAAATATTTATTGTGCAAACATGATTGGGATGATGAGAAAAGAATATACAATTTTTATTATTTTTGTGTTCGAACGGATGAACCCGTTGCCTACGTACCTTCCATCAAAGGTAAGGATCAAAACGCCGTAGTTCGGCTAAAAGATTTCCAAAAAGTTAGTGGATTCAATTTTAAACACAAGCCTTAAGGTCTTACGTTATCCACGGGAGAAAACTCAACCTTATGAAACAACAAGTCCACCATGTGAGAAAAGCTTCAACTTGCTAGTGAGGGGTTAACCCTATAATAAGCAAGGAAGACTTACAATTCAATCAACTAAGGACAAATAGGTGAGATTGACATCAACCAACTAGGATAAATCAAACCTATGGCTAATGTATGAAAACTTAGTAAGAATGGACAAAGCCACAAAACAATTGAATGGGTGAAATTAATTGATTATGAGTATTCACAAAAGGAGAGTCAAAGTATGATTAAGATTGATTCAAAAGAAGTATTATGAAATGGAGTTTAAAAAAGTCAAGGACTTGGGGTCCAGGTTTTTAATTTAAAAGCATGAAAATGTTTGCACAATATTTATCTCAAGTTTTGAAAGCAATGTGTGAAAAGGTTTAGGACAAAATGGATGAATGGATGAAGATGGAGTGTAAAACTTCCTAGAAGGTTCACCTCTTGAAATCATATAGAAGATGACTCAAGTGTGTCCTTTGGAATAGGCAATGAGCAATAACAAACAAGCAAAGCAAAAGAAGAAAGTTAACAAAAGCGGATACCGGATGCCAATTACTGGACTTATACCAATCTCCTAAAACAGAGCTGGATATCAGAGGCCACTCTATGGACTTATACCGATCTCCTCAACAAAGAAATAAAAAGTGGATACCGGATGCCAATCTACCTGGACTTATACCAATCTCCAACAACAAAGCAAACACTTGGATGTCAGATGCCAATCTATCTGGGCTTACTCTAACCTCCAACATATGATCATAGGAAAACAAATGCCAGATTACATGGACTTACAATTGCATCCTCACATAAATCAAACAAATGCATCAAGCAAAGAGAAAATGAGTGGCCAATGAAATGGTCTTATACTCACTTCCATATCATAGGAACAATGGCCAATGAATGGTCTTACAATTGTCCTCAATGGGCAAACAACAAAGATACATCATAAAGACAAATGAAATGATCATGCCCTAATGAGCAATTAATGATGATAAATGCATAAATCATACAAGCAAACATGTGCATATGAAATAAACAATCAATCAAATGAAGTCATTCAGCACACACTATAACCAAGCAATAAGGCTCATACAAAAGGGTAGGCATTGAAGCCAACTGGAATAGGGTTAATGGTGCTCTTAACCTTGACATTGAGAGCCAAGGTGAAGCAGATGAAAGGATATGAGGGGTGTGCCTCATGCTCCTATCCCTGGTCAGGGAGAGCATTGAATATCAGAAGGTGTGGGAGTTCAGAAAGTAGGAACTCTCTCCATAAGTTATTGACTCGATAGATCTTGGGTTTTTACTCACTATGCATCAACACAAGTAGTGTGAGTAAGGTGAGTGACTCACAGAATAGTAGGAGATAGGTTACATATCTCTTTTGTCTACCAATTGCCTTATTCAAAGGACTTTTCCTGCTTGGGACAAAAGTAAACAAGCACAAACATCGCCTCTTAAGGAGGACTTCAGACAGTTGCCTGGCCAAGTAACAGGCCAGGTCTTCCAGACTACATGAAGAAAAAGGATTCTACCTCAATGCAAATGCTATCAAGCAAAGCAATGCAAGTTCTCAAAGAACTATTAGCAACTAATGGTACCTGAAATCAATCAAGTAAAATCAGTATACAAGTCAAATTCAAAACCAATATAGGATAAGGATCAACACAATCAGTCAAACGTGCAATGCACAAAGCTCAAAGCATATGAGCTAAACATCCTACAAAACAAACAAGTTAGTTCATGATAATCAATCAAACTTAAGCAACTTGCATTAATCTCCTTGAAGCATTTGCTTCTTAACCTGAAAAACCAAACTCAAACATGAGCAACAAGACCACTAGGACAAGCCTAGGGTCAAAAGGAGATAAAAAATCCAAAACAGCAAGTGAAAGCTATCCAAAATCAAGTTCAAACAATTAAGAAACAAACCCAAGTGGTTTCATGTTTATATCATTCATCATTATCATTTCATAAGCAAATTAGGTCAAAACATGTCATATAGAACCTCAAAGAAGTCAACAGAAAGATTCAAGTCAAATCCAAACACAAACATTTCAAAAAATACTCAAATAATTCATGATCAAACATCAACCATAACATGATAAGCATACCAAATTTCAGCTCATTTGGATCAAGGGAAGTAGGTCAATGAAAATCAGAAAGTCAAAGCAAGTTCAAGCCAACTCATACAAAGCATCAAAACATGCACCAACTTCAATAAATCATAAAACAGTGACAACACATGATAAATGAATGGGATTAAAACCATGACAAACTTTAAGATGTCTACAATTCACATGTCAAATTTCAAGTCCATCCAATTAAGCATGAGGATTTCACAAATCAAATGAGAACATGTGTCATAAAAAGTCAACAAATGACCAAACAGAGGAGAAAATTCCAATCAAATAGGAAATGCCATCAATAATTCCAGCAAAAATCACATGTATTCTAAAAATCCATAAGTAAGTTCATGCAAAAATCTAGACCATTTTGAGTTCAAGAAGCATGGTAATTAAAATCATGAAGTTGGACATGAATGGTGTGACACAAATTGTCACACCTCTATTCAGAAAAACATATCTCATCAACCAGCAATGATAAATTCACAAACTCTACACCAAAATCACCATGAACATGTCTAGTTTAAGCACAAAAAATTTCAGAGGCATTGGATTAAGTATCATCATTTCACAAGCAAATTGGCATAACATACATAAAATGGACAACATGAACAAACCCTAGGCATTTTTAAAATCCACACATGCAAAAAATCTGGAAAAATCATCATAATAAACTAGAGATCATGAGGAGCATTTCACAAAAAATCCCATCAAATTTGGACTAAAAATGAGTGACTTATGAATTTTTGAAGATTGGGACACAAAATGAAATAAAAATTGAGAAATGAAATGATTTAAATAAAATGTAAAACCGGCAGTGGCAATATTGTAATTATCTGGTCTCTTAAGTGAAACTCTGCGTTTCACTTAAGGACGTGTTGCGCAGCCAATGGTCACATGGCAATGGAATAGTGACTTCATGCAAAGAGAAAAAGCCAGCGGATCAAAACACGTTTTCTGGGTTTAGGAAATTAGGGTTTTAGCTACAGTGCATCATGTTCATCTTGTTCATCATTTGAGAAATCCAGCAAAAACATTTCGCAACCAAAATCAATAAGCAACATACCAATGCATTCATCTCATCATGTACATTAACAAACCAACAATCATTAACACCAAATCATGCTGAAATGAAAGAATCGAGCAAAACATCATCCACATATGAAACTTCATGTCAACATAACTTTCAAAATACTCAACCATTTTCCACGATTCAAGTTTCAGTACAACCAGCAAGGCAAGATCTATCCAAAGCATAGCATGATTTTGAAAATAAAGAGGTTCGAATCTTTACCAAATTTGAAGAGCAGTGATGAAATGATGGTTCCTTGGTCACAACAAGCTGAAACAGATGCACCTGGAGGTTTGTATTGATGAATGGACAATGAATTTTAGCTCAACAACCTTTGAGACAGCTCCAACCAAAATCTGCCATGGAAGAACTCTCAATGCAACAGTGGCGGAAACAACTCTACAGTTGGGAGATGATGCTTGCAAAAGGTTCCAAAATGATGGTAGGTGATGGCATAATCAACCAAGGCTCGAGCTCTTTGAGATTTTTCAGAAAAAGTTCAA
The DNA here is from genome assembly GCF_024323335.1 of Lathyrus oleraceus. Taxonomy (NCBI): domain Eukaryota; kingdom Viridiplantae; phylum Streptophyta; class Magnoliopsida; order Fabales; family Fabaceae; genus Lathyrus; species Lathyrus oleraceus. Next base: position 138,914,913 of record NC_066579.1, on the reverse strand, counting down.
GTGAGGAAAATGAGAGTTTGAGAGAAAATGAATTTTTTTTCTGTTTTGGCAAAGTGTGGCTAGGGTTTCTCTACCAGAAATGTCCAATATATACTTCTCATTAACAATGCTAAGCTTGGTTAGTGGAATGGTAATTGGATTTAGCTTAATGAAGTGTTTTTGGCAATTAGTGAAATTCCACTCAAATGACAAGGGCATGGCACTACAGTGCGAAATATGGGCCTAAACCACATCCAAAACATGATTTCTGAACACTTGTAATTGGTAAAATATATGGACAATGGTTAATTTGAAAGTTCATTTTTCACCCCTCTCTTATTTTAAATTCAAGCCACTTGAAAAAGGCCATTTTGATTGGTTGATTTTTGGTAAAATATGATGAAGGATTTGGATAGAGCACATCAAATATGACTTGTAGCAAAAAACCTCACTCAATTTGGCCAAATGGTTTGGAAGATATGCCACTTTGAAGTTCAAAATTTTTTGAGAATGATTTGATCATAACTTGCCAACCATAAATGAGAAATGAGTGTTCTTGGACTTTTTGGAAATGGGAGAACAAGATCTTCAACTTTCATGTTGGACAAAAATTCATTTGAAGCTTGTATGATGAAGTAATTTGGAGGAGAAGAACTTTCCATTTTTGGCAAATTCCAATTACAGGTCAACTTTCTATTTTTGGAAATTTCTTGTTTGACCACAAATTCTTCACTGTGGATGTTTGACATGTTATATGAGGCTTATATGGACATGAATGAGACCTCTCAGACCAATTCCCGCCATCGAATCACTGATTAAATGCACAGTTAACCACAGTTGACTTTGCTAGGGTTTTGGTTGACTGAACCATGTTCTGATGAATTCCAAGCCCCTACCACTTGAGATCTTGATTCAAAATGATGTCACAACTCATATGAACTCTTGATGAATGATCATGGTGCCCAAATTCTTCAAGAATGGCCACCATCTATCTCAATGACTGACTTTGACTGACTTGACCTAATTTGCTTCATCTGCAAGTAACATGGTTAGATGACAACATTTTTGTACCTTTGGTTAATAGACAGATGAAAAGCAATGATACACAAATGCAATACATGCTTGGTGATCAAGAACCACACTCACAAGATAACCCACCCACAAGGAGGGAAGCAAAGGTGCACAAAGATCCTTGAGGCAATGATATGATATGATATGATGCCATGAGGGATCTTAGGGACAAAATTGGGGTCTTACAGATGTACGTACTGAAGTACGGTACCCATGCAAGGCGAAGGGTAGCATCTCATGCCAATCTCTGTACGTAACAACCATCTTCTGCACAATCTTCTTTATGTTCTTATTTGCTGCCTCAACAACACCGTTCATCTTAGGACGATAAAGGGAAGAATTGTGATGCTGAATGTTGAAGTTCTTGCACAACTCCTTCATCATTTTGTTATTGAGATTAGAACCATTATCAATAACGATTCTTTCGGGAATCCCATAACGACAAATGATTTCTTTCTTAATGAATCGGGCAACCACATGTCTGGTGACCTTCGCAAATGACGCTGCTTCGACCCACTTGGTGAAATAGTCGATGGCAACAAGGATGAAGCGATGCCCATTGGAAGCAGTCGGCTCAATCTTTCCAATCATATCAATGCCCCACATAGCAAACGGCCACGGCGAAGACATCACATTCAGAGGATTTGGCGGCACATGCACCTTATCAGCATAAATCTGGCATTTATGACACTTCCGAGCATGTTTGAAACAATCAAATTCCATGGTCATCCAGTAATAACCCGCTCTCAACAATTTCTTAGCCATTGCATGTCCTCCGGCATGAGTATCGAAGGAGCCTTCATGAACTTCCTGCATTAACATGTCCGCTTCGTGTCTATCCACGCATCTGAGCAAAACCATGTCGAAGTTCCTCTTATACAGCACATCGTCTTTGTTCAAGAAGAAACTGCTTGCCAATCTTCTCAAAGTCTTTCTATCATTTTTGGATGCCCCTGCAGGGTACTCTTGATTCTTCAGAAAGCACTTGATGTCGTGGTACCAGGGCTTGTCATCAACTACCAGTTCAGCAGCAAACACATACGCGGCCCTATCAAGGCGCATAACATCGATCCTGGGAGCATAGTTCCACCGAATCACCTTGATCATGGAGGACAGAGTAGCAAGAGCATCTGCCATCTGGTTCTCATCACGAGGTATATGATACAGCCTTACTGAAGAAAGTCAACAGTCTTCTCGTGTAGTCTCTATAGGGGACCAGATTAGGCTGGAGAGTACTCCAATCACCATTCACTTGATTGATCACTAGAGTTGAATCTCCGAAGATGTCCAGAGTCTTGATTCTCAAATCAATGGCTTGCTCGATACCCAAGATACAGGCTTCATACTCAGCTTCATTATTGGTGCACTCAAAAGTCAGACGAGCGGTGAAAGGCATGTGGGCACCTTTCTGAGTGGTAATGACAGCACCAATTCCACTTCCTTTGGCATTGACGGCCCCGTCAAACATTAAAGTCCACTTTTCATCTGGATCAAGTCCCTCCTCAACAACTGGCTCTTCACAGTCTTTCATCTTAAGGAACATGATGTCTTCATCTGGAAAATCAAACTTCATCGACTCATAATCATCAATCGGCTATTGAGCAAGATAGTGTGACAGAATACTCCCTTTGATGGCTTTCTGGGATGTATACTGGATGTCGTACTCTGTCAGTACCATTTGCCAACGAGAAACCCTTCCGGTGAGAGTTGGCTTCTCAAATATATACTTGACTGGATCCATTTTGGAGATCAGTAAGGTCGTGTGAGTCAGCATGTATTGTCTCAATCGCTTAGCAGCCCATGCAAGTGCACAACATGTCTTTTCAAGAATTGAGTATCTCGACTCGCAATCTGTGAATTTTTTACTCAGGTAGTAGATGGCATGCTCTTTCCTACCTGTCTCGTCGTGTTGACCGGGAACACAACCCATGGAATTATCAAGTACTGTCAAATACATAATCAGCGGTCTCCCTGGGACTGGAGGCATAAGGATTGGAGGATTCTGCAAATACTCTTTTATCTTCTCGAAAGCCCTTTGACAATCATCATTCCACCTGATAGCCTGATCTTTTCTTAACAATTTGAATATTGGCTCACACGTGGCTGTTAGGTGAGAGATGAACCTTGCAATGTAGTTCAATCTCCCTAAGAAACCACAGACTTGTTTTTCTGTTCTTGGCTCAGGCATTTCTTGTATCGCTTTCACTTTGGTCGGATCCACCTCAATCCCTTTTTCACTAACAATAAAACCCAGCAGTTTTCCAGATCTCACCTCGAAAGTACACTTGTTCGGATTAAGCCTCAGCTTGAATTTCCTCAAACGCTCAAATAGTTTCTACAAATTCACCAGATGTTCTTCTTCCGTCTGAGATTTGGCAATCATATCATCAACATAAACCTCGATTTCATGATGAATCATATCATGGAAAAGAGTTACCATAGCTCGTTGATATGTTGCCCCAGCATTTTTCAGACCACACGGAATCACCTTGTAGCGGAAGGTACCCCATGGGGTTATGAAAGTTGTCTTCTCCATGTCTTCTGGTGCCATCTTAATTTAATTATAGCCAGAAAATCCATCCATGAAGGAGAATACCGAGAACTGAGTCGTGTTATCCACCAAAACGTCGATGTGAGGTAATGGGAAATCATCTTTAGGACTAGCTCTGTTCAGATCCCGGTAGTCAACACACATTTGTACCTTTCCATCCTTTTTAGATACTGGAACGATATTTGCAACCCATGGCGGATAATTTGTAACCGCTAGAAACCCTGCATCCAACTGTTTTTGCACTTCTTCCTTTATCTTGACAGCCATCTCTGGTCTTGTTCTTCTGAGCTTCTACTTGACCAGAGGACAATCCTCTTTGAGAGGCAAACGGTGTACCACAATGTCTGTGTCAAGCCCTGGCATGTCCTGATAAGACCAAGCAAAGATGTCAACATACTCTTGCAGCAATTCAATCAGCCCCTTCTTCACATTATCTTCCAAAGCAGCCCATATCTTGATCTCTCTCTTGACGTCCTCGGTGCCGAGATTAATCACTTCAGTAGACTCTTGATGCGGTTGAATGACCCTTTCTTCCTGTTTTAACAACCTGGCAAGTTGTTCAGGGAGTTCACAGTCTTCATCACCCTCTTCTTTAGCTTGAAAGATTGGATTTTCAAAGTCGAAGCGAGCCATAGCAGAACTGTTATCAATAGGATCCGGTGACGTGCGTCTGCATGAGTGATGGTATGTGCTTATGAGTGTGAACAAGGAGTGAAAACTAAACAAAACATTGCCAAATGTATATATCTTTTTTATTATTTTTGATTTTTGAAAACTGCAAAAATAGAAAGACAGTGAACAAAATATTTGAATGCAAAAAGAAGTCCTTTATTTATGATAAAAAAATGCAGGTATTCACATAGATGAGCCCTACAATGAGTCATTACGCCCGGGGCGGAACGTAAGACTTGGATATGCATGAATAAACAAAGAAAATTACTCTTCAAGAAGAGTGACTTGGATAATCTCTTCAAAAGACCAATTGCGGAGAACTTCACCCGGGACCCTTGGACGCACCCAGTTGTCAATGTCGCAATCACTATCCCCATCTTCTTTGTTGATTGCAGAGACCTGGCCGTACTGAATGATGCCAGCACTGGAGAAAGTAATCGGCCCCTGACGAGTCTGAGGCGTTGAAGTTGTAGAAGTCAGTGTCGGCTGATACCCAATCCCAAACTTGTCTTCCTTTACAGGTAAATCCACCAGACGTCCCCAACCGGGAGCAACACCTGAATTTACCAAGGTCTGTGCCTGCTTGAAGGACGACAAAGATGCACATGCTTCAACCTCTTCCACTGGAGCTGCATCCTTGACTTGAACTGCCTCAAAGGCCTGACATAGGGTCTCATGAATCTCACCTTCTACCTCTATATACTTGAATGTAGACAGGTGACTGACCAGAATATCCTCCTCACCACAGACAGTGATAATTCTTCTGTTGACCGGGTCAGCATCTTCAGGAAAGAGAGAATCAACATCTGCATTCTCAACAACCCCTTCAACAACCCCTTCAACAGACCTTTGGGCAGATAAGTCTTCAGCTTGGAGGATACCATCGTCAAGCAAGGCCTGGATACCCTACTGCAGCTTCACACAACCCCCACTATGTGCAACACAACCCAAACAACCGTTCCCACAGCCGGGGGAAACATCTGCCTTTAGCAAGTATTCTTTGATTTCTAACAGCGAAGTCTTCAGCTTCAAGACCTCCTTGACTAATTTGACTTCTCCTTCAACCATGTTAACATTTGCTCTACCATGTTGCGGCATAGGATTGTTGACAACATTAGGAGCCGGCGCAAAGTTAATGGCCTTTGAATCAATAAGGTCCTGAACTACGTGCTTAAAAGCTTTGCAGTTCTCAATAGTGTGGCTAGGTGCCCCAGAGTGGAAATTACACCTAGGATTGGCATCATAACCCACTGGAATCCTGCCAACGGGAGGAGCCAAAGTGCGTAACTGCACAAGTTGCAAATGTTGAAGGTTGGAAAGCAATTGGGCATACGACATCGGAAGAGTGTCAAAACGCCTATCCATCATCCTCTGTCTCTGTTGATAAGCAGGTCTGTTACCCTGTTGTTGTTGGTATTGATTTTGTTGACGTTGAGGTTGTTGTTGTTGAACTGGTGCTGCAGCCGGAATGGTCACAGCTGTAACATAAGGTTGTTGATGGTAATTCTGAAAACTGCTCCTTCGGTTACCTCTACCCTGATAAGAAGACACGGCATTTGCATCCCCTTCTCTCCTCTTCTGTCCTCCTAAGAACGGCTTCTTTGACCCCGGAGATGATCCAACCCCATTTTGGATCTTACACGTCTTCAAGTAATTCTCCACCCTCTCACCGGTAGAGACCACATCAGCAAAATTCGAGGCGTTGCAACCCACCAGACGCTCCAAATAAGATCCAGGCAGTGTGTTCATAAACATGTTGGCCATCTCTTTTTCCAACATCGGAGGCTGAACACGGGAAGCCAACTCTCTCCAGCGTTGAACATACTCTTTGAAGCACTCGTTGCTCTTGAGAGACAGATTCTGGAGCTGAGTCCTGTCAGGTGCCATATCCGCATTGTACTGATATTGCTTCACAAAGGCCTCAGCCAAGTCTCTCCAGCAGCGAATATGGGCTCTGTCCAGCCTCATATACCACTCCAAGGATGCCCTAGCTAGGCTGTCCTGGAAGAAGTACATGAACAGCTTCTCATCATTAGAATACGTGATCATCTTGCGGAAGTAAGCTTGTACATGAGTCTTCGGGCAAGAGTTGCCATTGTACTTATCAAACACGGGGACTTTGAATTTTGGCGGAACTCTCACGCTTGGGACCAGCCCCAAGTCAGCAACATCCACACCAAGAGCATTTTGCCCTTCCACAGCTTTCAACCTCTCTTCCAGTCTCCGAAACATAGGGTCCATACCATGGCCCGTGCCAAAGTCCTCCTGAAGTAGGGGGAATTGATCCTCCTGATCATCATGGATGGGTTGTTGACCAAGGTTGCCATGTGGGATTGGGATAGGCCCCGGTCCATTGGGTCCATTAGCCTCTCCAGCGGAAGGATCAGCCATAACCTCTAGTTGAGTAGTAGGGGGATTCCCCTGTACCAATAATCTAATCTCCTGCTGTCCCTGAGCCACTCCTTGGACCACTTCCATGAACTGATTCATGCGAATCCTCATCTCAGCAAGCTCTGCTTGCAAACCTTCCATTTCTCTCTGTTGATTCCTTCGGGTACCGTATCGGTGAATGCCTGAGTCAGCTATCCTAATAATGGAATACCAAACAAGATGAGAACACTACGGCGGTACCTGTTATGCAAGACATGCTAATGAATATGCAAATGAAATGACATGTTTATCAATTTCAAAGGGTATTCTACCCCTTGATTCCAGTCTCACATTAGATAAACAGTGTAAGAAAACCCCGACTAGAACTAAGAAGAAGATATAAACCCCTAGGAATAGATAAACATGATGCATGCAATGCTTATGATTTAATTTTTATATTAGAGGAACTTTAGAGTCTTATTTGCAAATTTTGGAAATATTAAACGTTTATCACATACGGAAATATCACGTCAATTAATATTTGGAAATGTTTTTACGCCAAAGAAGTACAATCTTGGTAACCAAATACAATACAAGAGAGAAGGAAAATGAACATCCTATGGATCCCTAGAAGCAATCGTCCAAAGCCCTCGAGACCGGAAGATAAGCTGCACGAAGCCTCTTCACCTTCCTCTCATAGGCTGCCTCCATATCTGCCTTCTCTTTGGCGAGTCGATCATACTTCCTCTTCTAAAACTTGGAAGACTGAGGAAGTAGAGAAGTCAATGCGTCATCAGGATCATCAATAACCTGGTGCTCAAGGAACTCTATCAAAGCATCCTTCTCTCTGATCTGCTAAAACAACTCCTCTCGTTCACGGATCCAAGCACGCGAACGGTCTTCGTCTCTCAACTCCTCTACTCCTTGGCTAGGGAGGGTTGAAGGCCCAGCCACAACCAAAGGTGTGGGTCTTGGATACTCATAAGGCATGAGGTACTCGGAAGCTCTCCTCCTAACCCAAGAGGTATAGGGTTCCAAAGCGATACAGTTCTTCGGACCTAGCTCCTTCCTTCCTTTCTTATGGATCTTGCGCCAAGCGCGGACCATCCTGCCCTTCAAGCCTTGGGGATCTTTACCCTCCTGAAAGAACACACCCTCTAACAGAATGTTATTGGGTTTATCCTTTAGGGGAAACCCAAGCTGACGAAGTGCCAAAATAGGGTTGTAGTTAATTCCACCGCATGTACCAAGAAGAGGTACATTGGAGAATTCACCACAAGAGTCGATAATCTGCACACCATCATATACACGGTTGTACCAAAAGATATCATCATTAGTGAGAGACATAAGTCTCGGGGACCACCGTAGACATCCTTTGTTCTCCTTGAAGGCGAGCGTCTGAGGCAAGTGCGAAATAAACCACTTGTACAACAGAGGCAAACAGCACACAATGGTACCACCGCCCTTTGCATTCCTCATATGCAAAGAGAAATAAGTGTCACCCAACAGAGTAGGAACGGGATTAAGAGTAGAGAAAATCCTAATGGCGTTCATATCCACAAACTTGTCGATGTTGGGGAATAACACTAGCCCATAGATGAGAAGTACAAATATGGCCTCAAAGGCGTCCTCACTCATGGCCTTCCCAAACATAGTAGCTTGATCAATGAGGAAATCAGACGGGAGACCTTGAATTCCACCTTTGGTAGTCATATGAGCACCAATAATAGATTCATCTATACGCAACAGATCAACAATCTCTTGAGAAGAAGGAACTCTCTCCAAGCCACTGAACGGCAACTGGTCTAGGATAGGTATGCCCACAAGATAGGCATACTCCTCAAGCGTGGGCAAAAGCTGGAAATCCGGAAAAGTGAAGCAACAGTACAAGGGATCATAGAACTGCACCAACACACTCATTAGATCTTCATCCACTTGAGTAGCCATAATAGACAGAAGCTTCCCATGACGAGCCTTGAATTCCAAGGGATCTAATACATAGGATGTCAAACTCCTTAACTCTTTCAAGTCGGGTTGTCTGAAACTGTACTTCTTCGTATTCCTTCTTTGCTTTTCCATGTCTGAAAATTTGCAAATAGACCTCTTAAGTTCCTTGAAAGTTTTCTCATTGTTGATGATATGGATGTGTATGAATGCATGAATGCATGGATGCAACAATCACACTCAAGGATCAAACAAATCACACCATACAAAGGTCATGGGATGGATCAAGTCATCCTAAATATCAATCATCCATTTTGGTGGATTATGGTTTACACCTTATCAACACTCAAGTTCCATTGATATTAAGGATACACAAGAACGGATCAACCACGAATCAAGGATTTGTTGCGAGTCGCGAGCATGGAGTCTTAGTTAAGAACCACCCAAAGGGAGTGTACTATGGTTAAACTTGACAATCATGTTCAACAAGAGGTTCCCATAGTCATCATCCCATCTTTCGGATATTATCGGATAAACGACTACTCGTATTCCAAAAATATTCTCAAGAGAGAATCTTATGAGTGTAGTATCGCGTAAAAATCGTATCAAATCTTACACTTGAACGATCTTCGCACTACGTCCTAAAAATAGGCCAAGATGGTCGTGGTAAACTAAGGTCCTTGGCTTCTAAGGCATATATTGGAAAGAGTAATGCCTAACCATGACTACTCGTGTGACATTATTGATCCCAACATAACCTCCACCAAGTGAATGGGCTTGCAAGTCAACTTGCTAAGGAATAACTCCACACAAGTCAACAAGACTATGCCATTCTCCTATCCTAAGTGAACTCGAGTTCGGGTATAGAACTCATCTCACAAAGATCACCAAGCATACAAGGAATTAATATTCAAACAATTCAATCAATACATACAATACAGTAATCCCAAATTGCACAAAAATATGTCACAAAGCAATATACCATATAATACAACAAATATAAAAAGTAGGCAAAACACACTAGGCAAATGATAGTCCCCAGCAGAGTCGCCATTTTTCTGTAGCGGGGTATTCGTTACCATTAGGGATATTGACTAAATCCAAGGTAAACCATACAAGTCGAGTCGCCACCGCACTTCTATTTATCCAAAGGAATGGTTAGAAAGCGAACAAAAACCTAAAAGTTTTATCGAATCAAAAACTAGTAAAAATATCAGAGATCTGGGTAAGGGGGTTGGTTATGCAATGGGAAGGTTTTAAGCACCCAAAACATCCTAGGTACTCCTATGGAGCCCTTTTCATAAGTGTTGTTCTAGTCTAAAGGGTGTAGGTATATCTAAAGTACTATTTATTAAAAGGAAGGTTAAAAGAAAATGACTCGCAAGGATGTCACATCCACTGCCTACGTATCTCATCTGAGTATGAGAATCAGTGTCTTCGTAGCTCGGCTACCTATGGGTTAAAGAGAAGTGTGCTCGGTAAGACGCCGCGTCTTATGCCTACGTATCTCATCTGGAATGAGAATCAGAGCAAAACGTAGTTCGGCTAACTAGGGGTTAAGGATTGCCATCTGAACATGGACTTACAAAAGAGGACACCAGCTGTGTCAAAGGAGGGTGGGCAGTGTGTTCAACGTCCTAGCAGTAGGTGTCACAGCTCGCTGAATCGAGTCTTAGGCAGTTACCTCTTTGCAATAGAACGGACTGACATGCCACAAGATCGGAGACGCATGGAAGGTCTAAAAGTAGGGAAGCTCTGCTCTAGAGTTGTCATGCAATATGGATCTATGTGTTATGATTTACAAAGGGGAACATTTACCTAATGTTATCATGCAAAGAATAAGGGAATTCTACCTATGTTATCATACAAAGGGTTCTACCTAATGGGTGCTACCTAAACGGGACAAGAGTCGACGGATGGAGTGCGGAGAGGAGTTACGAATAAGGGTAGATGGCGATGCCGGAGGCAATCGACTTATAGGTAGATGGCGATGCCTGAGGCAATCGACTTACAAGAGGATGGATGAATGCGTGCTGGTTCTGTTAAGTTTTGAAAATGATTACTCGACGTTGGATCGAGCTTTTGATCTTATTTTGAAATGGTTATCGGATGTTCGTTTTAATTCTTGTATTAACAGGTGACTAAAGAAATAAAGAAATAAATATTATACACTTTATGGGAGAGGGGTACATTTGTTATGAATGGGGATTGTTCATGGCAAACAAACAATAAGAATATATGCCTCATACATCATACAAGTAGGCAACAGTTATCAATCAGATCGGATAAATAAACAATATATAATCAAACCAAAGAATCAAATAATGGAGCATTTAAACAAATCATGGGAGTATGAACAATAGAAAGCATGAATGAGAGAAACAGGTATAAAAGATAACAGATGAATCAAACAGATGAAAATATACACACGAAGGGTCCACTGAATAATTTAATCAGGAAATGAGGTAAGGACCAAATAAAATCAAGGTAAAAGGCCTCTAATACATGGCATATGATATGAACAAGGGAGGATCAAAAGATCTCTTCAATTGCCATAAGCAACCCCTAAGTCAAACATCGATCATAAAGAAGTCAACTGAAAATTCAAGTCAACTTAAAAAATAACAAATAAATAGCAAATTAATCAATAAAATTATGAAAAATTAAAATAAATGAGGTGGGGTTAGGACATCATCATCCCTCAAAAAGATTTTAAAAATAACGAAAATTGGTACATAAGTTAATTAAAATAAAATAGAGGTCAAACCAAAAGTCAATTAATGAGACTAGGTTAGAAATAAATCAAGAATAAATAGTAAATTAATCAAGAAAATTATAAAAAATTAAACTAAATATGGTGGTGTCAGGAAATCATCATCCCCCAAAAATATTTTAAAAATAATGAAAATTGGTACGTGAATTAATTAAAATAAAACAGAAGTCAAATTAATAGTCAACCAACCAAACTAGGTCAAAAATAAATCCAAAATAAATTGAAAATGTGAAATAAAATTCCAAGAAAAGGTCAGTTTGGCCATGAGACAGTGGTCAACCCTCATCACAAAAATAAAATGCTAACAATAATTTTAAGTCATAAAAATAAAATCAATAAAAAGAAGTGTGTTAAAATTGACCATTTAGAATAAATAATTAAAATAAAATATTAATATTAAAAAAATACGAAAATAAAAATTATATAAAATTAAATAAAACGTTAAGAAAAGTGAAAAATATTTTTGCATAATTTTATGGACGAAGCAAATATTTTAAATAAGAAAAAGAAATATGAAAATGGAAGGATTAATGGTGATGAACATGGTAAGCAATCGTAGATATATCAAAACATGGTCATGGAAGAGATGGTTACCTAATGGAAAATAGAAGTGAAATGGAAGAGGAATGGAATCTGATATGTGATGAAGCTTTGCCTCCTTGCCACGAAATTCCAATGCTCCTTTAGGGTTAGGGTTTCAGCTTCTTAAATAGGGTGGATTAGGTGTTCTCATGGGCTTTTTAATAAGTGATTTATCCATAAGAATAAAAGTGTGAAGTGAGGTGTAAAATGTTGTTATTTTGGGCCAAACTTAAGTGAATGTATGTCCAATGCATGGCCAAAAGAGGTCAAAAACGTGACTGGTTTGTGCAGCATGCTTAGAAAATCTTATTGGGGCAACTAGGCCCAAAATCTGCCTAGAAAATCAAGTCATGGTGCCCACTTTAAATGAATGTATCTCTCAAACCATGGATCCAAATGAGATGATTCCAAAAGGATGTGAAAGAGGACATGGCAAGGTACAATTGTTGTGAAGAAAGTATTTTCAAATAATGCCTTGAATTGCAAGAAAACTGGCCAAGAAGTCTTGACAAATTTTGAAGATTTTGGACTTAGAAATTTTTCTAAGTGTCCTAAAACAATGTCTCACTTTGACTAAGCATAACTTTCTCAATTCTAATCCAAATGGAGCAAACTTTATATATTTAGAAAGCTTGGAACAATAGGAACAACTTTAATGTTGGAGAAATTTTCAAATGGAGCTTTTATCTTGATGAAAATTGGGCTTAAAGTGAGTGCAACGATCATGAAAACTTGCCCTAAATGTAAAGTCAACCATTTCCAAATTAAGTAACTTTTCCAATTCCTGATTAAATGATGAATCCATGATCCAACCTTGATCAAATTTCACATGTAGGATCCCCTAGGCATGGATTTTGAGATTCCACTCTCAAAATTTGAGGAGTTGACTTTTCTGGCCCCACAGTTGACTTTTCCCAAACTGTCTGATTTCTCGATTCCATTGATCAATTGAAGCACTTCTAGCTCAAATAAAGAGCTGATTTTTTGTATGTAGACCCTTGTTGACATATGGAGGGCCATGGAAAAGAGTTTCACCCAAAGAAATAGAAATAAACTAATTTTATACCAAACCCTAGTTTTAGGGCAAAATGATCAGGAACTGATTGCACTGATTGCCAATGGATCTTTCTGAGATAATTGTGAATCTTCCTAGGCCAAGATGCCTCTCTAATCATGACATGGATGAGCTCCTCTACTTCCAACCAAACATTTCCTGTTACAAGTAGCCATGAAACCCTAATTTTTGATTAAATCCAGATGAGCACTCTGATAGCCTTGAATCCTTCACTGATGAACTGAGGACCATAATAAGATACTTGGACCCCCCTGAGACCCTTGAGACTTGTATACTTAGAAAATGAAGTCCAATTCTCAATCTTGCTTTGTGTGGGCTCCTTCTGTTAAGGCGTGATCGATCAAAACCTGATCTCCATGTCACTAATGCAGTATGCAATGAGTATGACCTAATATGATGCTAATGAAGTGTAAAACATAATCCCATGCTTCCAGGAAAAATGAAAGGTAAATTTTGGGGTATTACATTTGTACACCGTGATATTGCTTCATTCATATCATAAGGTATAATAGTTTGTTTGTTTAGTTGAGTTGTAAATTCAACATTGATCATACTGATTATTGTTGTTAATCACTAGTGTTTGTGATTGTCAGAAAGTGAGAGGGGGTTCTCATATTTAGGAGGAGTTATAAATAGAAATACACTAAGGGTAGAATTAAGAAGAGAGACATTGAGCAAGGGGAATGTTCATCGAAGACACTTTGTACTAATTTTATTAAAGAGTGGATTTCCTTTTTTGGGTAGAGTTCCCCCAAACATTTGTTTTATTTGAACCGAACTAAGTTAACAATCATTTTTTGTTCTTTACTGCTTTTGCTTTGATTCATTATTGTTGTCATAGTGTGTTAAATCTGGTTTAATAAGTTGGACAAGTTCTCCTAGACATCTGATTCAACATTTGTCCCCTAAGGAACAATATTTCAAACCAAGTAAGAGCCCTTTTTGACTGGTTTTATTGGTTAAAAATAAAGATAGATCATGGCACTTTTTTGTGAACTATAGATCACTAAAAACAATCATTGCTCCATATCACTTTTCTATCCCAATAATTAATGAATTATTGGATGAGTTAAAGAGTCCCTAATTCTTCGGCGAATAAGGCATGGGATATTCTTGTCAACTATTATGAAGGAGGTAAGAAGGTTAAAGTCGCCAAATTACAGACGTTGCGAAGGCAGTATGAATTACTGCATATGGGAGAAGAAGAAAAGATTACAGGTTATGTCTTGAAGGTGCAGAAGCTTGTTTATCTCATGAAAGGTTATGGTGAAACCCTAAATGATAAGATGGTAGTTGATAAGGTAATGCGTACATTTATCTCTCACTTTGATCACGTTATCATAACCATTCAAGAATCCAACAATCTTGAAACCATGAACCTATAAGGTTTGGTTGGTTCGTTGGAGGCACATGAGATGAGGATTGTCGAAAGGAAAGATGTTCAAGCACTACAGTCTAAGACATGGAAGAAATAAGGTGGTTTCAACAAGTTCAAGGGCAAAGGATACAAGACTTACAGCAAGAAGTCTTGGTTGAACCCTTAAAAGCATAAAAACGATGATAGGGATTATGAATCCTCGAAAAGAGGAGAAGGAAACCCTATCAGAAAGACAAAGAAGAGAAAAAAGGTGTGTAGTGCTATAACTCTGAAAAATGGGGTCAGTTGACTAAGAATATTTGGTACAAGAAACGCAAGAATGAAGGAGAAAACCTTGCACGCCAAGATTCAGATGATTATGAAGATATGGTGGTTATGCCCGTAGTTGCAGATGAGAATGTTGACACCAAGATCTGGTTTCTCAACACAATCTATTCGGATCACATGACAGGTTGAAAAGTGTGGTTAGCAGATTTAGACGAGTCAAAGAAGGGAAAGATCAAACTTGCTAATAATAGCTCGTTGCAAGCATAAGCTACTGGCGATATAGTTATTCAAAGGAGCAATGGATGAAAGGCTATGATCAAAGATGTACTTTATGTACCTGAAATACAGTGCAGTCTGCTTAGTGTTGGACAACTGGTCGAAAAAGATTTCTCAGTGGTTATGAAAGATGTTGGAACTATTCGACATTCAAAATAATTTGGTCTTAAAATCTCCTCTGTCAAAGAATATGACATTTAAGACCATGATCAATTCGACTAAGGTATAATTCCTAAAAATAGTTGTCGACCACAAGAACAGTTGGTTGTGGCATTTAAGTTTTAGGCAATTGAATTTTAGGTCACTCAATCTACTGATTACTCAATATATGGCAATTGGTATACCAAGGCTTGAGATGCCCTACAAACTCTATGAAGGTTGCTTAGTAGGGAAGCAGTCCAGAAAGTCTTTTGTTTCGACTATGCCAATGAGCTCCTCTTGGATACTAGAAGTAGTACATTCAGATGTATGTGACCCGTTCGAGGAACATACCATTGGTGGAAACAAATATTTTGTCTCATTTATCGATGAGTATAGTCAAAAGCTTTGGATCTATATGATCAGGTGAAATGAATAAGTATTTGAAATATTTAAGAGATTCAAGATGCTTGTCGAAAACCAAAGTGAAAAGAAGATCAAGATTTTGCGAACAAATGGAAATGAAGAATACACATCCAAGATATTTGAGGAGTTATGTGTAGAACACGGTATTGATCATGAGGTAACTGCTCCTTACATGCCTCAAGATAATGGAATATAAGAAAGAATACACACGGCTATATTGGATATGGAGAGATGCATGCTGAAGTAGAAGAATTTACCAAAATCCTTATGGGGTGAAGTTGTCACCACTGCTGTTTATATTCTGAATAGGTGCCCTTCTATGAAGCTAAAGAACAAGGTTCCTAAAGAAGCATGGAGTGGAAAACGACCATCAGTGAGTCATCTGAAAGGTCTTTGGCTCTATTTTCTGCGAGCATGTTCCTGATGCAAGGAGAATGAAACTTGATGATAATAGTGAACCTATGATTCTGGTAGGATATCATAAGACTGAAGTATACATGCTATTTAATCCAATGAACAATAAGATCGTGATGAGTCGATACATTGTGATTGATGAGAATTATTCCTAGGATTGGAATTTAGGTGATGCAATTAACAAGCCTTTGATGAGCTATGGCGTGATGAAGAGAGTAGTGAGCATGAAGAAATTCCAGTTAATGACACTCTAGCAACAGTCGAAGTCAAAAATTATAATATATTCAAAGTTGGAGAACATAATTAAGAGGGTGTGGCTAGCGCAAGCCAAAGACCTCAAAAAACTAGGGTACTCTTAGTAAGGCTTCAAGACGTTAAAGTAGTTGGTGATGATGAAGTCACACCAGATGGATATTTGACTCACTTTGCTTTACTTGCAGGTTCTGAGCCAATCAAATATAGTGAGGCTTTAAAAAATACACAAATGGAAGTCAGCTATGGTCGAAGAGCTACAAGCGATCGAAATAAATAACACATGGGAGTTAGTCGAATTTCCAACATATACAAAATTTATTGAAGTTAAGTGGGTGTTCAAGTTAAAGGATAATATTGATGGGTTGATAGCAAGACATAAGGAGATATTAGTAGCTTGAGGATTTTTTCAGAGAGCAGGACTCGACTACTTAGAGGTATATGCACCAGTGGTAAGATTGATACTTTTTGATTGGTGGTAGCCTTGACATGTAAGCAAGGTTTATCGACATTTCACTTAGATGTGAAATTGTCATTTTTGAATTATCCTCTAGATAAAGAGGTATATGGCACACAACCTCCTAGATTTGTGATACAGGAGGAAGCAAGGAAAATATACAATCTGCACAAAGCGCTTTATGTCCTCAAGCAGGCACCTAAGGCATGGAACAAGAAGATCGACTCATACTTGGTCGAATAGGGATTCATCAAATGAAAATTTGAGTATGGTGTCTATGTTCCGGTTGTGGCACAAGATATAACAATCATATGTTTATATGTTGATGACTCGTTAGTAACTAAAAATGCTTGGAGAACTTGCCGAAGTTCAAAGAGCTGATGAAGAATGAATTTGAAATGTGAGATATGGGAAAAAATTTCGTACTCCCTAGGCATGTAATTTCAAATGTCGAATCAAGGTATGATGTTACGTCAAAGAAAGTATGTCAAAGAGATACTCAAGAGATTCAGGATGGAAGACTCGAATCCTACATTCTCACATGTCAAACCAAATTTGAAGCTGGAGAAGCATGAAGAGGAAGACAAAGTCAATGTCACTTTTTTCAAATAAATTGTCGAATCTCTGAGATATGTGTGCAACAATCGACCTGATATGGGTTTTTCAATCAGATTAGTGAGAAACTAGATGAGTAAACCAAGGGTGTCACACATGAAGGTTGCAATAAGAATCATGAGATACTTAAAAGGATGGACAAACTATGAAATTTTATTTCCACGAGATTCTGAAAACGAAGAAGTTGATATTACTTGCTATTCAGATGTTGATTGGTGCAGAGATAAGGAAGACCGAAGAAGCACAACTGATTATTATTTTCAAGTATTTGATGCTCCAATCTCATGGTGCTCGAGAAAGCAACATGTGGTGGCATTATCATCATGTGAGCCTGAATATATAGTAGGGTCCAATGTTGCATGTGAAGTTATTTGGGTCAGATCTTTGCTGGAAGAGATGGAGCTCGAAGTGAAGAAACCTCTAGTGTTGCAGATCGACAACAAATCAGCCATAAATCTTGCAAAGAATCCAGTGCTACATGAGAGAAGTAAGCACATTGAGACTATGTTTCATTTCCTAAGAGAGAAGGTAAACCAGGGTGAACTTGAAGTGAGGCATTGCTCGAGTGAAGTACAGTTGACCGACATTTTCACCAAAGCATTGAATGTCTTCGATCTTCTAACTTTGAGAAAGAAATTAGGAATATTTCAAACCGACTATGATTAGTGTGTATTCGGCAACTTGAATTATGAGGGAGTATGTTGTGATATAATCCAAGTTGTAGCCCAAGCTAAAATTAGTTAGAGTTAAGATTTGTTATATATTAGTTATATAGTATTCAAGTCACCTATGTGTATATAAATACATATTGTAATTCATTTTCAATATCAATCATAATAATACAATTACTTTTCTTTTACTCTTTTTTTTCCTCACTAAAAATATTTCACGCACTAACACATTTGAGTCTCTCTACGAAAGTTCTCTATAGTCATTAACTTCCAATGGTCTAAAATTGCAACTCTTGATGAGAAATTGACTAAATGGAGAATTACATTGCAGATGCCTAAGAAAAATCTATCAAGGGCAAGGCATTGCATGATTCAACATGTTTATTCAAAATGACGGAGACATAATTTTCTGAGGGTGAATGAGTTTGCCTCAAATTTCAACCATACCTTTAGGTATCCATGCCCCCAATTTCGTCGGAAAAGCTTGCGAAATGGTTTTACGGACCCTTTCACATCCTTAGGCGCATTAAACCAATTTCATATGAGCTTTCCAACATAGCACAAATATATCTCGTGTTCCATTCTTCTCTTCGAGCTTCTTATATCGATAAACCTACCAAATCAAAATAGGTTTCCATCACTAACCTCCACACACTACCATATCAACCAGATTATTAAGAACTTCTAGCACACTAGGAGGGTAAAACATTAGCTTAAGCTATATGGAAATATAAGGCATCCTTTGTGGTCTTTTTGCTTGTTCGATCTTGAGGGCAATATCATTTTTTAAGATACGGGTAATGATATTATTGGAATAGCAAAACTAGAAAATATTTTGACTAAAAAAAGTATCTTAATATACCCTATCTAGTGTGCTTGCTTGTAGTATCTTAAATATACCCCATCTAAATTTTTTTATTATTTTTGAATTTTTAAATAATTTAGGGCCCGTTTGTTTTGCCTTTTTTTTTAAATGATTTTTATAGTATTATATATTTTTGTGTAAAAAACTTTTACAAAGAAACTTTTCATAAAAGCTTCAAATGAAAATTTGGTTTGAATAGTTATTCTTAAAATGTTATTTTAGGTATTTCATCATTTTATCGAAACTTTTTTTGGATATCAAATTTTCAAAAAATCACTTAATTTTGAAGCTATTTCAAATAGATTTTCATAAAAATCATTTTTAAGATACAACTTTTTGAAAAAATTGTGATTTTGACTATGTTTTGATCTTCAATAATATATATTTATGTTATAGACTAAACAATTCAATCTTTTAATTTATAAAAAACAAATTTAGAAAAACTTATAATATTTTGAAAAATATTTTTGTAGAATCCATTTTCAAAAATACAAAGAAAAAATCCATTTTTTTAAAGCTAAAACAAACTGGCCCTTAAGACACTATATTACATCTTATAAATATTCATGTTATTCATAAAAGAATTAAATTGGGTCCCAAATTATATGTAAAACACACGGGCGCGCGCGCACACACACACACACAGAGTGTTTTTTAAGTAAAAATTTTATTTAAAAAATGACATTTTAAGTTTTTTTTTATAATTTGTAAATGAGAAAAAGTTGTCCCATGATTTATTGAAGGACAAGAATTCGTGTATTTGTCCATTCCTTTTTCGTCTTAGTTGTCTAGTCCTCTGATTAATTTCTTCATCAAAGAGGGTACAAAAAAAGTTGTCATGTTCTGTCTTTCATTTCTAAGTAAATCAAATGCATCATATGTTTCATAGATTTCACCTTATGTTCCTTCTTCACTCTCTCATCCACTCACAACAATCACACTATTTCTAACCCATCGCAACATTGTCTCTCCATCACCATATATTAGGACCAGAAGAAGCCTTATATGAACTATTGGAACAAAATTTATTGATACTATGTCCCTTGGGTTTTGATGATAACAAAGTATTTAAAGAATAATTTGGTAGTCTAAATTTGTTAAAGTATGTAAGATTATATGATTAAGAAAAGATAAAGAGAAGCTTGAGGAATCTGCATCTAAAGATCAAACTCTGACTCTAAAGATCACTTTTAAAGACTCTGGATCTAATAGAGGATCCATACTCTGAAGAAGTGAACTTAGAAAAAAATCAGTCTTTAGTGACCAAAACTCTGAAGCTTTAGAAGCCAAGAAGTGGACTCTGATATGATCAGTCTCAAAAGAGTGAAGTTTGAAGAAAGCCAGACTCTAAAGTAAAGTCTCTTCAATCGAGACAACTCTGACAGACTCAGGGACTTTTTAATCACGTGAAGACTTAATGAAAAATCTTTCCATGGGTGCTTGAGCTTCAACGGATAATTCCTCTTGCAGAAATGTGCTTTGTTGATATGTCTAATCAAGAACAAAGTTAGCCTAAACTTTTGTGAAAATCTTCAATGTCTCTTTTCTCCCTCTCTATATAAGGAGCAGAAGTTCATAAGAAAAGGACTACCAAGCTATAATAGAAGTTCACACTGCATAACAAGACTTTGAAACTTGACAATCAAAGAGAAGTTACTCTATCAAAATTGTTATACTTAGAACATCTTAACATTATGTATATTTTATAAGTTCTTAAGTCTTAGAGTCTTTCTAAGTTGTATTCTATTTATACTTCTGATTGTATATTAAGTGTAGTTGTTATCCAAATCTCTTAACAATTTTTTATAGAGTCGGAAGTCTCTTACTTTAGGTGCTTGAGTATTTGAAGTCTCTTACTTGTGTGTTTGAGCAAAGGACGTCTTTAGCTTGTGTGCTAGAGAAAAGAACTCTTTAGGTTATGTGCTTGAGCAAGGAAGTATCAGACTTATGTGTTTGAGCAAGGAAGTCTTATACTTGTGTATGTAAGCAAAGTAGTATATTCTTGTGTGCTTAAGCATTTGCAATAAGTTTCGTCATAGTGAAAATTCCTTGGAAGTACAAAGGGACTGGACTACTCTCAAGTTGTGAGAAAAACAAGGATAACAGATTGTGTCTCTTTCTTTACTTTACTTTTATCTGAACTATATTTTGATGCTATCATTTGTTTACCTCTGAGTCAGATTCTGTTGCAAAATTTGATAGATATTCAAGAGTTCAGACTCTGAGTGACTCTGATTCAGACTCTGAACTGAGTGTTTAGAACCTGATTAAGATTAATCAGAAGTAAAAAGAAGAAATATTTTGAGAAAATCCAAAATAATCCAACCCCTCTTCTTGTATTTTTCTCACCTTCAGTTGGCATCAGAGCAAGGTCTGTGCTAAACACATAACAATGGTGCAAAAAAGATCCTGAGAAAAATACATGTTCCTTCATGGCTGATGAATCTCGAATTGGTTCTAGTGGGGGTACTCCCAATCCTCTTGGTGATTTTAATCATGATTACAGTACCTCTAAGAGAAACAATTAAACAACTAGACCTCCTATTTTCAGTAGAGGTTCCATTGTGTTTGAATGGTAGAAAAGAAATATTTATACTCACATAATAGGTCTTAATGATGAGTTGTGGGATATCTTGGAAGATGACATTGACATTCAAGTCAATGGTGTTGGAATGGTGTGTAATAGAAAATCTCTCACACCTGCTCAAGAAAAGATTTATAGAAAACACCATAGGGTTAGATGCATCATGGTTGATGCTCTACCTCATTCTGAGTATATCAAAACCGTTGATAAATATACTGCTCAGACCATCTTCAAATCCATATGTGCATACTTATGAAGGGAATCAACCAGTTCAAGAAGCTAAGGCTAACCTTCTGGTTCAGTATAAGTTGTTTAGGGTGAAAGAGGGTGAAGATATTAAAACCATGTTTTCTAGGTTTCAATTTCTTGTATCTGGACCTTAGGTTCTGAACAAGAGTTATACTACCTATGATCATGTCAAGAATATTCTTAGGAGTCTTCCTGTCAGATACAGACCTAAGGTAACATAAATCCAGGAGGCTAAAGACTTAAACATAATAAGTCTTGAAAGTCTTATTAGAAATCTCAAAATCCATGAGATGAAGCTGAATGGAGATGAGCCTGTAAGTAAATCTAAATCACTGGCTTTGAAGTCAGTGGTAGACAGATCTGGTGATAAAGCTGTCAGATCCTCAAAAATATGGATAACAAAAGAAGGTTCTAATGAAATAGATTATGATGGTGACACTGATGATGAGGAAATGGCATTTATCATCAAGAGGTTTCAACATCTGGATAACAAGAATATGAGGTTCTTTGACATAATATCGGACTTCAAAGGAACAAACGAGGTATTCTCTAAACTTACTAAATATGATTTAATTACCTTTTGCAAAAATATCATGGATAGATGTCAGCAGAAATCCAGACACATGAAAATATTGAAAAAGCAATATGATCTTTTGAAAGATGAGCTAAAAGCATCTCAAAATAAAAATGAATCTCTTGAAAGAGATCATATTTCTCAATTAAAGAAAGTGTATGATAAACCCTTGAGTGAGCATTAAATGGCTCTTCAAGAATTTTTCATTGTTTGTAAAGAACTAAACTTGCTTCTATGATCTATGGAGTAAGTAAGAGAAAAGAAGAAGGTCTTGGTTATCACCAAAAACCTTTTTATCCAAGGAATGAAATCTTGATTAAACCATCATATTCTTATTCTTCAAGATCTTCTAAAAAGGGTTGTACTCTTAGTTTGTGCCTACTAGTAATGCTAAGGTTCTAAACTAATCAGAACCTATAATTGTAGAGTCAGCGGTTCTAAAAGAATCAGAACCTAAGACCTCAAAGTCAAAGGTTCTGAAGAAGAAGGGACCTAAGACATCTAATTATAAGGTTCTGAAAGGTCCAAACCTAAGAATAAGATTCATTCAAGACAACAAATTTTTAAATATAAAGTCTTGAATAATCCAAAGCCTTATTACAAAGAAAAGGCTCAAAATAAGAGAAATCCTAGTAAAACTAATCTAAAAGGACCCATAAGAGTATGGGTACCAAAAAGTGAGATTAATTTTTCTGCAGATATACTGAAAGGAAAAACTAAAGCAATGAATTAAGTTATAGGTCAATGGCTGCTTACAACATATAATAATAGGAAAGCCTATGTTCCAAATCCTAACTCAGAAGGAGGAAGAAAATGTGGAGTTTGGATGAAACTAGTAAGAAAAGAATACTGGTATTGGGATGACTGAAGTTAATTAATCAACAGTTGGTGCTTCAGATGCTTAACTAGCCTCTGAACCTCATCCAGATGTAATGGTCTCTGAAAAGTCCCATGATGGTTATCAGAAAATCATTGTTGGAAAAAAGTGGTTCCTCAAGAACAATATCATTAGAAGATCATAAGAATGCATAATCCATCTGACCTTGAGGAGTCTCATGGTTATCAGCATCAACCATCTGAGGAGAATGAAGATTGGGCATGCCTTAGGGAAAAGTAGAATTCCCAACAATAGGAGGCACAAAAAAAAGGTTGGTACAGAACAAAAGCACTTCTATTAGTGAACTAAGAAGCATAGTTTGGAGGCATCCTCTAAGGATAGGCAGTCACATGCCTACTAGGACCAGCTTGAAAGACGGTCTGACTCACAGTCGGCTGAACCACAATCTCAACTGGGGTCTAGACAATAACATTAGCATCAATAACAATGGTAGTCACAATAGTAGCATTAGTAACAACAACAGAAGTAGTGGGATTAGCAGAGGAAGCAACCTCCTGAGCTTGAACGTACTCCATTATAGCATCCATGTTACCTTGGAACAGATCCATCTTGCCTTGGAACTGATCCAAGGTTTCCTTGACGGTAGCATTCTCATGTTCAATGCCAGCCATGGTCTTAGACTTCTTAGCTCGAGTGAAATGTCGGTGATGAGTCGTCATCTTTTCTACTGGAGAAAGATAACGGTGTAAGCATTTTGTTTTCTATAGAGGTTATGAATGCATAGATGAATGAGATGCATGCAAAGAAGAAGAAAATTGTCCACATTTCCAGGGAATTCCGAGATTTTAAATGTTCAATGAAAACTAAAGCTTTTTGAATTCCCTAGGAGTGCACATGTTAAAATTGATTTTGTTATGATGTCATGAAATGAAACATCACAGATTCAAAGGTATGTCTCATCTGAATAATTTGTTTGTACTTCTCAACATAACTTCAAAATTTTGACGTATCAAGGCATGAAGAGATATGGTTTCTTGCATAAAACTCATATCCCCTCACAAGGTAGGTTCTAAGACTTTATGAATATTCTTAGAGCCACGAATACTAAGGGAAAAATATCTTTGTTGTCAAAATATAACTTGTGAGCCAACAATACCTTCGGGAGTATCTACTCTAAGTGAGGCTAAGCCTTAACTTCAAAAGCCACAAGTTAACTAAAGGTCCCTAGAGTCACGTATCCCTTTTGAAAGAATGGTTGTCAACGCAAAATGACTTACGTATCAACGAAACTCCAAAAGGAATCTACTCTAGACGGGGTCCTCGTACCTTCCTACTAAGACAACTACGTCCAATGAGTCAATACGAAGCTCCCTCATATCTTAGGTATACTCTCAAAGCCTGTGTATTGGGTTTCTCACTCAATAGCATCATGAACCCATCTCACAAGAGGCATATAACAGATATATCCAAGACAAAAATATATGAAAGCAATAAAGCATGTGATAATAAGATAAAGCAAGTAACAATAGAAAAGATAAACACCAAAACAAACAAAGAAGCAAACAAAACTAGGCTCGACTCCTACTTGCAAAAGCAAGGAATCCCCAGCTGAGTCGCCAGCTGAAGCTACGCGAAAAATACATGAGTACATTGCACACTCGAAGATACAACATAGTCACCATCGAACTTTATATATTCCCGAAGGAAAGGGAAAACATCGATAAAACTCAGGGGAAGAGGAAAAGGGTAAGGAAGTCGGTTATGCAAGGGAAAGGTATTAGCATCTCTCACATTTGTTGTACTCAATGGGAACCATTTTGATTTTTCTTTCTTCGGATGGGTGTTACTATCTAAAGGTTACTTGAAAAAGGATAAGGGAAAAAGTAAGGAATAGATAGAAAAGGAGGATTAGGGTCCTCATACCTACGTATCCTTATAGTGCAATAAGGAATTCAGAGTTCTGCAGTTCATAGAACTAATGGTGGGAGATGAAAGAAGTTGTGATAAAGGTATGGTTTGAACCAAAGGATGATTTTATTTGAACCCATAAGATAGGTATATCTGAACCAATTAGAAAATGTAAACTGACATATTGGTCGAAAAATAAAGGGTATTGCAGAGTGAGTAGACAAGGTTCTTGGTTCAGAGGCAGACATTGGTTATTGGCCCAAAGTTTGTATGGAACTCAAAAGAATATTGTATTTAGCTCGAAGAAATACAGTATATCATTGGGGATGAATGATTGGTAGAAGATATTGAATGAAGGTAGTGAGTAGTGAATGGAATAATCGAGATAAATTATTAAAGTGGAAAGAACTGAAAGATTTGGCAGAAGTGACAAACGGTATAATTTGGAACCAACAGATAATGGTGTTGTTGGAATCCATAAAGGAATGAAATTGGAACCTAAGAGTAAAGCAGGAATATTAGTCAAAAATAAAAGAGAATGAAATGTTCTCCGAAGAGACAAATAACTCTTGGTACAAAAGTGGACATTGGTTATTTGTCCCAAAAGGGTGTATATGGGATCCAAATGAGTATTGTATTTGGTTTCAAAGAAATACTTTATATCACTGAGATGAATGGTTATGACTGGAGATAGATGTTAATTCATCGTGAAAGGTATGGATGGTGCCCTAGGACAGAAGAAATAATCAGTATACTCGCCAAGGATTCGAACCCTTGTGCCTACGTATTCTCATCATGCAATGAGAAAGTCAAAGCTCCATAGTTCATAGAACTAATATGGAAGAAACTGAAAAAACAAAGAGGTGTTTGCCTAAGAAACTAGGGCTGACAAGACAAATAATAAATTAAAGGGTATGATTGAAATAATGGGAAGTAGTCGGGCCATAAGCTAGGTACATCCGACAACCCAAGTACTTGAGAGTTGTGCACAAGTACGTACACCCCACTTTTCATCCAAGTTTTATTATGAAAATCCTTTGATGCATAAGAATAGATCAAGAATATATTGAAATAGGAATATAATGGATTGAGATAAGGGTGGGATGGAAATGGAAGTTGACATACTTGACGTTGGATCAGGCACTCGCGTTGCATTTGATTTGATTTAAAATTGGAAAACACTTGGCGTTGGATCAAATATACTTTTGTCTTTTGAAAGAGATCTTTTTATCTTTTTAGTTAGCATACATGGAAAGCATTAAAAGAAGGATAAACCTAAGCTATTACACTTTCATGGGAGAAGGGGGACATATGACCCACAATGGGGGATGATACCCAACAATACAAGGAATGGAAATGGGATCATACAAGTTACAAACAAGGTACCATGCCTAAAATAATCAAGTGGCATGGTATCCTAAGTGTAAACACACAATAAAAAGGGAAATGAAAAGTGTAACACAATGGTGATAATGAAAGACATTAGGGATCAAACTTGAAGCTAAATGATCTAAGTAACCACACAAGGTAATGGAGTTAGAATGGGATCAAAGAGAATAAAGAAAACAATTAAAGTTAAACTCATTCAATGGTATCATTCAATCACTTGGAAATGGATTCCATATGGGAAATCAATGAAGAATAATCTCATGAACATTGTGGAAAATGATATCTAAATAAAGCATGGTATCATGATAAATTGAAATGGAATTTTCAATTTAGCAAGAATCATAATTTAATGGACATTCAAATGGGCATTAAGCTAATGATCAAAATTATCATGCCTAGCATACAAATATGGATCATGGATCATGGATCTATATCAAGATCAACACTTGTTAAAACCTACTCAAACCTTAAGCAAGGTAAATGATCATGGTGGTTAACATGGTAAACAACATGACAATTAAAATCAACTATGTCAACATGATCAAAATTTTACAATCAAAGATCAAAATGTAAAGTAATTAAAAGGATGAAACCTAATGGATTAATCAATTAATATATACTAGTTGATTCTATACAAACCCTAAACTAGGGTGCATACATTTCAGGAATTTTCTAAATCCTAGGGGTAAAGTAGTCAATATCCAATGATCGATCAATATGGAATTAACAATCAAAATTTAATTAAACTTAATTAGAACTACTTAATCCTAATTAACATCTAATTATATTACACGATACAAAAATTAAGCTAAACTAAATTATCCTAATTCTAATTCATAAAATCAACAATTAAAATCAACAATCATGCAAAAATGGTTAAAACAATTGAAACAAAAAAGAAAAATAAAATGGACCCAAGATGAACATGGAGGCAGGGTATGGATCATAAAGGGAGGTGTGGATATTAAGCTTAGACCTCAAGCCCAAGCTCCAGACGACAATATACACTGATCTAGGCCCATGTCCATGATTCAAACACAATCCAGGTCAACAAGCTCATACAAGAGCAACTTAGCAACGCACAACATCATGAAAAACTAGGGTTTAGTGACCAAATCAATACTCAAGAGGTCAACCACAAGATCCCAGAGGAACAAAGCCAAGAATTAGGATTTTGATGCACATATGAATGTCATGATATGGTCTCCTTGAATCCAAGTCCCAAAGATCAAGAAACTAGGGTTTCACCCCATTAATTCCATATGAAGAGCCATACCACATCTCTAGAGTTTGATCCACAAGCAAACTCTAGCTTTTGTTAGCCAAAAACTTTGAATATATGATGATTATGAGAAAGTGTTAACATGAATGAATGATGCACATGAATGAGGCATGAATGAGTAAAGATGAATCTTAAGCCCAAGGTTAGATGAAAAGTAAAAAGGGGAGGGAAAATTTTGGGGTATGACAAGGTCCATTGATTCAAGTTAATAATGCATTTATTTTCCATTGATTCATGTTCTATGGTGCATTCAATATCATTGATTCAAAGTGGTTTAGACAAGAACTTTTGGAGGGAAAGTGACAATTTAAAATTAAAGCACATTTAATTAATAATAAGAACTATGTCTCATCAAAAGTTTTTATTTCATTCATGCAATATCATATTACAATGCCCATACAAGAAATTCATACAAAATTACAAAAAAAAAATATTTTGACCTACACTTGACTTTGGTCAACTCTTGACTTTTGGGTCAACCAGTTGACCAAAGTCAACTCATCTAATCCCTAAACCTAATGTCAATGTTCACTTTGTTTCTCCATGTTCTCCATCTTCTCTTTTAGCTTCATGGCCAAATTTCATTTACTTGAAAGTAACCATGTTTTCTTATTGTTTCATTCATGGCACCTTCACTCCCAAGTACCTTGATAGCATGGTCCAAATTCACTATACCAGCCCTACAACCTAGCAATGCAATGCATCATTTTCATCATTCATTTATGATTCAAAGCTTGTGCAATTTAATTCTAACAAGCATACATTCACAACATTCAGTTCACTAACAAACATACAAAAGCAGCACATACATTCAACTAGCATTCATACTAACATAACATATTTTAACAAGAGGTTTATCTAACTAATAATTGACTTCACAAACAACTGTTAACTTCTAGCTTGTGAACTAATTTTCAGAACTCCATTCAAACAAATTTTATCACTAATTATTTCATCCATAGCATAATAACTAACCATTCATTCCACTTCCATAGCAGCCAATTAACAACTTCTTACTGCTACTATCAACTAAACTAACCTAATAGTCCTAATAGAAGTGAAATTAAACTAACATAACTAAGCATCAGGTTTAACAACCATTGCATTTCATAACAAGAATTCTATTAACATAACATACAGCCATTGCATATCAGGAAATTACTAACAGACATGTTCACTCATAACAGAGTTTCATAACAGAATTTATTTTTTAAACAGATTTCATCTTAACTGAGTTCATAACTAACAACAATTAACAATAATAGAGTTTTAGCAACATCTCAGTCCATTCACGAACAGAAAATCAAGTTCATCTTCTAATCTAACTAACTTTCAACTAACAGTTTGAATCTCACAACTAACTCTCAGGAATCCCATCGGTTAACGGTGTAACTAACTTCAAACCATTTTTCTTTGAAGGGAATGGTGTACAATTTTAGTGGTTTCAGTCTCCGTTGCCGCCAGTGGCGAATTCTGGCGCGGTAGAGTTTGTTTGCAGGTAAGGAGCTTGAGCTGAGTAATTTTGAAATGCATTGAACACGTGAAACACATGAATTGCACTAACCAGACCCTTTCCCTCTCTCATGCATGTTGGCTTGGGCTTTCTGCCCTTTGGGCCCAACTTTTGCTCTTCACACGCCCATAACACTTCAGTATCCCCTTGTTCAACCAAGCCAAAGGCAATTGGGATTACCAATGGGCCATGCGCCTATAGCGTTATCTGCATCCTATTTCCAGCCTATACCTCCCCCTCTTTTCTTTTCTTTATTTGTTTCTTTTACATGCTTTTTCTTTCATTTTTTTTTTAATTGTTCTTGATAAAAGAATGCTTAGAAATGTACATTTTGATTTAGTTCTAATTCACATTTTTAAAAAATAATAGAATTAGCATTAATCATAGGAAATAATCTCTAATTGAACTTTTAATCAATATTAATATTCTTGTTACATGTTGATATAATTTTTAGGATTTGCAATTCTAACCAATAACATGACATGTTGCCATAGTTCTAGGCTCTTTAGAATTAAGTTTAGTGGTTAACTTGATTGATTCTTAGGGTTTTGGGTCATTGATCCTTTATGTATGATTCTTCACATGATTTTATCCCGATTGATTAAATTGATCAAAGTTTGTTTTGGAGTTGCTTTGGCGAGCACACGTCAAAGGATTTAATTTAAGGATTACGTATCCTCACACGTCAAAGTTTGTTTTGATCAATTAAATCCTTTGACGTGTGAGGATACGTAATCCTTTAATCCCGATTGGAGTTGCTTTGGATACGTATCCCGATTGATCAATTTAAGCAACTCCAAATCCTTTATGCACGGTGAGGATACGTAGGCACGAGGATCCGAATCTTTGGCGAGCACACTAATTATAAACCTCTTTTTCTCATTCGCAAGTAACTTTTAGATACAATACTCATTCAAGAAAGAATAATCAAAATGGTTCCCATTAAGTACTACGGATGTGAGGGATGTTAATACTTTCCCCTTGCATAACCGACTTCTTTACCCTTTTTCTCTTCCCCTGGGTTTTATCGATGTTTTACCTTTCCTTCGAGAATAAATAAAGTTTGATGGTGACTCTTTTGTATCTTTGAGCATGTGATGCGCTCAGGTGTATTTCGCGTAGCTCCAGCTGGCGACTCTGTTGGGGATTTCATAAGCAAGTCGAGCCTAGTTTTGT
Organism: Lathyrus oleraceus; assembly: GCF_024323335.1. Taxonomy (NCBI): domain Eukaryota; kingdom Viridiplantae; phylum Streptophyta; class Magnoliopsida; order Fabales; family Fabaceae; genus Lathyrus; species Lathyrus oleraceus. Next base: position 138,884,624 of record NC_066579.1, on the reverse strand, counting down.
TTGCTTCCTTGTTTGCTTTGAGTGTTTATCTTTATCGCTTTACTAGATTTATCTTTATGTTATTTATTATATTTCTTTATTGTTTTAAATATTCATATCGTGCACGCAAGGTTGTGCGATACTACGCATGATTATTTCAGTAGTTGCACATTTTTGCTTTCTTTTTCACTTGATTTTCACTAACTCCCGAATTCTTCACACTTAGTTATTTTTCCCTTATTCTTTGGTCTTTATTATTCATTTATGCTCCTCTTTAACTTGTTTTCATCTGTTTCTTCGATCGAAATCATGCAATGGTGGAATATCATCAATAAGCATAATCTCTTTATATTCCAATTGTTGGAAAGTTGGGAATTTTAAAGAGGTTTGTTTGAAAAGGAATATTTGAGATTGATGTAAGTGTGTCCCATAAATAATGGTAGAAGGAATATGGTAGTGGGGGTTATGCTTCTGTGTTTCTCATAGTAGCACTAAATTAGGTTAAGTCAGTTATTGAAATGTACATCAATGTGGGTAAGGATGTGACTAACATGGATAAAAATAAGGGTAGTAGGTGTGCGATAACATGTCCATAACCAGAGGAATTAAGCATTGGTAGGTTTACTTGAAAATGATGTTTTGTGTGAACAATGGTGGTTTGTTGTAGTCCATTTTAAGACATTAAATTTGTTAGAAGGTTCATGATAGATTCATGTGTAGAATCCAAAACTTGTCGTTAATTATTCATTCTAGTATCGATGTTTCCCAACAACTATTCTAAATTTTGGTTTGCTTTATGAAATCTCTCATCCATTTGATGATGGGTATGATTTATTGCATCTTCAATTTGTTCATGAGCATCTTGTATAGCATAATCTAAATCCTTAGAAGAAGGATTTAGAGGCTTAAGAGGCATTGATTCAAGGAACGAAATCACCAATGATGGATTATAACTAAGACTAAAAATTAGATATAGGTTGCAAAGGAAAAAAAAAGCTTAAAACAAACTTCTAAGTTTTCATTGAAAGAGACAACTTGAACATTACACTATAAATAACTAGGGCTTACTGATAATAATAATAATAATAATAATGGGCCACATAATGCTATTTTTCTTCTTTTCTTCAAGCTCTTGTGTATTGTTCTCGTCCTGTTTCTCGTCATTGTAACGTCCATCATATAAAAACATTGTAGATATTGTCTTTTCTTCAAGCTCTTGTGTATTGTTCTCGTCCTGTTTCTCGCCATTGTAACATCCATCATGTAAAAACATTGGAGATATTGTCTGGTTAGAGTGATTTTGAGGTGAAATGAGAATTTCCATAATATTTTATCCTGTTATAATTTGATTTGAATCATGCAATCTTAATCACAAATTTAGTTAAAACACTAAAGAAAAATGATAGGAGTTGATACAACAGAGAGAACAATTTGCCGCACCTTCGCTGGAGTTGATGCATCAGATGCATTAACGATGAAAGGAGTAGACAAACTAACAACATGGGTATTATCATGAAAGCTTTGGATAGGACACCGTGCGGGTCTCATGGGGGCACTAAGTAATAATGTGGCCACGTTGTCGTATTGTATAATTTATTACTACAACTACAAGAAATATGACCAAACAGAAAAACTCTTTGAGTTGAATAGTCGACCGTGAGAGCTTCATGAGTACTCTAGTCATGCGACATAGTGTCCAAAGGGGTATATAACTAAGGACAACCTAACATATATTTATATATTTAGCAAGTAATATAATTTGTAATAATAACAACTATGGAAAACTACATAAAGCACAATGAAAACATACACTATGAAAATGAAAATAATGCTAAGCTTTGGTCTCATATATGTGGCTTCCAAATATAAGCTGGTCTTTTCCATGTCTCTACTAGCCAAAAATTCACAACCATTCAAGCATCAAAGCTGGAAGAAAAAGAGAATATGAGCACACAGAATTGAATGAAAATTACAACAATTTTAATATACATTATTACTACTTGTTCATTTCTCAACTATAAATTCTTGAATCTCTATTCCGGTATGTCGAGCCCCTCCTTGTATTCTCAACAGAACTTCATCTCCAAGTTTTAGCGACGTCACTGGAACAGCCGATTTTAACTGTTTATTTCCTGAAGACGGAAAAACATACAACACCTGGTGAAACCAAAGAAACTGCGAGAAAATAGAGAGAAACAAATCGAATTACCTTGTCCGGGAAAAACCAATGCAACCGTTTCTGCATTCTGTAGAAGTATGCTGATTGTTTGATCATCTGATTCTGTCTGAAATGATACGAAGAGTTTAGCATCAGTATCGTCAAGCAAATATTCCAATTCAGTTTTTTTTCCGATTAATGCATGACACAAACCTTTGCCTCCACAAGGATCAGTGGTCTACTTTCAATCTTAACACGTCCGACAATTGCAATTCTTTGCCGACCCTGTTGATCGACGACAATCACTTCTTTTCCTGATTTTAACTCTGACAGGTAGCTTGTTCTTCCTCCGGGAACAGCAACATAGGCATGTACAGGTCCCTGTTACGAAAAGTAACAGGTTAAAATGATTCATCATAAATCTTCATTTCATTGTTGTGAATATGTTTAGTTTGAGCTCAATATTCGAAGGCACGACTTACCGCGTTTACTCGAAAAGGTCTGCTTGCGATGTAATTTGACTCCAAGCATTCCGAGTGAACAAGAAACAATCCTCTAGCAAAAGATCCAACCTAAAGAAATTTGTTAGCCAATAAGAACGGCGGGTTTACTAGATTAACCGATAACCTTCATAGAGGAAATGGACACATACGAGAAGTCCTTCACCGGGCCTCATGAGACTGCACAGATCGACACAAACGCGATCCCCCATTCCAGCCACTTGAATGTTTGTCACAGTGGCTTTCGTCAAGCTCAATACATTGTTTTCTTCTGTTCTCCGGTCGAAATATTCCTGAAAGTTTTTCCAACTGAAACAAGAGGCCATGACTCATTACTCAAGAAGTTCAAATAGGCGACGAATTACCTTTAGCTCAAGAACAGGCTCGACATCTTCTACTTTCAAAACTATGCCATCTAAACCGTGTTCGAGGGCCTATAAAACTCAAAGGGTTCAACTATAAGAAGATTTACTTGAGCTTTAAGCAAGAACAGTTAACTCGATTGATCTCATAGTATATACCTCGAGAAATATCTGAGCTTCGGACGTATTATCAGAGATGGCAAACACGGTCTTTTGACTGTTTTGAAATGCAGCAATTATATTTTCTGCAGGTATTACCTGAGTGAGAAATTGTATACAAAGAAAGTTAACATTTTATAACACTATCGAACGACTTTCAAGCATCGATCCACCGTAAACTATACGAGACACTTCTTCACCCTAGAAACAGCCCTAAAAGATTCTCACAGCAGTTTGAAACATACCTGCCAATCTAGTAAGTTAACTACAATGTTCTCTGCATGCTCATCCTCGGGTCGAAGTCCCTCTAATTCCTCCGGCGTCGAGACGTCAAAAACCGTAGCTACCCTTTTATTCTGTGCATCCAAAATCTCTCCCTCACCAAGAAAAAGAGGACAGATTACTGCAATGGCTGTACTCCATCAAGGCCAAAATTCAAAATTTCATAAAATTAGAAATTTGTAATAAATCAGAAATATCAAAAGATTGAAATCATTCAAAATGTCCTTGTCCCCCATTTTTCTTATTACCGTGGGTTTTGCAAACACAGTGGATCGAATTTTAACACAAAAGGGTTATCCTAATAGAGTTAGAGAGTAGAGATAAATACATGACCAATCATTGGCGAGTTGAGGAAGGTTTGATGGGAAAATGAAAGTGTTCCATCCTCTCTCAACAGCTGCAGTCATAACCTGCTTGTTCTGTGTCCATATCCACACTTTCTTTGATTTTTTACCATCCTTGTCCTCATATGGTGTCCACGAAGAAGAAGAAGACATTGAAGAACAAGGGTTGTGGCGGAAAGGGGCGATGGAAGGAGAAGATAGAGATGAAGGTTGAGTGAAGTGTGCGAATCCAATTTGCGACACCAAAGACATCATAAGTGTTCCTGTATGTCAGCACCAACCAGTGTTTGTTCGTGACACTAGTACACCTTCATTTTTTATTTTTTCAACTTTCTTCCTCTATTTTTATCCTTTCACAGAAAAAGATTAATTGTGATGCGCTCTCTCAGTGTAAAAAGTTAATGGTTGGTATTATTTTTTTAATGTTTAAAATAAAAGTTAAATCTTTCAAATAAATTAATAGTTGTGATTAATTGATATAAATTTTTTTTATAGTCAGTGTATATCAATTAAATTCTTTTTTAAAAGCTTAAATATATATAAGAATAAAATAGGTTAATTTCAAAGTGGTCTCAACTTTTTTTGAGAAATATTTAATAATTATAAAATAAATAAAAATCTTATTTAATTATAATTTAATTGTGAAAATATTTTATGAAGTTCTATTTAACGATAATTTTACTATGATAAATTTAAAACATTGTTGATATTCCGTATTACACGCTAGCAAAGAAAACCTTTGTTCAATTTATATAATAATAACAATCAAACTTTATCTCATTAAGTGGAGTTAGCCACTAGAATGGAGTTAGCTACTAGAATTAACATTCGTCATAATGTTTTATTCAAGATCATGTTTATATTCAAATTGTTAATCTCGAGAGTTTTTTTAATACGTCTCTTATAGTTTTTCTAGATCTTCTTCTATCTCTAATTGTTTGATTTCTCCTCATCTGATCTGTTGGAAAATATATTATTTCCGGTTTTATTATTGTCTTTAATACTAATTTTATTTTTCTTTATTCTCCATTAAGGAGAAAATCAATTGTAATAATTGTATCTTCATTATATAAACTAGCCTAAGGCTGATAAATTATAACATCTTTTACCTATTTTTTTCAATATGGTATCAGATCACTGGGTTAGGGGTTACCGTAAAGCTTTCCTCAACCTATTTTTGTTCGACTCGATTCACATACCCGTTTAGCCTCATATGACGAATAAAAACAGCAGGTGACCTTCCCTATCATATGCATACACCGGATACAACCATGGCGAACAACCACAACCTAAGTCGGCCGTCGGTTGCGGAAACGGCAGTGGCTGCGAAAAGGACGTACGAGAGGAACCGTCGGTGGTCATAAACAATGGCAGTAATAACGACAACAATGGAAACAGGAACAACATTATTTTTGGTGACAATCATTCCAACATGCGGTAATGATCAAGAGGGTTCCTCATACTCCCTCAAGGTCAATATCCTAAAATGAATGAGAATAACTATAATGAATGGGCTCAAACCGTTCGGTTGGTATTGGATAGCAAAGGGAGACTTAGTTTTTTAACAGGAGCAGTAGCTGAACCGACAACAGAAGACCCTCGTGACAAACAATGGAAGTCGGAAAACTCCTTGATTATTGTGTGGTTGGTAAGCTCTATGGAAACTGGAATAAGTAAGTCTTACATATTTTTACCTTCCGCAAAGGATGTGTGGGAAGTTATTAAGTAAACATACTCTGATATTACGAAACAAGGTGACAAGAGTGTAACTGCTGATTACAATGAACTATTGACATTATGGCAAGAGGTAAATCTCTGTTATGATGACAATTAGAGGTGTACATAAGACAGTGTTTTGTTTCTCAAAAGACAAGAAAATGATCGCGTATTCATGTTTCTTGTTGGGCCTAATAAAGACCTTGATGAGATAAGAGGTAGAGTTTTAGGAAAAGTACCATTTCCAACTCTTCGGGAAACTTTTGCAGAAATAAAAAGGGAAGAGACACAACAAGGAGTTATAATGGGCAAGACACCACGAAGCTATGAATCTGAAGGCTCAACTCTGGCTACTAGGAACCTTGACGAGGGAAGAAGGTCAGACAAAGCTCCTTGGTGTGATCACTGCAAGCACGAATGGCATACACGTGAAACTTGTTGGAAGCTCAAAGGAAAACCTCCTAACTGGAAGAAGAAAAGTGGTCATGCATTTCAGGCTAGGAATTCTGATCAAGGTCAGCAACCCCCTCCGTCTCAATTTCGACTCACTACAGAGCAACTAGACAAACTTTACAAACTCCTCGAGTATCCAACCCCTTAGTTCTCTATAGCAACAAAAGGTAATTATGCATTTCTTAGAGTCAGTCCCAGTCATACTTGGATTGTAGATTAAGGTGTCTCCAATCACATGACAGGTGAATCTACTTTATTCTCTTCATATAGTCGATGTGCAGATAATCAAAAAATAAAAATCGCAGATGGCTCTTTTTCAGCCATTGCAGGTAAAGGGTCAGTTGTGTTGTCTCCAATGTTAACTCATAAAAATATCTTTCATGTTCCAAATTTATCTTATAATTTAATGTCCGTCAGTAAATTAGCTCAAGATATAAATTGTCAAACTAATTTTTTTCGATCTCACTGTGTCTTTCAGGATTTGAACTCGGGGGAGATGATTGGCAGTGTTAACGAGAGTGGAGGACTATACTACCTTGACATTGGATTGGCATCACAACTACCTTAAAAATAATAAGTTCCTACTTTGACTCTTTTTCTATTTTGAATAATAAAGATGACAACATAATGGTATGGCATTTAAGATTAGGTCATCCTAGTTTTCGTTACTTAAAACAATTGTTTCCTAAGATATTTCACAATAAGAACTTTTCTTCGTTTAAATGTGAAGCATGTGAGTTTGCAAAGCATCATCGTTCCTTGTTTTCAATACAACCATATAAACCATCACAACCTTTTTCTATTATTCACATTGATGTTTGGGCCTCTAACCATACAAGTACATTCTCTCTTAAAAAATGGTTTATCAGATTTATAGATGACCATACAAGAGTATGTTAGGTGTACTTGTTAAAGGGGAAATCAGATGTTTGTCAGGCTGTAAAGAATTTTTTTTCAATAGTGCAGAACCAATTTCAAACAAATATCCAAGTCTTTAGAAGTGATAATGGCAAAGAATATTTTAACACTATCCTAGATGATTTTTTTCTAAAAGATGGCATTGTACATTAAAGTTCATGTCCTAATACTCCTCAACAAAATGGAGTGGCCGAAAGGAAAAATAGACAATATCTGCGTATTTAATTAAATGAATACCCTCCAAAATTCTCAATTTTCAAACTCCAATTAATGTCTTCAAAGAATGTTTTCCTATTACTCGTGTTTTAACTGATTTGACTTTAAAAATCTTTGGTTGCACAACCTTTGTTCATGAACATAAAAATGTCGGAAAACTTGAGTCACGTGATATAAAATGTGTCTTTGTTGGATATTCCCCAACCCCAAAAGGATATAAATATTTTGATCCAAAAAATAAGAAAATGTTTGTCACTATAGATGTTACATTCTTTGAAAATAAACCTTTTTTTATGACACTCATCTTCAAGAGGGGAGATAAACGAAGACTCATTTCAAATTGAGGACATGACTTTTTTAAATAACTTATCTTAGCCAGTATCACAAAATTCTGAGACTTTTACATCTTCACCAAAAAAAATTGCTATGATTCTTTATCTGATCCTACTCCCATTATGAGTAAGGAACCTTATGAATCCGAGCCTACATTTTCTCTTGTAGAAAATAATCATAATCCTGAAAACAATGATAATGATTATCTAATTGAAATGCCACAAAATAATGAGTCACTTCAAGAAAAAAAATTTGAATTAGGAAACAGGACTTGGAAAGGAAAAGATTTTTTGTGAAAAAGCACCATAAAGGAAAGGACTAGTCCACATCTCAACACTGCCAGGAATCTGAACTAGGGAATGATCAACTTCCTAACAAAAGGAAAGGTAAATCTATCTCTGTTTCTGAGAGTCGTATTTTGTATCCTCATATAGATGATCCGATTGCCATTAGAAAACCTGTCAGATCTTGCACTAAGCATCTCATGTCCAATTTTATATCATATTCAAATTTGTCTTCATTTATGTTTGCCTTCGCCTTAAAATTGTCTAGTGTAGAAATTCCAAAAAATGTATAGGTTGCTCTAGAAATTCCAAAGTGGAGGGACGTTGTACTTAAGGAGACGAAAGCTCTTGAAAAGAACAAAACTTGGAGTGTTACATCACTACCATATGGCAAGAAGATAGTTGGATGCAAATGGATGTTTATTGTGAAGTAGAACTCAGATGGGTAAATTGAAAGGTATAAGGCTCGCTTTGTGGCTAAAGGCTTTACTCAGACCTATGGTCTTCTTCTCTTTTCTCTCCTCTTGATTTACATATATAACTAATAATCTATGTTGGGTAGTCAAGATCTCTCATAGAATAACTTTACAGTCCAAGAAAATCTTCCTATCTGACTCCCTAATAAGAAAGAAATCTATTTGATAACATGTCACCCCACTCATATATATGATAAGATTTTTATCACTTTTCTAAAACTAGGTATTACCTATAGTAAGATCAAAAGTCGGCGAAAACTGCAAGATGGATTTACCCTTCGTGTTTACCTCCCTGAGACCATACCCCTAATGCACGCTCTCAAAAGAATGTGGAAGTTTACTAAGAGGAAAAAATTGGGATACCATGCGCATCAAGTTTATTTTTAACAGGGTTTGCAAAATCGATGATATAATATGTGGTACCATTCAGATTTAGTCGAGGGTAGACCTCTTTGACAACTACTATTGGGTTCTAGCCTTATATCTAATACACTTAATACATATTTTAGAATTCAACTTAAGCTTATAGATAAGGATATGTATATGAAGCCATATTCTGAATGGGTGAACATATTGGGACCTCTTCCTAGCAGTTACAAGAATCTTGACTTTTCTATCTTGTAAGGTTTATTTCTTATTGTATTGAGGAAAACCATAATGATTTACACAAAATAGAACTTTTTGTTTTACCATTGACAAGAATAATAATCATGTGGTATTCTCATCTCCCACCAAACTCAGTACAAATTTGGGCAGACATGGAAACGTATTACCATGACATGTTTTAATATGCTAAGTCTAAAGTTACAAAAGTTGGTATGATAAACCTGAAAAAGATAGGTTGATGACTCGGTAATCAAATTAATTGAGAGGATAAAAAATAAGGTTGGAAAGTGTTTAGTCTAGTTTCCCAACACTTAATATTCCTCAAGGTCATCAATGATATACACCCACCACTAAAATAAAAATAAGTTGGACATGGTTGTCACTATCAGAATGAGCTAGCTTCCAAGGTATCATGTATCAAGTAATTTATCAAAGAAAAAAAAGGTTAAGCATTTTATCTAGGAAGAAGCCCACACCTTATCTCCATCATTAATTTGAAAAAATATAGAAAGTGGGAGTGTAAAAAGGAAAATATATTTGTATCTTTCCCTAAAGCTTGGTAAAAGCAAATAAACCATTTCATATGATGATAGAATGAAATATTCCTTAAACACTACAAAATCATACTAAATAGTTGATAAGGATGTGAATACATGATCAACAAAAACCATTTATGATCCATTGTGTTTGAACTATGAAGGAATAAACAAGTGAAAGAATCCAAAGATAATGCTTTGATAAAGAAGTATGAGTTGTTCAAAATGAAAACAGATGAAAAAGTTGAGGTCGTGTTTTCTAGATTTCAAACTTTAGTCTTTGAAACAAAAGTATTGATAAAAAAAAACTATAACATATTTGATCATGTCAAAAAAATCCTTAGAAGTCTTCCAAAGAGATGAACACCAAAGGTAACAACTATTGAAGAAGCTAGAGATTTAAATAACTTAGCTCTTGAAGACCTCATTATATCCCTTTACAACCTAAAGAATTTGGAAATGAAGATCTTATAGAAGCATTAGATGATGATGAACTTTTCATTGTCTCTAGGAAAGTATAATGTATTTGGGCCAGGAGGAAGAAACAATTTCCTAACATGGAATTCAAATACTCCAAAGATCTAAGAGATAAGTAGGAAGTTGACCAAAATGTCATTTTCTTTGAATGCTAAGAACCTGGACACTTAAAAAATGAATGTACTAAGTTAAATAAGAAGAGGTCCAAGAAGAATGAATATGGATGAAATAAGAAATTACTCATATGCACTGGGATCAATATGATGAACCTGATTTGTTGTTTCTCAGCTTAAAATCATGTTTTGTTTGTTGCATTTGATTGTGGTATTATAAAATTATATGTTATGTATTGTTGTTATTTTTATGATGTAAAATCGGCAACGATGAGTGTAATCGTCCAACTAAATACAAATCTAGTAGAGTTGTTTGAAAAAGTTATTTTGGGTGGTGTAAGCACAAAATAAAGTTGTTCAACCATCCAAATCCAAAATGAGATGCTAGTTCCTCATGTAAAATATTGGTATGGCTGATCATGGATATTAAAGATGTCATGTTTGTTCAATTAGAGCATGATCCAAATATATAACTTTTCTATCTTGATCCTAAGTATATAAAAGATTTTGTATGGGGAAATGAATGGTTGGACATATCTATACTACAATTATCGTGCACATAATTATATTTTTTACGATGATGTCAATTTATATTGGTGCATGTAAGTACTTTTAATGTCAAAACTCACTTAAATATTTGAATTTTGTTTTAATATGTAGGTACTTGCATAGTTTTTGTATCGAAACAAATAAATTAGATCTTTATGGATTCTTGAACCCCTATAATTTACAATTTTCAGCGAATGAAGCAAATGTGTCTGAGGCATTCAGACAAACACAATTAAGAAATTCAAATAAATTTTATTTTCTAGCAATATATATATATATATATATATATATATATATATATATATATATATATATATATATATATATATATATATATATATATATATATATATATATATATATATATATATATATATATATATATATATATATATATATATATAGGTGAACTCTACTTAAGAAGAAGTCTTATTTAAAAAAAATACATAAATCCTTATTTGTTAAATGAATGAACGAATTATCAAACAACAAATAAATATATTTCAATATATGGACAACAAATAAAGCCAATAGACGTACAACGATCTCTTCCAGAAAAGTCGGAATAACAAATAAATCTCATTCAATATGTTTGATATGAAATTATAAAGATATTTACAATTAGGGGTGGAAAACGGGCATGCCCGTCCCGCAAAAGCCCGCAAAAAAATGGGGCGGGGCGGGGCAGTCATAGTTGAGGATGTGGGCCTAAAACTTAGACCTGCCCCGCAAAAAAGTGAGGTCGGGGTGGGGAAAGCCCGCGGGCACTGCACTTTTTAAGCCTAAAAATGCAAAAATTTATGTAAATACACGTGCTCGCAAAAGCCCGCAAAAAAACGGGGCGGGGCGGGGCGGACACATTTGAGGGTGAGAGCCTAAATTCTTGGTCCGCCCCGCACAAAAGTGCGGGTTAAACGGGCATGCCCAGCGGGGCGAGCCCGTTTTTCCGCCCCTATTTACAATTTCATACAAAAGCATCCCCGCATGGATTCTTCTATGGAAGGGGTTCCCCTTATTATATGTGAGGTGGGGTGTACGTAAGAGCGGAACGTAGATAGAACGCGGAGCGCTTGAAAAAAGTACAATATATTATTATTATTCTACTAGGAATACTTGATTTTGCGTTATATTAACTACTCTATATATCAGTACGTTCAAAGAATCTAATCTTTTTCTACTAGTTCATCAGGCTAGCCGAACTATCAAACAAACAAAAATCACAATAATAAAGATCAAATGGCTATTCTCCTAACAATAAGTACTTGGACTAAGACATTCCCGCAGGTTCCTACAATTGAGAAAAGTCTCTGTAGGACGACATACCACTCACGATCGACTAAAAGGAAAGTAGCCCAGAGATATTGGTTCAAATCCAATTCGTGAGATAGCAAAGCGACAAAAGGAAAGAAACTTTTTTCTTAAGCAACCAATTTACCTCCTAAGATTGACACACAAGTAATCCATTTACTCTATTTCTTGATATCTGCGTGAATCATATGTTTGCAACAAAAGGGACAATTTTTTCTCAATTGCAATCGATTAGGCATCCTTGGCGAGGATGACAGGTTAATTTTTGGCGCCAAAAAACGGAGGGAGAGAGAAAAATCTTCCATTAGGTCTTGGTATGGTTGTCGCGGGTTTTATCTCTCTCTCTCTCTCTCTCTCTATATATATATATATATATATATATATATATATATTTATATATATATATATGTAATTTTGGATGTATTATTTATGATATTCATTTATCTATAATTACATGTGCTTTTTGTGTTTATTATTATTCATTATACAAAATTTATTTGTCGACGAGAAGAAAACCATGAGGATATAAGTGTGAATTTTATTTCACAAAAAATACATGATAAAATTGTCTATGTCGAGATTGTTTATTTTTTAGAGCAGATAATATAGATTTACAATTACATATTAATGATTTGTACTGCATAATAGTTTATTATTATTTCTAGTTAAGTATTTTTACTTTTCATTAAACTAATAGATATTTAACATTAAGATACCATTCATAGAAGAAGACTTAAGAGACGTTGTTCACGATATCATCTTGCTTCCATGAGATTTATAAGGCAAGTCGACATTGATTTTGTAATATGTGTATAATATTGATTTTGATATAAATAATATGTATAGTTTTGTTTCACATTTTGATAAAAGATTCATGTCATTTTGGTGCATATATACTATATAGTGTTGTTCAACATCTTGGCACATATTTTGGTGTCACTTTGTTCTTGTAAAAATATGGTACGCAAAATACATTGAAATTATATGTAAAGTTTTAAAAAATACATATTAAAAAAACAATGGAATTACCCATTATTAGATCTTCCAACCGTCGTCAAATGTTATCCTCCTCACACCTATCCCCTCAGTTAAACGTAACAACCGTGGGGGAAAGTCAACACACCAAAATGCCAAAATAATTTTGCTGGGAATCGAATCCATGACCAGGCCACTTTTCACCTTAGTTGGTAGGCCTAATCCTGACCTCGATCATTATCCCAATGGGAAAATTAGTACACATTCTATGATACTCTTTGTAACCATGGACAACCAATAATGGTGAAATCATTTTCCCAACCGGTGTGGTATATACTTTTTGAAGTAACGTATCTGCTGGTTATGATTGATTTGAAGTTTTAATATGAACTAATGATAAAGTTAATCAAGATGTTTTATATATGAGATCAAGATGTCAATGTGAATATCTCTAAGGACAACACCTGATGTCAAGTAGCATTTATTAGAATCCTCGATGATCCATTCAAGCATCTCTGATGATGGTATCTATCAAGAAGCTCTATCCAATCTCATTAGTTAGAAGAAGTCAAGTTTTAGATGAAGTGTTGAACTTATGATTAATCAAGTAAGGGATCTTGAAGCTTTAAGGATGTGAAAGAGAGAAAGTGTGAAATTTCATATGCTATTGTGTCTGAGTGATCAGATTATTGAAGATATGTTTTATAGCTCTTAGACTACTGAGGCAATGCACGCGCTCGCCTAAAAGTGTTTAACGTCTTTAAATTTTATAAAACACCTTAAAGCTTATAGATTAACAATCAAAGTGCTTGTGGAATTGATCAAATATGTTCCTAGTCATTTAAGAAGTTTTTAATACTGCCAAATCGATTAGGGCCCTTAATCAATCGATTAAAGCAAGGTTTAAATATTCTTAATCGATTTAGAAGACTTCTAATCAATTAAGACAAAATCTGTTAGATATTTTACTTTTTGATAATTAGGTTTGTCTTACTCTAAAGCTCATAATCGATTAACCTTGTGGCTTAATCGATTACGTGCACTTAAAAGGCTCATGAATCATTTTCCTTTTTGAGCTGATTTTTCACCTATAAATAGAGGATCCATCCTCACTTTCAAAACATGCTATAAAATATATTTCTGACTATCTATATTCCATTTCTTTCTTTTTAACTAAATTTCCTTAGTGTTTTGAGAATGAAAAACATCAAGTGAGATTTTTGTTTGTTCTGGTGCTATGTTTAATGTTGTAATTTATCTAGGAGGAATTTATCTCTTGAGTAATATCTCTTATGAGTAGTTGTTATTTGGTCCGTGAGCTAAACTAGTAAAATATCTTATTTGGTTTATGAGATTGTCTGTTAAAATCTTTATTTGATTTGTCAGCTTAACCCGGTGTAGAAGCTCTCATTTGATTTGTGAGATTTTGCGTCAAAATCTTCATTTGGTTTGTGACATTAGCCATGTATAAAACCTTTCACTTGGTTCTAAGATTATCCAAGTGTAAAATATTATATGGATTGGAAGATAGACAATTAAAAACTTATGATTGGTTGTAAGATGGTTCATGGTAAAAATCTATGAGAAAGCTCAGATATATAGTAGAAACTCAAGAAACAATTCTCGGGGAAAGGAGTAGGCCAAGTGGTTAGGCCGAACCTATATAAATCTTTGGTGCAAATATCTAAACCCTTATGTCGCATCACGCGAAAAACCGGCGGGAAAACAAGAACAACAGAGCCGCCACCGTGCGTTATTTATCCCAAAAGAGGGAAAGGAAACGCTCAGAGTAAACCTAGGAAAGAACATGGTCTCGCGACCAGAGAGAATGGGTTCGGGAGTCGGTTATGCGAAGGGAAGGTATTAGCACCCCTACGCATCCGTAGTACTCTACGGGATCCACGCACAATAGGAAGGGAAAATGGTTGCTAAAACACTGCTCAAACACACCCAACTGGCTGAAAGAGACACAAGAGACTGACTGAAACTGACTCGGCAGGATGTCGTATCCTGGGCCTACTTAGTCTATCAAGCATAGACGTCAGAGTCTAAGTAGTTCGGACTGGGGAAACAACACATGCTCGCTAGGATGTCGCATCCTATGCATACGTATCTCCTTTGGACGAAGGAGAATCAGAGCATCCGTAGCTCAGCTAACACGCACACAAACTAACACAGGCAAAGGCAAACGTGGAGCCTGAATGCCAATCACTGGGCTTACATCAGCATCCGAACCAAAACACACACAAGAAGGCAAACGTGGAGCCTGAATGCCAATCACTGGACTTACATCAGCATCCGAACCAAGAACACACACCAACACTGGAACCTGAATGCCACTCGATGGACTTACATCAGCTTCCAAGCACACAACAAGACACGGGATGTGGAATGCCAATCGCTGGGCTTACATCCATCTCCTACACACGCAAGACAAAACAAAGACACAGGCGCCCGGAGAGATCAGCTCAATCTCCTGCCTACATACTTCATCTGGTATGAAGATCAGGGCGATGTAGTTCCCCTACGGAGGGATAAAGGACTAGCCTAACCAGATAACAGAGGGAGACACAACTAGGGAGACTACGACTCGAGCCTAGATGTTATCATGCAAATCATCCCTAAGTTAAGGTTTCTAGCTAACTTGCACAGGAAGCAAGCCTATCCTAATCATGACTTGCACAGGAAGCAAGCCACACACACACTTAACTTGCACAGGAAGCAAGCCAAGCAAAACCTAACTTGCACAGGAAGCAAGTCTAAACTAACCCTAACTTGCACAGGAAGCAAGTCAAACAAACATACAAGCACAGGTAGCACACACTATACACAAGCAAGTGGCTCAAACAAGGGTTAGGTTTTAGTCGAGGGGTCATATCAACCTCAACAAACAAACCTCTGGAACTGGGTGAATGTGCTCTTAACCTTGCCATTGAGGGGCTAAGGTGAAGCAGATGAAAGGTGAGTGAAGGTAAGACTTCACAGCTCTTATCCCTGGCCTGGGAGAGCTTAAGACAAGAATGTGTGGGTTCAGAAAGTGGGAACCCTTCTACACATTTGAAACTGACTCAACTGTACAATTGTACAAGATCTTGGGTTTGTATCTGCCATGCATCAACACAGTGGTGTGAGCAAAGCAGATGACACACAGAATAGCAGGGGATAGGTTGCATATCCATTGGGTTCTGCCAATTGCCTCTTCACTTAGGAGGTCTTTGAATATGTACAGGACAAAATTAAACATCCACAAACATTGCCTCTTAAGGAGGACTTCAGACAGTTGCCTGGCCAAGTAACAGGCCAGGTCTTCCAGACTACATGAAGATTAGAAGTATACCTCAATGCAAATTGCTTATACAAGCAAAGCAAAGCAAAAGTTCACAAGGAACTGAGCAACTAAAAGCACCTGAAACAGTCAAGCAGATGTTAGTATGCAACTTCAAGACAAAGCAAAAAGAAACAGACATCCACAGTTAATTAGAGGCAAATGGATGTGCAAGGCACAAGGCTTAAGGCATGTGAGCCGAGCCACCTACAAAACAAACAAGTTAGACAATGATATTCAAGCAAGCTCGATCAAAAAGAATTGGTCTCATTGGTCATTTGTTGGTCAACCTGAAAACATGAGCTCAAAGGTGAGTAACAGGACCACTAGGGCAAGCCTAGGGTCAAAAAGGAATGAGAAAGTCAAAACAGCAAAGGGCAAGCATCCAAAATCATGTTCAAACAATTAAGAAACGCAACCAATTGGGTTCACATTCATTATCAATCATCATCATCATTTCATGAACAATTTAGGTCAAAGTGTTGCAAACAGAAGCTCATAGAAGTCAACAGCAAGACTTAACTCAAAAGCAATCTTAAACATTTCCAAAAATCACCAAATAAATCATGACCAATCACAACACATAGCATGGTAAGCATGTCAAATTTCATCTCATTTGGACAAGTGGAAGGCAGTCAATGAAAATCAGAAAGTCAAAGCAATTTTGAACATGCTCAAAGAAGTCAACCAAACATGCATCAACTTAGAAAAATCATAAGTCAGAGATGGTGTATGATAAATGAATGGGACTAAAACCATGGCAAAGATGAGGATGTCTAGTTATCTCATGTAAAATTTCATGTCCATCCAATAAAGTATGAGAATTTCACAAATGAAATGGCAACATGCATCACAATAAGTCCACATTTTGGTCAAACAGGGGAGAAAATCTCAAACAATTAGGAAATGGCATAATTAATTCCAAGAAAAATCACAAGTGAACTAGACATATAAGAGTAGGTTCATGCAAAAAATCAGCTCACTTGGAGGTCAAGAAGCATGGGTACAAAAATCAACAATTTGCACATCAATGGTGTGACACAAATTGTCACACCCTACTTCAAAAATTCACAACTCTCAAACCACATAAGATAAATTCACAAACTATACACCAAAATCACCATGAATGTGTCTAGTTCAAGCACAAAACATTTGGGAGCCATTGGATAAAGCATCATCATTTCACAAATGTTTTGGCAAAGTGTACAAAATATGCATACATGTCACAAACCCTAATACCAATTAAAATCCACTCATCAAAAAAATCTGGAAAAAATATGATAAAAAACTAGAGATTGTGATGAACATGATGCAAAAAATCCCATGAAATTTGGATTAAAATTGGATGCGCAATGATTTTTGTAAGATGAAGATCACAAATGAAATAAAAATGAGAAAAACAACATTTATTCAATGGGACATGCCACGCTGATGGCAGACTTGTAATTACCCAAGCCACTTATCCAAACACAGTCGTTTTGGACGCGGGGAGGAAATGTTTTTATTGGTTGCTGGCTAATGACACAGTACACAAGCTCATGCACGTGAAAAATGGGAAAAAAACTGGAAAAATGGCTAGGGTTTACTGTAGCAGTATGAAGCTTCATCTCTCCCAAAATCGTGGAAAATAAAAATGCCCAGAAATGTAAACCGAACACATCATGGTAATCATCAAGCAACACACATCAACATTCCAAACTCCATTTTCATTAAATCGAGCTAAGCAAGAAGAAATAAGCAAAAACAAAATCGAGCATCAACCTTTGAACCACCACAACTTTCAGTAAACTTAATCATTTTCAAAACTAAAACCATCAGTGAACTCAGCATTAAGAGACCTATCCAAAGCATGCACTAATTTAACAAAATAAGGAGATCGAATTTTTACCAAAATGGAAGAACAGTCGAGATACAGATGTTGTTTGATGTTTTTGGCCTGAAACAGATGTGCTAGAGGGCTTTAAATGATGAATGGTGAAGTTGGCTTGGCTTGAAATAGCTTGGAATGGCTTCACACTTGGACTGCCATGGCTGATGCCTCTTTAAAACAGCAGTGGAAAAGGAGCTTCCAGTTGGAAAAGTATGGTTGCAATAGGTCCACAATGTTGCATGAATGTTGTTTTAGGCAAGGCAAGGCTTAGTCTCTTTTGAGTTTTTGACAGACTTTGAGAAATGCACAAAAAATGAGTTTTTTAGAATGAGTGAGGTTCTGTTTGATGGCTGCAGCTAGTAGTGTTTCTAAGTGACAGAAAATGATGTTTATCTCTGCTGTTTGATAGTACCAAGCATGGTCCATGAAATGGTGGGATAGATTTGGTGAGAAATGTACTTTTTTTTTCAAGTTTCAAGCAAGTTAGTATGGGTGCATGTACTTGCACGAATTTGACTTTGAACATGCTGCAAATAACATTCTAAGCAAGTTCCAATTGGCCAAAATGATGGAAAAGGTTTATTTTGGAAAGTCAAAATTTCACTTCACTTGAAATTAATTAAGGCAAGTTCAAAAAGGCCATTTTGATCCATGAGGTTTTGGTGCATGAGGGTGACATATTTGGAAAGAGGGGATCAAATGTGACTTGTAGGAAAAAACCCCACCCAAATTGGCCAAATGGTTTGAGAGATATGGCCTTTTGAAGTTCAAGAATTTCTGAAAATGATTCGATCATAACTTGCCAACCATACATGGGAATTGAGTGTTCTTGGACTTTTTGGAAATGGGAGAACAAGATCTTCAACTTTCATGTTGGGCAAAAATTCATTTGAAGCTTGTATCATGATGTACATTTGAGGATCAAGACTTTCCATTTTTGGTAAGTTTCAGTTACAGGTCCAGTTTCCATTTTTGGAAATTTCTGATCTGGCTTCAAATTCTTCCATGATGGTGTTTGACATGATATATGAGGCCTATTTGGACATGAATGAGACCTCTCAAACCAAATCCAACCATCAAACTACTGATTAAATGGACAGTTGACCAATAGTTGACTTTTAGGGTTTCTGACTGACTGTGCATTGACTGCTGACTTCTGAACATCCAATCTTTGACCTAAACACTTCAAATGGATCCCCAAGTCATGTGAACATGTTGGACCAACCCTAGGGCCTTAGCTCCTTGGAAATTGCACTTGCTTGCTTGGTTGACTGATTTCCTGACCAGTTTGACCTAATTTCTTGATTGGCTTGCACTTGAGGCAAATGGGACAATGCAATGCTATGCAGTGGACCATGATATGTTATGACTTAATATGAGAATGTATGTACAATGATAGGTGCAAATTTGAGGTGCTACAGCTGCCCCTATTCAATCAGCTGGGAACCCGAATGGATGATAGCAGCGGCTGTCAGACTTTCAGGGTAAACAGGGATTGAATACCAAGAACCGTAGAATTTGCACAATGCAGGGATCCAATAATGGAAACGTCCACTGGGATCTGATACTTATTACTGGGTATTTTTGTTTCTTGCTTTCAAAGGGTACAGCCACATCCAGACATCGCAACGACGATGAATGGGAAAAGAAATCACAAATAGATGCCAACGGACAACTAGGAAAAACTCAACGTTTACCAAGACCAACGGAGAGGTAACCAGACATTAATGAATGACTGGAAAAGATGCAACCATACGTCAGCGGACGTAATGGGAAAAACTCAACGTTTACCAAGACCAACGGAGAGGTAAATCCACATGGGGACAGGTACAACTAGACGTCATAGGACGAATAGGAAAAACTCGACGTTTACCAAGACCAACGGAGAGGTAAATCCACGTGGGGACAGGTACAACTAGACGTCATAGGACGAATAGGAAAAACTCGACGTTTATCGACACCAACGGAGAGGAGAAATACTTCACTAGGGAAGAAGGACATAAGCAAATCATCAACGGATGATCGGGAAAAACTCGACGTTTATCGACACCAACAGAGAGGAGGAATACTTCTTTGATTTGAAAATCGGAAATTGGCCCGAACGCCACTTCGGTCTGAATACCGGAAAATTGGCCTGAGTGCCATGAGTGCATCGACCTGATCGTCGGAAACTCCTTCGGTCTGAACACCGGAAAATTGGCCTGAGTGCCATGAGTGCATCGACCTGATCGTCGGAAACTCCTTCGGTCTGAACACCGGAAAATTGGCCTGAGTGCCATGAGTACATCGACCTGATCGTCGGAAACTCCTTCGGTCTGAATACCGGAAAGACATGAGACATATCATCTATAGCCGTCAAAACGTAGATAATACACTCGCATGGAAGATTATCCATAACCGGGTTGTAGGTGTTAAATGAATAATCGACCGACATCATCCTGAAGAGAGCGAAGGCAAACTTGTTAGAGGATGGACATTCGATTCCACAAGAAATACGAATCTTACTCTGCTGGAGATAACAATCGAAAGATTGACCAAAGAGTGCATGAGATATATTATCTATGGCCGTCAAAACGTAGATAATACACTCGTATGGAAGATTATCCATAACCGGGTTGTAGGTTGTTAAATGAATAATCGACCGACATCAAAGGCATCGGTACCAGGACTAGGTATGCAAAGATGACCAATCAAAAGAGGATAAAGTTGCTAACTCGGAGCAAATATCCAAAAAGAAAGGGCAGACCCAATGGGGACAATACTGCTTGATCAAGGCAAGTATCCAAAGGGGAAAAGAGTATCAAAACCACAGAGAGGGGATTACATCTACCGGTTTGTAGGCAGACAACCATAGAAAAGTAACCAGTCATCATCGGGATGAGCACAAAGGGTTAACTCCACCAAGGGGAGAATGTGGGATTTTACAACTACCAGCTAGTGGGTAGAAAACCACAAAGATAGGACTTACAGCTACCGGTTCGTAGGTAGAAGCCAATGAAAAGTAACCAGTCATCATCGGGATGAGCACAAAGGGTTAACTCCACCAAGGGGAGAATGTGGGATTTTACAACTACCAGCTAGTGGGTAGAAAACCACAAAGATAGGACTTACAGCTACCGGTTCGTAGGTAGAAGCCAACAAATTCCACTGAGGATAAGATGAATGAGTGCCGGTTAGTGAGCGACTATTCATTTATGCCCCAGGGAAGCACAGGAGACAGCCAACAGGAAGCCAATTTAGGATCGATCCAAAAAGGCAGACTGAAACATGACTCATCCTAATGAGGAAATAACTCAATAGGGAAAACCCATCCCGTTAGGGAGGGAACGGAAACAACCGTCATCCACGAGGGTGTATCTCAGTGGGGAAATGGCAGGAAAGGATAGACACTTTCTGCTTAAGGGTTGGCTCTACATGGAGAGATCAGACACACCCATATTTGCTTGAGAAACAGACCCAAGCTGGCAAGACGCTAACAATTGGGGAGTAACACTGCTGGGGATACCCACTCGACTGAGGAATCACTTGTTGGGAAAACACCGACCTCTCAATCATGCTGATGAACCCAATTCTGAAACCGATCCAATGGCGCGGTGCTAAACTCTTTCCAGCAACCCGAGCTTGGCTGGTCACCACGGCCTAGGGCTAATGGATATGTTTGCAATGTTGATGCATGAGTTTTTTTTTGTTTTACACAATGCCCCATGATCATGGAAATGCTATGCACTAATGATGCGATATGCTATGCTTATCTAAATGACGAATGCATAAACACACGTCTCCTCCAGAGACAACACCGGGGAACTCCAGGAACTGTGCTGGGGATCCTATAACCATGTCAACTTCCATCCTGCTGGGGAAAGACAAACTTTTGCTGGGGAAAAACCATCAACACAACCTCTGCTGGGAAGACAACTTCAGACTTGGAAAACAATTACAACTCCGCTGGGGATACGGCAACCTTCAGGCTTGCTGAGGAGACACTGATCTCGAATCTGTTATGGAGGTAACACTCTCACACCTACTGGGGAAATACAGCTTATTAGACACGGAACACCTGTCGAGTCGCCGAACAGCGGCATCCATCGTCCACCCATAGTGTCGGCTTTCCTCTTTTACGAACTTTCAGACGCTTCTGGACTTTTCTGCTCCATCATCTTGTATTCCCAATCTCGTCCGTACTCCACGGAGATCGAACTCCTGGTATTCATACAAACTTTCCAATCATCAGACTTTGAAGAGTCTTCTTGATTAACTTTCCAGGACCGTCGTCGTAATTCTTCACTGTCTTTTCACCGTTCAACTATCCCTTGCCCCTGATCAGGCTCTGCCGGGATTTTTGTCAACGAGGGTTCACAGTACCACCGGTAAGTGAATGAAGATATCTAACAGTACCTGCATCAGAAATCGTCAGATAAAAGCGTGCCCCAGGTATGCCTTCAGGTGTTTCAATATTTTTACACTTAGGTCACTCAAAACTTCCGAGTAAGATTTCCAGATTTTAATCTCACAAGCATGCGTCGGAAAGGACCTCTATGTTTCAAAATGCAAGTATTCTTTATCAAAACGAACGGATGTTTTCGTAATCAAAGCGGTAATGAAAACAAAAACAAAACTATTTGACTGAACACACACTTTATTGACTGAAACAAAAAGATGGCTCAGAATTGAGCAACACACAAGAAGCAAAACCTGGAAAGAGGTGATTGCGCACAAAGGAAAAAATCTATCCTATTGGCAATGCGGAACCGTGATCTCATCGGGTTCCAATTCGGTTACACCTCATATGTCCTCGAGACTTTCCACACTTTCTGTCTTCTGAACGAGACGCTTCCGATCGGTCTCTGTCGGAGATTATCCAAGTCATCATGAGCAAAAACGATCATGCTGGACGCAGTTGTTCGTTTCATTCCCTCTTTTGCCTGGACCGCCCTTTCGGGTTTCAGTCCACCGGGATACCCTTTTTTGCCCAAGTCGCCCTCGCGGGTTTTCAACTTGCCGGGTGTACCGTTCTTTTCTTTTATTATCCCTAACTTTTGCCCGAACCTTTTTTCTCTTTTTTCTTGGTTCGCCGGGATGCCCCTTTTTTGCCTGGACTCTTTATTCTTTTCGTCCAGCGGGTCTCCTTCACGAAGTATTTTCTAACTGCGTCCGCATTCACAGGGAATGGAAAATCGTCGTCATCCGCGATCATCAACCACATGGTCTGGTCTGAGAAAACCTTCTTGACCACGAACGAGACACTCATAACTGTTTATCCATTTGCCCTATGATCGTCTTGAGAAGGAAGGATCCTTTTCAACCAATTCCTCCACGTGGTACGCTCGAGGTCACACTTCTCGGTCAACAATGCGCTTCATTCACTGGGTACAACGCCCCACGACAAGTAACTGTCAGCCCTCTCTCCTCAGTTGGGCTTAACGTGTCATACCGAGTCCTTATCCATTTAGCGTTCTCTGATTTCTCATACATCTGTGTGGAAGACACTGCCCCAGGTAGATGCACATCCCGAGGTTCGACACCCACGATACAGACTTTATGTTCGGTCACCATCGTTGGTGCATTTAAAAGTTATCCGGGAAGCACTACCTCTTTTACCCTAACTTCCCCATCAGACATCTGAATCCGTTCGGATTCAGGGCCAGGCCCCTCCTCCGGGATCGGTCACTCTCAATCTTTCGATTTGAGTACCTCGAGATGTCCTCATCAGGGACCTCAAACTTCCTTGGTTGATAACCTTTCATGGGTTGCTACTAGCTTTTCAAACACATACCTAGCCAAATCCATTTTGGATATACACGAAGTGGTATGAATCAGCATACACTGTCTCAGTCGGCGAGCAGCCTATGCCAAAGTACATCAAGTTTTTTCGAACAGTGAGTGTATTGTTTCACCGTCGATAAACTTTTTGCTTAGGTAAATTGCATACTCTTTTCGACAAGACTAGCCATGCTGACTCAGTACGCACCTCATAGACCCCTCGAGGGCTGCCGAGTACCAGATTAACAATCATCCCCCTGGGAAGCATCGGAATCAGAAGTTCCTGCAATTTATCCCTTTTTTTTTTTTTTTTTTTTTTTTTTTGCAGGATCAATCTTGATTCTTCTGATTTACTCACAACAAGTCTCGGTAGCTTGATGAACAGCACCCCCTAAGTGTACTGACTCGGGCTCAACAGTGTGAGTTATCTCAACCAATCAACCAACTTGCCCCAAGTCCACCGGATGCCCCTGTTCTGCCTGGGACTTTGCCATCATGTCATCAACATGGCATTTGCTTTCACGATGAATCATATCATGAAACAAAGTCACCGTAGACCTCTGATACGTGGCACCGGCCTCATGTGACGGAACGATATCAACTTAGAAAAAGAAGGTGCCCCTTGCGTGATGGACCCGGTTTACTTCATATCATCTGGCAACAATTCAATCTGGTCTTGGCCAAGAAGCCATCCATGAAGATAAACGCTGAGACCTGAGCCATATAATCAACCAATACCTCATTGTGAAGTACCGGGAATTCATCCTTCAGATTAGCTCTGTTCACATCTTGGTGGTCCATACACCTTCTCATCTTTCAGCACCAGTTTCCGCTTCACTGGAGGACAGTCTTCTCTTAAGGGTAGCTCGTGCCCCATGACATTGGTATTCCGCCCTGGTGTATCTAGATACAATCAGGCATACGTATCAACCTGCTCTTCTAACAGGGCTACCATTCTGTTCTCGACTTGCCTCTGAAGCGGCCTCAACTTTCCCTTCTGACCTCGGCGGTACCTGGGATGACAAACTTGACTCGCTTCTCGTGCGGTTGAATCACCTTCTCCTCTTGTTTCAACAACCTGGCTAATTCCAGCTGATCACCATCTTCTGCGCCTTCTTCTTCGGCATGATAGCTTGGATTGTCGAAGTCATATAGAGGTGTAACCAAATCGTTATCGATGAGCTCAGGAGAATCACTTTTAAGGTCGGAACCAAATGAATCAAAAGGAAAGAGAATAAAAACATTGCCATTTTTATTTTTATTTTTATTTTTAAAACTGCAAAATAAGTGAAAGACAGGGAACACTGCTTTTAATTACAAAAACATCCATTTATTAATGATGCTGAAATGTTGCAAAATGAAACATGAGGTGGCCCTTACAATGGACCAGTACGCTTCGGGCAAAACGTATGGCTTTCATGCAAATAAGATTAAAACACAGAAATACTACACTTCTGGATGAGTGACAGTGATGCTTTTGGAGGCCTTCCAGTTGCCTGGTACGCACGACTTTATCCACGCCTCAAGCTCGCGGTTGCTGTCAACATCTTCACCCACTGAACGGGCATCACCAGGATCCAACATCCCTGCACTGACGAAGGTGTATGGTGGGCGACATCCTCTATTTGGTCTAGACGACTCTTGACCCGGCTGATAACCGACCCCAAACATGTCTGCTTTTATCACGATGTCAATGATCCTTCCCCAGCCTTGCGCCTCTTTGTTTTTCACCACTTCCAGAGTTTGTTTATAAGAAGAAATGGACAGCTTCTTCTCTTTCTCCGCAACAAGGGTCTTCTCCACCTGGACGGTTTCAACTGCCAGACGGGGTGCTCTACACCTTACGTCGTCCATTTCTACTTCCTTCATCTTCTGGGTCGTGTCTTTCATCAATACACACCCCTCTATGGTGACGGTCGCACAAGAATTATCACTAACAGGGAAAACTCCATCCTGCTCCAGAGGTTTTGGGACCACAGCCATTGGAACCTTTAGTTGATCCTCCTCAGTCATCTCCATTCCTTTCTTGGCCTTCTTCACCATCTTGACTTTTACAGGACCCTTCCTGGGCACAGGGTTGACATCCCCCTTCATAATCTGTGCCAAGTTAATGGTCTCGGAGTCCACCATGTCCTGGACGACATGCTTAAAAGCTCTACAGCCCTCAATGTTGTGTCCGGGTGCCCCAGAGTGAAACTCGCACTTGGCATTCTCATCATAGTTTGGTGGCCTTTTCTGCCGTTCTAGGGGAATCAATATCCTTGGCCGTACTAAAGCAAGATCCATCAACCTTTGGAACAGAAGGGCGTAAGTCACGGGTGGTTCCTCAAACTGACGATCCTCTTTCTTCTTCTCCACCTGGCTTTCAGCCCTCGGTGTCTTCTGTTGAGGTGGCAGTTGTTGCTGTTGAACAGGTGATTTGCTGACAGGAGTGGATACAGTGGTAGCATAAGGGTGATAACGATCTTTACCACGCTCTTTTCGGACAGGCATACCACCTGATTCGACCTTCTTAAGCTGACTACCGCCAGAGGATTTCTGTACCACAGATGACGGAACATCCCCTTGAACTTTCTCCTTTGTCATCCAGCTTTCAATCCTATCCAACCCCTCAGCAATCGCCTTCTGCCCCCAGGCGAGCCCCTGCACGGCTTTGAACAACTCCCCTATCATTTCTTTCAACTCGAAGATATCGACGTTGGGAGGATCCATTAGTCTGAGCTACTTGAACGGAAGAGCTATGCGCACCAATTAGTCACTGACACCTACAAAACAGCAAGAATGTTAGTATGACTCACGCATGCAATGTCTATCCATACCAGGAAAATTCTGTCCTTTGATTCCGGTTTCATCGAGACAAATAAAATTTTATCAACAACATTCTGACATCTGGATGTCTCTCAACCTGAGTTTCAATTAATTAAAATAAAAAAGGACCCTGAGTATGGACAGGCATGATTTGAATGCAGATGAATGCAAAATGATATGATGCAAATGCATGAATGCAGGTTACTGTGCCACCAAGTCATCTGAAGACCCAATCTCTGAACCAGTCACAGTCAACTGAGTCACCATAAATCCGACTTGGGAAGTTCCGAAATAAACGGAACTGGAGATTACATCACTATCATCACAGGAACATCCACTGAACGGATGACAGCCAGCTCCTCTGAACCGGTACTCTCAATTCAACCCGGGGATCCGAAATAAACGGAACCCGCTGATAAACCACGGACAGAACTCCGGCGTCCCAGAAATAAATGTCCATAAATCTCGGTCACCAACAGTACCCAGAGTCACCAACAAGTCACCAACAAGTCAGCTACAGTACCTGTAAAAATGATCATTCCCTCCCCACTCACGGGTGTCATCTAGGCCAGGGTAAAGTCGAGAGAAACGCAGCATAAATAACCTTTCGCAGAATATCATCCTGTGCACACCCGATGTATGCACCGATAATATCCCACCAAGGTCTGAACTGCTCGTGATATCAATGTTCCGCTAAGTGGCGCAATACCACCCGCTTCCCATGAATCACTCTATTCCTAAGGTTCCTAGATTTCACTCATAGCCTGGGTATTGGGCCTTTTACCTCAAGTAACTCCCACCCCAAACAGAGAAACACAGCACAGCCAGCAAATGAATATGAATGAATGCAAACATTAATGCGAACAATAAATGCAAACAGTAAATGCAAATATATACAAATGAATGCAATAAAATACAACAGCAAACAGCAACCAAAACCCTAACCTAGAGAGCGCTAGGAGAGACTCGCTTAGGGAAGACGGACCAGCACAGGTCAACTTCTCTGATATATCCCCAGCAGAGTCGCCAGCTGTCGCATCACGCGAAAAACCGGCGGGAAAACAAGAACAACAGAGCCGCCACCGTGCGTTATTTATCCCAAAAGAGGGAAAGGAAACGCTCAGAGTAAACCTAGGAAAGAACATGGTCTCGCGACCAGAGAGAATGGGTTCGGGAGTCGGTTATGCGAAGGGAAGGTATTAGCACCCCTACGCATCCGTAGTACTCTACGGGATCCACGCACAATAGGAAGGGAAAATGGTTGCTAAAACACTGCTCAAACACACCCAACTGGCTGAAAGAGACACAAGAGACTGACTGAAACTGACTCGGCAGGATGTCGTATCCTGGGCCTACTTAGTCTATCAAGCATAGACGTCAGAGTCTAAGTAGTTCGGACTGGGGAAACGACACATGCTCGCTAGGATGTCGCATCCTATGCATACGTATCTCCTTTGGACGAAGGAGAATCAGAGCATCCGTAGCTCAGCTAACACGCACACAAACTAACACAGGCAAAGGCAAACGTGGAGCCTGAATGCCAATCACTGGGCTTACATCAGCATCCGAACCAAAACACACACAAGAAGGAAAACGTGGAGCCTGAATGCCAATCACTGGACTTACATCAGCATCCGAACCAAGAACACACACCAACACTGGAACCCGAATGCCACTCGATGGACTTACATCAGCTTCCAAGCACACAACAAGACACAGGATGTGGAATGCCAATCGCTGGGCTTACATCCATCTCCTACACACGCAAGACAAAACAAAGACACAGGCGCCCGGAGAGATCAGCTCAATCTCCTGCCTACATACTTCATCTGGTATGAAGATCAGGGCGATGTAGTTCCCCTACGGAGGGATAAAGGACTAGCCTAACCAGATAACAGAGGGAGACACAACTAGGGAGACTACGACTCGAGCCTAGATGTTATCATGCAAATCATCCCTAAGTTAAGGTTTCTAGCTAACTTGCACAGGAAGCAAGCCTATCCTAATCATGACTTGCACAGGAAGCAAGCCACACACACACTTAACTTGCACAGGAAGCAAGCCAAGCAAAACCTAACTTACACAGGAAG
Organism: Lathyrus oleraceus; assembly: GCF_024323335.1. Classification (NCBI taxonomy): domain Eukaryota; kingdom Viridiplantae; phylum Streptophyta; class Magnoliopsida; order Fabales; family Fabaceae; genus Lathyrus; species Lathyrus oleraceus. The sequence continues at coordinate 138,856,027 of NC_066579.1, read as the reverse complement.
CAAGTCTAAACTAACCCTAACTTGCACAGGAAGCAAGTCAAACAAACATACAAGCACAGGTAGCACACACTATACACAAGCAAGTGGCTCAAACAAGGGTTAGGTTTTAGTCGAGGGGTCATATCAACCTCAACAAACAAACCTGTGGAACTGGGTGAATGTGCTCTTAACCTTGCCATTGAGGGGCTAAGGTGAAGCAGATGAAAGGTGAGTGAAGGTAAGACTTCACAGCTCTTATCCCTGGCCTGGGAGAGCTTAAGACAAGAATGTGTGGGTTCAGAAAGTGGGAACCCTTCTACACATTTGAAACTGACTCAACTGTACAATTGTACAAGATCTTGGGTTTGTATCTGCCATGCATCAACACAGTGGTGTGAGCAAAGCAGATGACACACAGAATAGCAGGGGATAGGTTGCATATCCCTTGGGTTCTGCCAATTGCCTCTTCACTTAGGAGGTCTTTGAATATGTACAGGACAAAATTAAACATCCACAAACATTGCCTCTTAAGGAGGACTTCAGACAGTTGCCTGGCCAAGTAACAGGCCAGGTCTTCCAGACTACATGAAGATTAGAAGTATACCTCAATGAAAATTGCTTATACAAGCAAAGCAAAGCAAAAGTTCACAAGGAACTGAGCAACTAAAAGCACCTGAAACAGTCAAGCAGATGTTAGTATGCAACTTCAAGACAAAGCAAAAAGAAACAGACATCCACAGTTAATTAGAGGCAAATGGATGTGCAAGGCACAAGGCTTAAGGCATGTGAGCCGAGCCACCTACAAAACAAACAAGTTAGACAATGATATTCAAGCAAGCTCGATCAAAAAGAATTGGTCTCATTGGTCATTTGTTGGTCAACCTGAAAACATGAGCTCAAAGGTGAGTAACAGGACCACTAGGGCAAGCCTAGGGTCAAAAAGGAATGAGAAAGTCAAAACAGCAAAGGGCAAGCATCCAAAATCATGTTCAAACAATTAAGAAACGCAACCAATTGGGTTCACATTCATTATCAATCATCATCATCATTTCATGAACAATTTAGGTCAAAGTGTTGCAAACAGAAGCTCATAGAAGTCAACAGCAAGACTTAACTCAAAAGCAATCTTAAACATTTCCAAAAATCACCAAATAAATCATGACCAATCACAACACATAGCATGGTAAGCATGTCAAATTTCATCTCATTTGGACAAGTGGAAGGCAGTCAATGAAAATCAGAAAGTCAAAGCAATTTTGAACATGCTCAAAGAAGTCAACCAAACATGCATCAACTTAGAAAAATCATAAGTCAGAGATGGTGTATGATAAATGAATGGGACTAAAACCATGGCAAAGATGAGGATGTCTAGTTATCTCATGTAAAATTTCATGTCCATCCAATAAAGTATGAGAATTTCACAAATGAAATGGCAACATGCATCACAATAAGTCCACATTTTGGTCAAACAGGGGAGAAAATCTCAAACAATTAGGAAATGGCATAATTAATTCCAAGAAAAATCACAAGTGAACTAGACATATAAGAGTAGGTTCATGCAAAAAATCAGCTCACTTGGAGGTCAAGAAGCATGGGTACAAAAATCAACAATTTGCACATCAATGGTGTGACACAAATTGTCACACCCTACTTCAAAAATTCACAACTCTCAAACCACATAAGATAAATTCACAAACTATACACCAAAATCACCATGAATGTGTCTAGTTCAAGCACAAAACATTTGGGAGCCTTTGGATAAAGCATCATCATTTCACAAATGTTTTGGCAAAGTGTACAAAATATGCATACATGTCACAAACCCTAATACCAATTAAAATCCACTCATCAAAAAAATCTGGAAAAAATATGATAAAAAACTAGAGATTGTGATGAACATGATGCAAAAAATCCCATGAAATTTGGATTAAAATTGGATGCGCAATGATTTTTGTAAGATGAAGATCACAAATGAAATAAAAATGAGAAAAACAACATTTATTCAATGGGACATGCCACGCTGATGGCAGACTTGTAATTACCCAAGCCACTTATCCAAACACAGTCGTTTTGGACGCGGGGAGGAAATGTTTTTATTGGTTGCTGGCTAATGACACAGTACACAAGCTCATGCACGTGAAAAATGGGAAAAAAACTGGAAAAATGGCTAGGGTTTACTGTAGCAGTATGAAGCTTCATCTCTCCCAAAATCGTGGAAAATAAAAATGCCCAGAAATGTAAACCGAACACATCATGGTAATCATCAAGCAACACACATCAACATTCCAAACTCCATTTTCATTAAATCGAGCTAAGCAAGAAGAAATAAGCAAAAACAAAATCGAGCATCAACCTTTGAACCACCACAACTTTCAGTAAACTTAATCATTTTCAAAACTAAAACCATCAGTGAACTCAGCATTAAGAGACCTATCCAAAGCATGCACTAATTTAACAAAATAAGGAGATCGAATTTTTACCAAAATGGAAGAACAGTCGAGATACAGATGTTGTTTGATGTTTTTGGCCTGAAACAGATGTGCTAGAGGGCTTTAAATGATGAATGGTGAAGTTGGCTTGGCTTGAAATAGCTTGGAATGGCTTCACACTTGGACTGCCATGGCTGATGCCTCTTTAAAACAGCAGTGGAAAAGGAGCTTTCAGTTGGAAAAGTATGGTTGCAATAGGTCCACAATGTTGCATGAATGTTGTTTTAGGCAAGGCAAGGCTTAGTCTCTTTTGAGTTTTTGACAGACTTTGAGAAATGCACAAAAAATGAGTTTTTTAGAATGAGTGAGGTTCTGTTTGATGGCTGCAGCTAGTAGTGTTTCTAAGTGACAGAAAATGATGTTTATCTCTGCTGTTTGATAGTACCAAGCATGGTCCATGAAATGGTGGGATAGATTTGGTGAGAAATGTACTTTTTTTTTCAAGTTTCAAGCAAGTTAGTATGGGTGCATGTACTTGCACGAATTTGACTTTGAACATGCTGCAAATAACATTCTAAGCAAGTTCCAATTGGCCAAAATGATGGAAAAGGTTTATTTTGGAAAGTCAAAATTTCACTTCACTTGAAATTAATTAAGGCAAGTTCAAAAAGGCCATTTTGATCCATGAGGTTTTGGTGCATGAGGGTGACATATTTGGAAAGAGGGGATCAAATGTGACTTGTAGGAAAAAACCCCACCCAAATTGGCCAAATGGTTTGAGAGATATGGCCTTTTGAAGTTCAAGAATTTCTGAAAATGATTCGATCATAACTTGCCAACCATACATGGGAATTGAGTGTTCTTGGACTTTTTGGAAATGGGAGAACAAGATCTTCAACTTTCATGTTGGGAAAAAATTCATTTGAAGCTTGTATCATGATGTACATTTGAGGATCAAGACTTTCCATTTTTGGTAAGTTTCAGTTACAGGTCCAGTTTCCATTTTTGGAAATTTCTGATCTGGCTTCAAATTCTTCCATGATGGTGTTTGACATGATATATGAGGCCTATTTGGACATGAATGAGACCTCTCAAACCAAATCCAACCATCAAACTACTGATTAAATGGACAGTTGACCAACAGTTGACTTTTAGGGTTTCTGACTGACTGTGCATTGACTGCTGACTTCTGAACATCCAATCTTTGACCTAAACACTTCAAATGGATCCCAAAGTCATGTGAACATGTTGGACCAACCCTAGGGCCTTAGCTCCTTGGAAATTGCACTTGCTTGCTTGGTTGACTGATTTCCTGACCAGTTTGACCTAATTTCTTGATTGGCTTGCACTTGAGGCAAATGGGACAATGCAATGCTATGCAGTGGACCATGATATGTTATGACTTAATATGAGAATTTATGTACAATGATAGGTGCAAATTTGAGGTGCTACACCTTATCTATTTATATTCTCAATGTTTATTTATGTTGTGTTTTCACCTTTGTTCTACTATGATTGCCTTTTATGTGGATCTATGTGCTTGCATGTATAGTCAAGAAGTGATCCAAGATGGTGAAATTTATGGATAGCAAGGAGGAAAATTAACTAGTAGATCCTTAGTTTTGATGATGATAAAAATTGAAGTTAATAAACTAATAAAGATATCTTAAGCAGTCAAAGATGCACAAGATGAATGATCAAGTTATTCTCCAGAATCAATCTAGCCACTTATTTAAAGTCAACATTATAGTCCAACGACTTTCAAATGAAGATTTAGATTTCAAGGGTCACTAATGGTTTAACCTTTCAAACTCTTTGATGATGGTAATCAAAATTAAGATACCTTAAGCCTCATCAAAAAGACTCAAGGATCTTGTGTGATATTAATGTCAAAGATAACGATGCTAATACTTAAAGCTTTAGAGTGTGAAAAGGGGGAGTTGTGAAAGCTCGCATGGTTGTGTTTGTCTGAGTGACTAGTCTATTATAAAGACACAAGGATACTTCTGGAAACATTATGGATAAAAACATACACACACACACACACACACACACACACACACAATAAAAACTCTTGAGAAGCCTATCATGTTTTAATAAAATCACAAAAAATGTTTTTGGAGCCTAACCAGTCAATTAGGGAAGTCTTCAATTGATTAAGAGACTTTTTCTAACTTCCTAATCGTTTAGATATTTTCCATAACCAAATAGATGATTCTTAATTTAATCTATAATAAATTATGATAGTCTCTTAATGTTTGGTAATGACTATATATCAAAACCTTCTATTTCAGGGCTTAACAATCAATTATTTAGGTTTCCTATTTGATTAGCTTAATCGATTAGGTGAGTTAATTGGGTCATGGATTGTTTCCAAATTTATACTTTTCCTTGGCCTATAAATACAGAGCTTATCTATCAATTCTAAACATCCAGAAAACATGAAAAATCTTCATTTCTCTCACCACATCTCTAAATCTCTCATATTTTCTCACATATTTTAGCCATAGTATATTGAGAGTATTCTTGAGTCTGAATGAAGATATTTATTCTGGGTGAGGGAAAAGTTGGAAATTTACTGTTCTGTGGTGGAACCAGGAATATAGAAGATTGTGGAAGCTACAATGGAGCAAAGCTTCCCAGGCGATTCAAGGTCGCAACGTCTCAATCCGAAGGTTGCGATTGTGACACATCTTGAATCTGAGGTGTTGATCTTGAATTGGTGTTGCTAAACTCTTATATGGTGGACCTAGGGGGTACCTATATGGTTAGAACTCCAACAACCAAGTCAGTTAGGGTTCAAGATAATTATTGTGAAAGTGGGGATTAGAGATTGTGTACTTGAAAACACCATGTGGAGATATTTATACCTTGGGCTCAATGGAGTGAGCAGGATAAATGGGCCTTGCATTATTGGGCCTTTGGCCGACACGGAACAGTTTCCCCCAAGACTCGTCAAGCACTCTAGATGTCGGGGGAGACTTTTATCATTTGTGGTCGGCCTTCAAGAATGTTTGTCTGTGCGTTAGCGAACATGTACCACTTTGATTTGCCAAGAGTAATGGGGAACATGAATATTAAATATAGTCCCATCATGGAAGTGTTTTGTCGTTTTTCTCTTGACGTGTGACTTGAAAAGGCAAAGAGTGGCGTTACTGTTAGGGACCAATTATCACTACTTTTCATATATTATTATTGGTCCCTTTTACCATTTTCTTATCGAATTTACACACTTTTATTCTTACAATTTAGTATATATGCAATTAAGTTTATTTTAATTATGTTTTGAGTAGATATTTCACTTATTTGTTAGTTTTATAGAAATTGTGGACAAGAGAGAATTGGATTGCATGAGCAAAATTTGGAAGGAGCTTGATGGGCATTTTGGAAGCACACTTGAAGAATAAAGTTTGGAAGAAAAAGTGTTGAGGAAGCTTGCAAGGCAAAGAAGCTGCATTTCCTTCAGTTCGCGCCGTAACCCATGTCGGCGCCGCGAACCCTGTGAAGACAACAAGTCTTTTAATTAGTTTGGGCCACTTGTTATGTTTTAAGCCAAACTTAAGTGTGCCATTTTTAGAACCTTTTGAGACCACTTTTCTGTTTTAGACCAAAAGGAGATTATTAGAGAAAGAATGAACTTTTTAACCACACATGGGGAGAAAAGGAGAGATTATCACAAGTTTTGTAAAAATAATCTAGAGGTCATTTTTGGATTCATTCCATTTTTTATTGCTGTCAAACATGGTGATGAGGAGATAAACCCCACTTTGGCAAGATTGAAGGTAGTAGCTATCCCTTATTGATTATGTATTCCTATTAACTCTTATATGTGACAATTGATTATTGATGTATGGATTGATACTTTCACCCTATTTTGAATATTCAGATTTGAGTTATTGTTGAGAAAGGTTGTTCAAATCTTGACTTAAAGTATGCTTTCAAGTAGTGAATAAATTGTAGAAATAGATTTATACACTACTTTTCTTTTGTATCAAACATTAAAGATTGTTATATTAATAGTTAGATGGAGAAATCGTCTAAATATTAATATAGTGATTGTCACAATCTCATTTAGAAATAAATTTTATTGAGAGGATACTTGAATATTATCAATAATTTTGAGTCCATATAGTTGTCACTAGGGAAACATAAGAAATTGGGATAGTGAACTCCAATCTTGGCAAGTCTTTTATATTTGATTTAAAACTAATTTCATTGTCTTAGTGTCATTTTAATTAAGAGATAACAATTCACTCAAAAATAACTTGGTTACTTTTCAAACTTACAACAATTGAGATTATAGAATGGCGGTAATATCAACCAATCTCTGTGGATACAATATAAAAATATTTTCTGGAAATATAATTTTCAATAGTTACTTGTTGTGCACTTGAATTTGGTTATGTTCCCAAGGTGAAATCTAACTGTTGGTCAGAGCTTGTTTCTTACTTTCGATCTAATCTTTATGATTGTGTTTTCCTATATAAGGGTAGAAGAAATTGAGGGAATTTTTGCAGCCTATTAGATTGAATATCCCTTATTACCTTTAAACGTTTCCCTCTTATCCGAGAGCATTTTTTTGAGTAAATGTCATCAAACATTCAAAGCTTTCAAGCTCTAACCTTCACCCTTCACATCCTTGTCTTTGACCTCCCACTTTAAGGTACTCCCATCCAACTCAAACTTTTTTCTTCAAGCATTTGCATTTTATTTGTTAAGATAAGAGATAACCTATTATCATAGAGAGCGATTTGGAAAGTAACATTTCTTCTTCTTCAAAAAGGGGAATGGAGTCTGAATCACATGCCATTTTCTCTGTTAGTGGGGATGTTAAATCGAAGATCGTTTCTCTGGTTGATGATTCGAAAATAGAGGGAGTGTTTGGAGATTCTCTTTCAGGAGAAGCTCCTTCCACGGATCCTTCAGAGGCTCTATTTTTTAGAGAAAGTTGGTGGGGTTGAGAGTTGTGTTGAGAAATTATTGCCTCCCCCTGTCTTGGCTGAGGCGAAAATAGAAGTTATCCGTCAAATAAGGGAATGTGTTGGTAGCTTTGTCTGGATGTATAGGCGAATGAATGGTCGTGAGCCCAACGATATTGTGTCTTGGATTATTCCCAGTGATAACTTTAAAGCTGATAAACTATCCCAAAGGGGACTTTGGTTAATTGAGCCGAATAATTCCAATAGATACCACTGGGTGGCTGCTGAAATGGTAGGGACTCATTCCACTATAAATACTATCGAGGCTAAAACCAATGATGACTTTATGATCTGAAGATCCTCAAATTCGTTGGTTTTCCCCATAGGCATGGTAGAGAGGATATGCAACTCTTTTAAGGGTTGTTCGGTTCCTTTGTATGAAAGCCTCTTTACTAGTTTAGGGGTACGTATGCCCTTTTCTGATTTCAAGGTAGCTATGATAAACCGTTTCAGGGTTTCCCCCTTGCAACTCCACCTGGAAGCTTGGGCTTATATGAAGGTGTTCCATCTCTCCGCTGAGTGTAAATCTTGGAAACCTTCTGGAGCTCTTTTTATCTCTTTTAGGTGGCTAGCACCTCTCATGATGATGTCGGGATTAGGTTTTGGTCTTCCTTTACCCCAGGTGCCTTGGTTTGAGTCTTTTGCCATCAATTGTGGTAACTTTCTTGAGAGTTTCATATTGGTTAAACCTATTACTTTTGAGGCTCACTTTTCCCTCTACTCGTCTTTGGCCCTGATGGGGTATGCTTGTTCCTACAAGAGTGGTTTCTTGAGGTAATGGTCTCGAGCTCATTTTCTTCGGCCTATTTCTTTTAACCGCACCTGGTTGATTCCTCTTCTCTTCGAGGAGGTGGAAATGAAGGAGGGTCTGTATGCTTGATATAAAGGATGGTTTTGAAGAAGGATTTAGTCCTGGCATAATACCCCTTTCTCAACGAAAGAAGAAGCGAATTGACACTTATACGATTCTCAATGCACCCAGTCATGTAGATATGCAAAAACTCTTTAGTTAGGATGTGGACCTGGGGTACATTTTTGACAATTGTCATTCGTATAATGTAGATACTATGGATCAATTGTAGAAGTTTCTCGTGCTTACCAAGGATTAGGGTCTTACGACCAACTCATCGGGTTGAGTGATGGCGACTTATGTTGCTCAGTGGTCTAGTCATTAGCTAAAGTCACTTCCCAAATAGTAGTTGTGACTACCACCTTGGGTATAACTCCGAAGGTGGAACATTTTTCCTTGGATGGCTAAACTCCCTGCCTGTGAGATTTCACCATCTCCTTCTTCTATCAAGAGGAATCAAGGTGATTTCTTGTCTACTCTTGTTGAAGAGGGTATTTTCAAACATGCTTATTTATCGGAGGATCCGACTTCCTAACATTGTTCCATCTCAGTTACCTTGAACCCTTAAGGAACTTGCTTCTGTTATGGCCACTAAGGACCTAGCTTTCGTTTGAAACTTATATGCGGCTGACAGGTGAGGTCCTTTTGAAGATGCTTCTCGTACCCTGTTCCTGGCTAGGTCCTTGGTTTCTATGGTAGTTGCGGGCTAGGATGATGTATTAGGATTTGGTGACTTTGTCAGGGAGGGAGATGAATTGAAGGAGAAGTGTAAGACTCTTAAGCATGAGAATTCCACAGGTGAGAAGGAATTGCCTGAGTTATAGACAAAGGGTGAGGCTTATTGATTCTCTACGGGAGAAGGTGGATCAACATGGCTCTCCTTCGACTTTGACTACTCAAATAGCAAATTTTAAGGCTTATCTTGCCAAGGGAGAGGAACGTTGGAAACAATTCTTCCGAAGCTACGGTGAAGGCGTGCCATGAGTTCGAAGCAGATCGAACAACTATTCAGCAGAAGAAGGATGACCAGGCCAAAGTTTTGAAAGGCTGATGACAACTCTAGATAGTGTATTTGTATCGTCGAAGTAATAAATAAAATTTGTCTTCATATGGATTGTGAATTTTAACAAGGTAACTATTGTGCAGATTGATATAGTAACAAGGGGGTTTCATAGTCTATTTGATTTGCAAATAAAACGAGAAAATAGACGGAAGAAAATTAAATAATGAGAGGTGATTAGATATTTATTTCAACTCCCTAATTCTACCTGTTGATGAACTAGGCATTTACTGAATTTCTAATATGTTATGTATTACGGCGAATTAAAAAGGCCACTGCATCCAATTCCTTGGTGTACAAGTCATTAAATTACACAATAATTCCCTAATTCCTTAGGCTAATTCAAAGTTATCTTTGGCATTCTTCTTCATTAATTCAAAAGCTACCGCTTCTAATTACCTATTCTTAGTTAATTACAAAGTTGAATAATCTCCATAGATCATATCGTTAGACTAACGGCCAGAAGTCCCTACTCATCTAATATTATTTCATGCATTCGTCAACATATAAAAAACATTAATATCAAGGAAAATTAAATAATAAAAATATCGTGAACGAATTCAATAAATATCAAATAACCATATGATCTAACAAGGTACAAGCTGGTTTGTTTCATTAAACCCCCTATAAGGTACATAGGGAAAATAATGCACCCCTAAAAATATCATGTACTTACAAACATGAGAGATGTAATACTCACCTAATCAAAATTAACAATAAGGTAACTAATTTAAAATAAGGCAAATAAATAAATAACAATAAAGAAAGTGGCGCCGGAGGGCATTCCCTCCGAGATTTTAGTAATTGATCTCCTTGCTAGCTTGAAGGGGAGCCTCATTGACTTTACAAGATTCTTCTGGTGGTTTTATTCTTAAGCCCACCTTCTTGGTGTTCGTGCCTAAAGTGAAAACCTTTTTCAGCTTGAGGCTCTCTACGTAACACTTTCTAGAAATTTCTTGTTCTCCTTGGATAAATCCTACCAACCCGTCATTGACTAGGTATTTCATGCACAAATACAAAAGGGAGAAAGGGATGTCCAATTGATTAAAATATGATTTCCCTATAATCATATTGTAATAAGAGGAGGCATCAATATCCAAATACTTGACCTTAATTTCTTTGGCATGTTCCTGCTCTCCAAAGGTTGTCTTTAGCGTGATGTAACCTTTCACTTGCACCTGCTCCATGGAGAATCCAACTAGAGAGGAATTGAATGGATTTAGGCCATATGGGTCAAGGTGAAGACTCTCAAATGCATCCTAGTATAGGATGTCTGCAGAACTTCCTTGATCTACGAGAACTCTTTTGATCTCCCATTCATCGCATCGCATAGTAATGACCATGAGGTCATCATTATAAGGATGGATGTTAGTCGTGTCCTTCTCCAAGAAGGAAATTTCGGCTTCTAACGTCTTCATCCCCCATTTGTCTTCATTATTAGGGTCTTCTTCTATATTCAGAATTTGGCCAGCATACCTTTTATGGACATAGCTAGTCTCCCCGCCTCCGGTAAATCCTCATACAATAGTGTTGAGCGTGTGGCACACAAATTTGTTATCCTCGCATGTTGATGCTTCTTTTTACTTATTGTTCCTAAGGATATCTACGCCATCTCCCCGCGGGAGCTGAACTTGTATGATCCATGAGAAGATTCACCTTTAACATAATTTTTGAGGTGTTCCTCCTGGATCAACCTCTCCATTTCTTTCTTGAGTTGATAATAGTCTTTGGTGTGGTGCCCCTTCATTCTGTGGAACTTGCACCATATACCTAGTAGGGAATTCTTCACGTCCATTTTATGAGTTAGAGACGTAGGGATGTTGTGTAAGTGAAAGACCTCACGCCAGATCTGCTCATGGTGAGTGTTGAGAGGCGTGAAGCTCTCCACTTCCTTGCATACTCTCTTGAATGCAGTTTTGTCCTTGATGGGAGACATGTAATTGTTCTTCCTATGGTGGTGCGAACCTTCAGTGTTAGGCACACACTCTTTTACATCTCGCGCCTTCTTTTCAGAGGTGGGTTCCTAACCTTTTATGTAACATTCTGCCTTAGTGACTACTTCTTCTAACGAAAGCACTGGCTTCTGGATGAGAAACTCACTAATGTATCCCTCCTTGAGACCATTCTGGAATGCCCACACAAACATTTTTTGGTTTGGGGGGACGGCCCTTATGGCAACTTCATTGAACCAGATGAGATAGTCCCTCAATGGTTCTAAGGGACCCTATCTTATGTTGAACAGGTTAGGGGTGGACATTTTTTGGTGACTGCTGATGAAGAACTGGTGTACGAGTTTCCTCACTAATTCCTAAATTTTCGATGAAATCTCGGGGTAAACACATATATCATTGCAAGGCGGCATCCCTGAAGGTTCCAAACAACAACTTACACTTCAGGGAGTAAGGCGCTTCGATGATGGCCATTTGGGTGTTGATGGAGGCAACATTCTCATAAGGGTGTTTCCTATATTTCGGGGAACGGTGTTTCCTATATTTCATCTGAGAGTGACTAGGGATCCAACACTTTCATCTTCTCTAGGGGACTGGTCTCTTGCTGGCGTTATTGGATATTAAGGATATTATCCTCTAGGGTTTGATTATGAAGACATAGTTCATCCATGGAAGAACACATCTCCTCTATGGCACTGGCATCACTACCTCCCCCAATATATTTTAGCATAGGTGAATGTGCTCTCATGTTCACCATGATTGAGAGTGTCTGGGTAAAGGAGCGGGGGTGACACTTAATATAAAAATTATAGAAGAAGGTGTGACCTAGGTTAGTTTTAATGGGGTCCCATGTTGGGCGCCAATGTACTGGTAAAAAATTACAGGTGTGCATGGTACCCCTACAAGGGTAGGGGATACTCAAAGATCTTAGTAGGTTAATAACAGTTAGGGATTTCCGGTGGTGACGAGAGACCCTGTATAATGGTGTTTATAGTGTTTACGGTGGTATGAGAGAACAACTTCAGTGAGATGAGAGGCTATGTGGTATGATTAATATTGTTTAAGTTATGATATGTCTCATACCCTCAAATGTTCAGATAGTTATAGAGGCTCTGGGGAGTCGTGACATGACTCGTTCTTGTGTTACTAGAGGGGCGATAACAACATTATACATGTCATATATCTTAAAGGTAAAATCCTATGCTTCATATAGATAACGTTTGTATGATATCTCACTAGGCGAGGGCCCTTACGTCACCCTTATTTTGGATTTTTATAAATATAACATTACATCAAGCAAAGCTATTAGTCAAAAATATGGTTATAACCTCTTTAGTGAAATAAGGAGAAATAACATGTATAAAATTAAGTTGTCTGACCTTGAAAAGAGAATGTGAAATACCTTATGTCAATGAACAAAGAGCACTAGTTGTTGCACACATAATTAAAGCATGATAACTAAAGATTAATCTTTAAGTTGAACAAGCTTAAGCTCATAAAAATATTATCTAATATAAAATATCAATCATACACTCTCTGTGACGCAAGTAGAAAATATAAACATGTAAAAAACTCATTTTCATTCCAAAAGTCTTGTTCCTCTTTCTGTCCAATTGAGCTCTTACAGTGTAAATTCCACCAGTCAATGGTAAGAAGTATGGATTTAGCATATGGACATTGATAAAATTCCTCATATACAAAGATGACTCTCATATTATGTGTTCTCAATGTAGTATTTTGCACACAAGTGAAAGTTGAATATAACCTAAAAATTGCAATCATTAGAAATAATCATGGCGGAAAATATGAAAATAAACATTTAAAAAATATATGAAAAATGGTATTTTCCAAGATTTCTCATGTCCTAAAACTCCACAACAAAATAAAATTGTAAAAAGCAAAATTATATTTTTCAAAAAATAGGATCTATGAGAAAGATGTTCCAAAGCACCTTTTAAATATAAGTTATAAATACATTATGTTATATTTTATTTAAAATAGAGTCTTTACTAGATATATACTGAGTATGATTCCATATGAATTTTGAAAAGCCAAAAATCCAACCTTTCATGTTTGCAGAAGATCTTTGATGACATGTTTGCGATTGTGATAAATTTTAAAAAAATGTATTTAGTGGCTCACATATTCATGAATTAAAATGAAAGTTTGTCCAATAGTTAATGCAAACTCAACAAATTTTATAAGTCTCTCCTAAAGGTAACTCAACAAATCGTTATTCACAACTTAACAAACTTCACAAGTCTCTCCTAAAACTGTTCCAAACATAAAAATAGTATCGTGAGTAATTTAAAATAATACAAAGAGAAAAAAGGATATGCACTGACAGTATAAAATAATTTTACACTATCAACGAATCACCACCATGTATTCTGCCAAATCACCCTGATATTTGTAAGTTAGTTATATGATATGATTGATAAATTCTCACTGGATGATAGTGTAAAACTAAGTGCACTACCTTTAATCTCTAATACAAAATAGATGAAACATGCATAACAAATAATGAGAGTAATTAACAAAAACATTTATTTGAAATCGTATAGTTTGCATGAACATAATAATCATGCTAAACACTAGAATTATGAAAAAGCACGAGGAACTTTGGTGGAAAACTTCAACAACATAATATGCTTATAAGGCTTTTCTTTAGTAACAATAGTTGAAGGAAAATTAGGATGGTTAACAGAATCAGGAAAAGCTTGACTCTCCAAACAAAGCGCACTACGTGGCTGATAAACAAATCCACCTTTTCCCTTATCATTCTTCACAAAATTAGCACTATAAAATTGCAAACCAGGAGCATTAGTACTAAGCTTCATAACTCTCCCTGATTTCTTATCCATAACTATAGCTGCAACCTTTAATTTTTTATTTTTCTCTTTCTCTTCATTAATCACATAATTAATGTCATAACCATTTGTTTTTGGTAATTGATTAATTCTTTTACCAACAATCTCTGGCTTTAGGAAATCATAGGGTGTTCCTTTGACGGATGAAAATCTTCCAGTGGGAATTAGATTGTTGTCTATAAGTGTGATTTTTGAACCAAAGATTTGAACCACTTCATCTAAAATATTGCCACTGTTGTGGTTTCCTAGGTTCCAATATGCATGGTTAACTAAATTTACTGGTGTAGGTTTGTTTAGAGCTTTTGCTTTCATGATTATAATTAAGGAGTTTTTTCCTAGAATGTAGGTGACTATTACTTTGAGGTCACCAGGAAATCCTGTACAACAAAGTAAATAATAAATGTTATATTTCAAATTACAAGCATACATATACATATTTCCTATTTAAGTATCAAAGAAGAAAAAATTACTTTAAACAAATATATTACAAAAATCAAATCAAATAAATTCAAATATTTTTAATTAATTCAGTTTAATTCTTCAGGAAATCTTAACCAAACCAACTGGTGATAGTTCTACAAGTATCTCTATATATTTTTAGATATATAAATGCAAACACTTAAGTGTATATATTAGATATTCTTCTTTTCTTGTGATAGTTGGTGTGGGAATTTGTCTGCGCGAGACTTGATAAGAATGTTTCAATTGATATCCTTCTTTTTTTTTGAATAGGTAATCATCGATGATTATATGTGTTTTTTTTCTAGTGGCTTCATCATCCCTAAAGAATTAGGTCACATAGAGGGAAGCGTGAATAGAAAGCATTTAGGGTATCAGTCCATGTATCTGACTTCTTAGGGATCATATCAATTTTATTCTTGAACCTTTTATGGAGGGATCAAGGAATGAGGTATGGCTCCCGACCCAAATGATTGGATCTGTGAGAACTTTGTGTTATGTCGCTTCCCTATGTATGATATAACTTTCAAGGAGTATAGTTTTTTCTCTCCCTTCACACCATTTGAACGTTATTTGTTTTTGAGTCTTAGGTTAACCCCTCGATGGTTTTTCCTCTTTATTGGACTTATATTCAATCTTTCCATAATTTATGTGTTCATCTTCACATAAAACCTCGGGATGAGGTGTTATGTGTTCCATGTTGTTTGGTAATTCACAAAAGTTAATCACGGCTTGGGGAAGTTTGAACCTAATTTGGCTCTTTTTAAACTTCTTCCTCTGCCTGTGGAAGATTTTCGCCGTCGGTTTGTAGTACTTTACCATTTGTCGCGTTCTTCCTATGAGTCAATATATGCCATTTGTGATTCTTGTTGCATGCAACTATTTATTTTTTGGTCCAATGATCACATCTTGTTACTCCCCTTGGAATTTCTTCTTATTCATGAGGGGTTAGACGGTGTCTTATAACTTCTTATAAGAGGGTCGACAATTATCTAGACACTTTTGTTGAACACAATCCCTTACATCTTATTAATTATCTGCACTTTTTTCTGCTTCCAGAGAGAATTATCTACTTTGAGTGTTTTTTATGATAATATGACTTGTCACATTTTCGAGACGAGGATTGGGTCTTCTTGAAAGCACGCTTGAATTAAGGTCTCTTCGATAGCAGAAAATACTCTAACAATTTTCCCTCATGAAGATCAGGTGGTTTGTTTCTTTCCACTACCCACAACCTAGGCCATACTTTGAACCCTACAACCCTACGCCCCCTTATTCGTGAGATGAGGATTTAGTATGTGTTGGAGGAATGTCTCTGAGGAAACTTTGGATAATGATGCTCTTTAACATGCCCAGGTTCGATTTAGGAAGTTGAAGAAGAAATGTGAATAAGAGCTTCAACGCCTTTGCGAAGACAAGAAGAAAGTCATAAAAGAGAATCAGTTAACCGAAGATTATTTTAAAGAGCATATCCAATTTTCATGTGAAGATTGGAATCAATCTGACATTTTTGTGGTCATGTGTCTCGAAGATAAAAAGATAATGGAGTCACAATTTTTGGATTATAAAAGGAGAGTGTTCATGCTTCATTATGAAAATTATATTCTAAAGAGGTGTTCAAGTAAACACCAATTTGAGGGGCCCAAAAAGAAAATGGATTCTTTAGCTTCAGCCAATGTAGAATTGAGGAGGGTCCACTAGGATTTGAATTGGCGGTGGTCAATGCAAGAACACAAAATTTTAAAAAAGCAATAGTCAAAGGCTTTTTGTTTTAAACCCCTTAGTTTCCTTGGTGACTTCTGGCCTTGATCTTAGTGAGAGTGTATGGGAAGGTCAGATTGAATAAGAATGGTATCTTTGTAATTTGTCTTGGGGAAACTTTACTTGTATTTGATTAAGGACTAGTATGGTTATATGTAATTATTTAAGTAATATTGTTTTATTGCATTTTAAGTGTTTTTCATGCATGGTTGTTAAGATCTCTCCTTCAAATGGATTCAAAATATATCCTATTTTTGTAGAGACCATGACTTTAAGGTTTATTTGTATTTTCCTAGCCCCAGCCAATTTTTTTTCATTAGCTTGACTTGAGGGTAGCCCTCATCTTATTGGAAATTTCCCCTTTACTTTTTACACCTCCTTGGTCAAAACTGAAATTTCTTTTTTATCATTAAATGGTCTCATCTCGTAAAAGTTATTCCCTTTTCCCCTCCTATAAGAGTGTGCCCTATTTGGGTTTTACTTGACTAAGAACAATGCTTTTTTTACAATTTCTTATATATGGAGGTTTGTAGTTCAAAGGAATCTTTACCTCTTTGGTCCTTACTCTATTAAAATTGATTCTTATTTATGATTCCTCAAATAGGGATGTTCCCTAGAATAAGAAAACAAACTTCTTAAAGAAGAATGGTTATAACCTTTACCTTTATCTAACTTGACGAGGGCCTGCAAAGGCTATTTTCCTTTTCATTCTTTTTCTACTACGATTCTTGAAGCTTATGATTCTCTTTAGTCGTTATTTTCTCTTTATTGAGGGAATCACATGCTCCTTAGTGGATCTTCAAGGATGCTAAGAAACACAACCTACATGCCTATATATCCACTTATTGTTGCCACAATGCCTTCATCGGTGTGATATTTCATTTCCAAATGAACCATTAAGGAAATGACTCATAAAGAGGCTAATATTGTTCGTTCGATTATACACTTGTAAACTAACTAGAATTCAATCAATAAGAACTGATTTTTCATTATCTTCTAGGCATCTTTCTTTCCCATTGATACCATTATCTCTACATATGCCCACAGTCTAGTGGTCTACCCATTAAATCCATGGTTAAATCCTTAGAGACCATATCCTTTATATGAGATGAGTTTTTTTGGGCATCTGTAGTTTTCTTAAAAATCTAACTTACACTATGTTGCATGAACTTCCTTAATCTATTAAAAATCTTTGTAGATCTAAGGTTTCCATGACAAATTTGATCAAGAAAGGGACATGAGAATTTGTGACTTCATTAACAAGCTCGTCTAAAATGAGATTAGAGGCCTTCCCTTTTTCATTGTTTCTCTTTGTGGCTTCTGGTCCTATAACATAATTTTTATAACTTTCCATTTTATGTAGTTACATGAAGCTTTTTTTGAGTGAGGGAACCCACTGGAAATAACATCACTCTTGTTTAGTGCTTCCAAACCTAGAGAGAGTTGGTTTAGTTGTTCAGTCAAATTATTCTCCTTATGGATTTACTTTCTCCTCATGGGTTGTCGTCCACAGTTTATAGGGACCATCCTCGATGGACATAATAATAAGTAAGTTCTCACATTCCTTGAATGACTCCCTGGCCAAGGTATAGGCAATGAGTAATATATTATCTTCGTCTTCATTTGAGTGTTTTTCTTATTCTTTTTTTTCCACCTGCATTACCTTGCTTCTCATCCCCGGGTTGACATCATCTTCTCCTTTCTGTTTGGACTTATTCTTGTCATGATGATCATATATCTATAGATTTCCTTTTTATTAAGCCTTCTATGGCATCTTTCAAGGAATATGGGAGGTATAATGAAAAAAGGTGTGTGGGAGAGATATGTCGGTGGGTAGATGAGAATCTTATTTGAAATTTGAGGTGGAGGAAACCATTGTTTGTCCGTGGGGATCTAGTAGTCACCAATCTTATTTATGTCGTCTGAGACTTCACTTTTTCCCTAGATAGAGATAAATGGAGTCAGAGTCATACAAGAGATAACATCTTCACGATGGCATATACTTATCAAGCTCAAATGGATATTAATAATTCTTCCATCCTTTCCCATTCGGCTAATAATTTGGCCATTCTCCTTATTTGGGTTATTTAGGCTTCTTCTAAGATGGTGCTTTTTCTTGGAAACTTAGAAAGATAGTTTTCTTTCTAGAGATAACATGTTTAAGCAGAGGGTGATTGTTAGTTCAAATGGAGTCTCATGTCCTTTTTTGTCGGTATTTAATCGAGTTGACTTCCCATTTGTTTGTTACATATGAGATATCTTTGATTGTGTGATATATGATCTTTACGTGGTTGAGGTGACAAGTGGTTCTGCCTAGATATCCTAAGTTTCTTTTTAAGTTTCTGGTTCTTCAACAAATGTGAAAGAAATTGAGGAAAAAAATTTCTAACTTAAAAATTATTTCTTGGTAGATCAACGAGGAACCCTATATTTTACCTTAATTATTAGCATATTGGTAGTTTTGGTTCGGTGTTGAGATTGCTAGTGATTTTAGAGCTTCTCTCAGAAGTCTTTGTTATGTTAATTGTGGTTCTAGTGGTTTGAGCTCTAATAGTTATTGGGTTTTTCTTGTATTTGTGCTGACTTTCTAATTTAATTTTGGTTGTTTCTCTATATTCTTTTTCTGTTTTTTTTTTCTTTTTGAATGGTCAATTTAACACATTTTGTATAATATGTATCTTCTATACTTTGCTTGTATTTATTCCACTCATATTATTAATATATTATTTCGCCATCAAAAATATTATAATCTTATTCTTAGAAATGCACTATAAAAGAAAATATGTTTCTAAAGAAATTATAAAAAAATCTCATTGTTCTTACATGGACAGGCCACATAACGGGCTTGGCCTTATTAAGTGTCAATTTCCTATTTAGTCCCTATTCTAATTTTAGATCATATCAAAATACATATAAGTAATACAAATATCTTTTCCCAACAATGTAAATCTTTTAGATTTTTCACTGAGACAAACATTCAAAAATATATAACTAGTATTTAGAGAATTGAAGACTAATTTGATTTTTTTGATCTCTAACTTTGGGTTATAATTCTATTTTTTCTAATAAACATTGAAGGAATGAACATATATAATGACATTGATTAGTGTTTAATTACCTTCTTCACCATCAAAACTATGGTAACTGAATTTGATCAATGGTCTATCACCTTCCTTTACATACTTTTCCACTTTCCAAAGAACATCACTGAATCCTCTAGTTCCACCTAATAATTGAAATTAACATTTTCCAATTATAGTTTTCATTATAACAAAATGTTATCATGTGTTCAATGATATATGATAATTAAAAATGTGTACCATGAAGAGTATTGTTTCCTTCATTTGCTATTAATTTGTAATGTATTCCATTTAGAGTAAACTGTGCTCCTCCAATTCTGTTGGCAACCCTACCAACTGTAGCTCCAAAGTATGATGTATCATTCTGCAAATTTTTGGGATTGTAATTTGCAATTATTACTTTTACTTTTGTTACATTTATATTTGAGAAAAACCAAGCAGCTATTACAAATTCTTATATAAAATGCATGACATTAATCTCTTATGTGAATCTTTTGAGGCTTTGTTTAAATACTTTACAAGAGATAATTATTTAATATTTATGTAAGAGTATATAATGTAGATTACACAAAAATATGTAAAATAATTAAAAATATATAAATAAAAAAAATAATTAATACACTTTCAAAATTAAAAAGAAATGTTATAAATGTGAATCTCACTAATTAATGGTCAAAACATGAACTTCACTATTTTAATTAAAAATTAGTTTGTTTTCCCTCCTCTATATGCATGACTACTACACAAGTGGGGTCCTTGACTAAATTTTATCACACATAATTCCAAAGAAGAAGATAAGGAAAAAGAGGCCACAATACAAAACGATAATTATTATGATGAAACCAAAGATACAACATTTATAATCTAATAATAAATACAAACCCAAGCTATAACATATTTGTCCAATACAAAACTTTGCCTTCATAGAAGAAAAACATCTTGATTAATAAAATAATTGAAGAAAAACTTAGAAGTTTTATTTTATCCTTGTCTCCAGCTAAATTATCATAAAAGTAAAATAAAATTCAAAATAAACATTTGAAGGAAATATTTTTTAACAAGATACTTACGGTGTATGTCTTGATATTATCATATCCTAGAACAATATCACCTAACTTTCCTGAAACAAATTGAACCATATAGTTAACAAAAGAAATTTAAAAAAAATATTAAATAACATATAAAACAGATAAGTATATTTTTAAAATATTAACATAAAGAAAATGAAAATTTTGAACACTATTAATAAAACAATAAATATATATATATGAATTTACCATTTTTGTCAGGAAGGATTAATGAAACAAGTGTTGCACCCCAATTAGTAACCTTCAAAGTAAGATCACCTTTCTTGAGCACAAACAACTTAATATCATGATCCTTAATGGAGCCATTGACAAATCCAGAAGAAACTAAGAAGAGAAGACATAATAGCATGAATATCTTGATCATTTTCCTACAAAGAAATTATTAGTGGTGTTTAATGGTTTAGAAAATAGAGAGATATATAGCTAGAGAAAATTGAAGTTCGAGGGAAAAAGAAAGAAAAGTCATATATGGTTTGTATTGACTAGCGTTGGATGTGGATCTCTATGACTTATTAGATTTAATATATAGTGTCAAGTTCTTGGTTGTCACATTCATGTGCTCCCAAGTCAATTAATGAATTTAAAAAGAAAAGAAATTTGGGCTAAGATTTTATATATATATATATATATATATATATATATATATATATATATATATATATATATATATATATATATATATATAGGAACATGACAACATGGGAGGAAAGGAATTCATTAAATATAGAAAGAAATATCTCTTTGGCCAAGTTCACAATTTTTTTCATTCTTATGGTTGATATGGTAATTTGATTGATATTGACTAAAACAACATAATGGTTCCCCTCATAACCATATCATTACAATGTGTCTATACAGTAGAAGACTTTGAATTTTGAATTAAAAACTTAGGAGGTTAAAGTGAAGATAAAAGTTTAAGTTGAAAATTTGCAACCAAAGAAAAAGTGAAAAGAAAGTTTATTAACATATAACAAGACTAATAAAACTACATCAACAAACAAACCAAATAAAAAAATTGATAGCAAGGTCCAAGGGAATTAAAAAAAAATCTATTTGGTTTAAGTAATTTTTTAAATGAATTTTTGCAAATTTTATTTCTTCAACCCTTTAGTCATTTAATTTTTTTAAGGGTCCTTGATTCATTAATACTTAGTTCCATTAAGGAGATTGAATATTTAAGTATTTATTGTTATCTATTTGAAATAAATAGTTAGGTTGTCAATTTATTTCTTATTTTATGTTTTTCTAGTCTAATGGTTAATCTTACTTAGTAGGAGTTGTAGAACTATATATCATTTGTGCTTTCATCTTCTTATTCAATGTCTTCCAAACTCACAAATCCTATCTCAAAAGACCTTGATGATTCTATTCAAATCACAAATCAATGTCTTCCAAACTCACAAATCCTATCTCAAAAGATCTTGATGATTCTATTCAAATCACAAATCAATGTCTTAATGAACTCATCAACCACAACCTTAAAAAAGTCGTGAAAATCAACAACCAAACCATCTCTATGGAGTTGGGTCAGCTAAAAAACAACAATCAAAATCTCTTTATGTAGCTAGGTCAGCTAGATAACAGTATTAATGATCACATGGAAGCTAAATTTACAGAGTCATATCTCTCTGACTCAATATTTTACTGTCACAACAACATCTTCATCACATAACAATGTTTATGTAGGTATATCTTCCTCATCATTGACCCCTACTAGCCCAAATAATGTTGCCATAAACACCTTTTTTCTTTATTGCATATACCCTTATCCACTTTCCTTACTCACACAAGGGGGAAAGTATACCCATTGCTCACTTTATCCTTTCCACCACACCCATCCCCAATCACTTTTCTTCAACCCTCACCTACTTTACACTTTACACACTCAGTTTTTACAATTATACCACACACCCGATTTCAATAACATCACTCTCAACAAAACAGCTTATTTCCCTCATTTTTGCAGAATAACAAAAAACCACATCACTCTTTTCAAACCCCAAAAATTGTGGTAGGGATTTTTTATGGAACCGATCATTTATAAATGTTATTTCAGAATAAATTTTTGCTTATGATAAAATTCCTTTAGAAATTTGCTTACACATGGCTACATGTTATATAAAAGAGAATGCTCTTGGATGATGTAAGAGGATGCTTCAAACCCATCAAGTAATTTATTTGAACACTTTTTCAAGGTCCATTGAATTTAGTTTTCTCCCCTCAATCTATGAAAATCACCAAGCTTTATTGTTTAAGCTTTAGACAACTTGGCCATGTTTCAAAATATCAAACTAATTTTAAAAAATTGGACAATAGGGTATTAGAGTTACCACTAGATACAATTCTTAATTGTTTCATATAAGTTTAAAATCAGAAATTTGGAATGATATTAACCTTCACGTCATTACTCTATTTCACAACTGATAGGATTGTCCAAGCTTATTGAAGCCAAATAGAAGGATTCAAAATCTAAACTTAATAGACCCTGAAATCAAAATCCTAGCCCTTCCTACCCCTAGAAATATTATCAAAAACCTATTTATCTATTCCCAAACACCACAATCCCCAACTAGACCTACCACCCCCCAAATACAAGCACAATTCCAAATCATTTGCCTATATGACTGTGGTGTTATATTTGTGAGAGTCCCAAATAGGGGCGACGACAGGGCCTTGCCTAGTAAGGCATCCCCCAAGCACTATCTTTACGAAGAATGGGGTCTTGCCTTTAGGACATATGACATGTATAATACTGAAATTCTGGTATCATATATGAGATGTCGAAGGTAATGTCACGACACTAATATCTGAACAATACAAATAGGATAAAAGATAAAGAACAGTAGTGCAAGAGACACAAGTAATTGTTAACCCAGTTCGGTGCAAACTCACCTACGTCTGGGGGCTACCAAGCCAGGAAGGAAATCCACTAAATAGAATTGTTAATCCACTTCGGTCTGAATACCGGAAAACTGGCCTGAATGCCACAAGTTGCATCGACCTGAATGTCGGAAACTTCTTCGATTTGAACATCGGAAAACTGGCCTGAATGCCACTTCGGTCTGAATACCGAAAACTTGGCCTGAATGCCACAAGTTGCGTCGACCTGAACATCAGAAACTTCTTCGATCTGAACATCAGAAAACTGGCCTGAATGCCACTTCGGTCTGAATACCGGAAACTTGGCCTGAATGCCACAAGTTGCGTCGACCTGAACATCAGAAACTTCTTCGATCTGAACATCGGAAAACTGGCCTGAATGCCACTTCGGTCTGAATACCGGAAACTTGGCCTGAATGCCACAAGTTGCGCCGACCTGAACGTCGAAAACTTCTTCGATCTGAACATCGAAAAACTGGCCTGAATGCCACTTCGGGTTGAATACCGGAAACTTGTCCTGAATGCCACAAGTTGCGTCGACCTGAACGTCGGAAACTTCTTTGATCTGAACATCGGAAAACTGGCCTGAATGCCACTTCGGTCTGAATACCGGAAACTTTCATGCCTGTCAGCATCGGCAGAAATAGGGAAAATAATAATTGAGGCGGCGCGTGGGCCAACGACCCCTGCTGGGAATAATAAAGATAAGTCATGAACAATCTTCAGTCTGAGTACTAGAAATAACTTCTGACTTATCACTTGGGATACCGAGAATGCCTTATGCTTTACATGCGTATGTTTGAATTTTTCAATGGCGTAATGCTCCATGAAAATGGAAATGCTACGCAATTTGGGAGGATGCAATGCAATATGATTCTACATGCAGGGATGCGAAATGCTTGATGAGAGAGAACGCCAAGCTGAGGCAAGGAATTCTGCTGGGGAAATGATCACCATCTTCTGTACTCTGGCAAGGCTGTTGGAGATGCACAACACAAAGAACTCTGTGGGGAAATGACCCGCCACACAGTGTTCTGGCCAATAACAAAATACCGAGGTTCTGACTGGGGAGAGAACGGCACTGAAAAGTTGCTGCTGAGGAAAGCGACAATGGTTCTGGCAACCATAATCTGCGAGAGAGACGACTCAGCAGGGGAAGCAAACACCGATACAGTACCGAGATTCTGCTTCAAGGAAAGAGACCATGGGTCTAGCGTCGAGATCATCGATCTGGCATCAAACTCTGAGGAGCAGCCGCTTCTGCTGGGAAGATACAGTCTGGCACTATCAACTCCGCTGGGGATATACAGTCAGGCACTGTCGACTCTACCGGGGAGTGCATAATCTGAAACAAATGCTTAGGGAAGTACAACAGTGAGAGCCTGCTAGGGATTGAAGAATCCAACGCTCGGACCAGCTCTGCAGGGATAAGATACCAAATTTCAACTGTCGAGGAAAAACATCCGCGATCATTTGATGGGGACCTTAAGGAAATGCCCCGAGTGTACTTGTTTTGAATAGACGATCCAAAACACTTAAAATTTACAGCAATTTTCAATATTTATTAGGCACGTACCTGTAAAGCTCTTATGTTTCATGATGCAATGTTTATCAAAAATTCGGACGTCATTTTTGCAAACAAAATAGTAAAATGAAAATGAACACAAAGATGTACTGAATAACATGATTTTATTGATTGAGTGACCTCTGAATAGGTATTTACATCAGGAAGCAATCCCTGGAAAGAGGTAATTGCACAACAGATAAAAACAGAAATTAATCTAATGGCAATGTGAAATGGATTTCTACCGGGTTCCAATTCTGCTATGATTCGCTCATCTTCAAGATCCTCCAGATGATCAGCTTTCCGAAAAAGGTGATTGGACTGTTTCCTATCCTTCGGAAGTTTCCGGTTATCGACACGAGATGATATTCAAAACTACTCAGAACGCAACCATTTGCTTAATCCCTAACTTTTGCCTGGATCGCCCTTTCGGGTTTTCAATCCTCCGGGATACCCATTTTTGTCTAAGTTGCCCTTTCAGGCTTTCAACTTACCGGGTGTACAATTTTTTCATTTTTTAATCCCTAACTTTTGCCCAAACCTTTTTAATTTTCTTGGTTTGTCGGGATGCCTATTTTTTGCCTGGACTATTCTTTTTATCGTCCAGCGGGTCTATTTTATGCGAAGTATTTTTTAACTGCGTCTGAGTTCACAGGGGAAGTGAAGTTTTCACCATCCATAGTTGCAAGCATTAAGGCTCCACCATCAAAAACCTTGGTGACAATATACGGTCCATCATAGTTAGGAGTCCACTTGCCCCTGTGATCTGTCTGAGGAGGAAGGATCCTTTTCAACACTAAATCTCTGACTTGGAAGCATCGAGGAAGCACTTTCTGATCAAAGGCTCTCTTCATCCGACTCTGATACAACTGCCCATGACAAATGTCTGCCATTCGCTTCTCTTTGATAAGACTCAACTCATTGAACCTTATCTGAATCCATTCAGCTTTATCTAACTTGACATCCAGCAGGACTTTTAGAGAAGGAATCTCCACTTCAACAGGTAGGACTGCTTCCATACCATACACAAGGGAGTAAGGGGTTGCCCCGGTCGATGTACATACTGAAGTACGGTACCCATGCAAGGCGAAGGGTAGCATCTCATGCCAATCTCTGTACGTAACGACCATCTTCTGCACAATCTTCTTTATGTTCTTATTTGCTGCCTCAACAACACCGTTCATCTTAGGACGATAAGGGGAAGAGTTGTGATGTTGAAGGTTGAAGTCCTTGCACAACTCCTTCATCATTTTGTTATTGAGATTAGAACCATTATCAATAATGATTCTTTCGGGAATCCCATAACGACAAATGATTTCTTTCTTGATGAATCGGGCAACCACATGTCTGGTGACCTTCACAAATGACGATGCTTCGACCCACTTGGTGAAATAGTCGATGACAACAAGGATGAAGCGATGCCCATTGGAAGCAGTCGGCTCAATCTTTCCAATCATATCAATGCCCCACATAGCAAACGGCCACGGCGAAGACATCACATTCAGAGGATTTGGCGGCACATGCACCTTATCAGCATAAATCTGGCATTTATGACACTTCCGAGCATATTGAAACAATCAGATTCCATGGTCATCCAGTAATAACCCGCTCTCAACAATTTCTTAGCCATTGCATGTCCGCCGGCATGAGTACCGAAGGAGCCTTCATGAACTTCCTGCATTAACATGTCTGCTTCGTGTCTATCCACGCATCTGAGCAAAACCATGTCGAAGTTCCTCTTATACAGCACATCGTCTTTGTTCAAGAAGAAACTGCCTGCCAATCTTCTCAAAGTCTTTCTATCATTGTTGGATGCCCCTGTAGGGTACTCTTGATTCTTCAAAAAGCACCTGATGTCGTGATACCAGGGCTTGTCGTTAACTACCAGTTCAGCAGCAAACACATACGCGGCCCTATCAAGGCGCATAACATCAATCCTGGGAACATAGTTCCAACGAATCGCCTTGATCATGGAGGATAAAATAGCAAGTGCATCTGCCATCTGGTTCTCATCACGAGGTATATGATTGTTGAAAAGTATATCTTCGGCAAATATTTTTATATCGTATCCACAGAGATTGGTTGATATTACCGCCGTTCTATAGTCCAAATGTTGTAAGTTTAGAAAGTAACAAGGTTGTTTTGGTTGGAAAGTTATCTTGTGAGTAAATGTCACTAAAAACAGTAAAATGGTTTTAATCTAATGTAAAAGCTTGGCAAGATTGGAGTTCACTATTTCAAATGCTTATGATTCCTTATGATAAATAAATAGATTCAAGATTATTGATGATGTTCGAGTATCCTCTCAAAGTCATTTATGTCTAAATGATATTGTGATAATCACTATATTGATCCTTAGACGATCTCTCCACCTAACTATCAATATAACAATCTTTAATGCTTAATACCAAAGAAGAGTAATGAATAAATCTATCTCTACAACTTATTCACTACTTGAAAATCTGTTTTATGTCAAGACTCAAATAATCTCTCTCGACAACTACTCAAATCTGGTTTTCAACTTAGGGAAAAAACAGTCTTCAATACATCAACAATTTTTTATCATATATATAAATCAAATGGAATACATAAACATATGAGAATAGCTACTACCTCCAATCTTGACAAAAGGGAGTTTAGCTCCTCATCATCATTGTTACAAAGCAGAATGTTAAAGAAGAAAAACTCTGTTTTTCTCTCTTACAAAAATCTCTCAATGTCAATGTGTGTATTTGATAATGAATGAATACCCTAGAATAATGTAATTTTTTCTACCAAAAAAGGGTTGACATTTCCTTAATTGGTCATTCTCATCCAATGCAGAAAAGCTATTCCAAGGCAGACATCAAAATGGCAAACAGCTTTTTCCTGAAAGACAGCACTTTTGGCCCTTAACCAGCTTGCTGGATTCGCAGCCTTCGCGGCGCGAAGACTATTCGCGGCGCGAACTGATGCTGATCCAGCTTCCTTGTTTTGCAAGCTTCATCCAAGATGTGATGTTGCACTCCAAAAGCTTTTCCATCAAAAAGTTCTACAAAACTGAAAAAACTGTGAAATAACTATTCAAAACAAACTAAATCAAATCTAATTGCATTTATACAAATTAATAAGAATAAAAGTGTGTAATTACATCAAAACTTGGTAAAAGGGACCAATAAAATGATATAAAAAGTAGTACTAATTGGTCTCTAACAACTCTCCCCAACTTAGCATTTTGTTTGTCCCTAAACAAAAGTTTCCACCCTCACAACCAAGACAATGACACAAAAGATTGGAACAAGGACTTACCAAGGACATTCAAATGGTTCAAAAGTGTTTGGCAATTTTTCTCAGTCCACCTATCTCAATTCTAGACAAAACATGAATAAGGAAAATGATTGAGTGCAAAAATCATTCCAATGGAATTCAAAGCCATATATGTCAAAATTGAATCAAACTTACACACACATCATAATAATGATGAATAACATGAAGGGTTACTTTCACTCATCCAAGCAATTAAATCAACAACAACTCAAATCATGCGGTTATCACAACAAATATCAAATCATGTGAAAAATGAGAATCAAGACGTCTTTCAAAGGTTGTAATGTGGCTTAGGTTACAAGAAAGGATATGATTAAGAGAATTTACAAAGTTGCCCATCCTAAAGGAGCATTCCCAAACATTCAACTCTATACAATTTCCCTTTCTTTGATCCCTATTTTTCTTTTCTTTTTCTTTTTACATCCACACAACCATGAGCATTTCTTTGCTTTTTTTTTCTTTGCTCTATGATTTCAAGGGTGATTTCTTTTTCTTGTTTCTTTTCATATTTTCACCCTTTTATAAAAACTCACTTTTCCAAGTTTCTAATCAACTTTTCACTTTTCTCTCCCCAACTTTAGATTCCAAAACCAAATTTATTCAATAATGCTCCCTACTTAGAAATAAGCAAAAGGCAGAATTTGCAAACAACTCGGTTTGAGGGTTCAATTGATACGAAAGAAATTAGGATTCATTTACTCCAAAATTTTCAATTGATTTACAATGATCAATCAAATGAATCCTAAAATAAGCTCAACGGGGTTTAACTAAGGATTACTCCTCACAAGGTTGGTTGATTCAAACTTTTTGGTCAAGTGGTTTCTCTCAACAAACAATGCCTCTATCATTTTCAAAATTTTTACACAAAAATAGATTGATGCATGATTTAACATGATAAGAATGAGTTGAAATAATTCTCGGTTTCCCGCTTTTTAGTGTACAATGGAAAGCTTCCTCACAATTGGTTAAGTCCTATTTTGATTCAAAAATGACATAAATTTCAATGAGTTTATGATATTGAATTTGCACACACCATCAAACTACTCATGTTAAGTCTAGAAAGCGATAAAGTGTACCTTGAAATACCGACACTAATTCTTATCATCACCACTCGAAGTGTCCTATGCTTCTTTCTTTGCGGACATTTCTTGGTTGCTTTAAGCTTGACTTAAGAATAAGAACAATTAAACAAAAATGTTGGTAAACCAAAATTTGATTAAAACACACTTAAAATCTCACATAGCATTCATGCAAATATCCAAACAACTAATAAAAACAAAGTTTTGGTGAACAAGAGTCACCCCAAAAGTACATCAAAAGTTTTCAAAGACAAAACTAATACAAAGAACTCAAAATAAAATAACAACAACTTCTCAAATTCAGTAACTCCTTAATCCTCTTCCTCTTGACCACCACCTACATCACCAAGGACATCCTCCATTTCATCATTAGGATCTGCACCACCCCTTGCCCCCCCCATAAAATCTGGCTTGCCCTCAGGCCAATTAGCATATGCTACATATTCCGCCTGAGAAGGAAATGAACGGGCCTCAGGTGCCAGGAATGTGTTCTGGAACTGCTGCTGCATAGCATCGAAGATAAACGATTGAGACCTCCTGGAGGCCTCAAAACTCTCGCAACAGTAGTTGGCAAACGCCATATGATCAAAGCCTGGGGTAGTGTGAGGTTGAGGTCGGGGTCTGGCTCGGGCTCTGGATGAAGAAGTTCCAGGTGCGTCGGTCCTATCAGTTTGGTTTTGTAGAAACCTATTCAGATATGTGTCATTGATCACACTGGTGATGGAGAAGTGTACTTCCTCTGGGATGGTAACATTTTCCTGACGGCACAATCCCATGATCAACCCTGGGTATGCGAGTACACCTGCTTTACCGCCGAAATTGGTTCCACTTAAAACCATCTTTCTTATTTCTTCCGCAATGAGGGATGCTACGTCCACAGATTTCCCAACCATGATGCAGTAAAGCAAACACCCTACATCTAGAGGAATTGTAGTGGTATGGCTCCTTGGCCGAATATTACTTAACAGTAGCACCAGAAAGGCCCTAGCTTCCAAATTAAAATTTTCTCTTTTCCACAATTTTGGATGGCCTTGATCATTGAGGTCAAAGGATTTTCCACGAATGCACAGGGTAGCATTTATCGCTTCAAGATTCCACCTGTTAGCTGACTCCATGGTACGGTATTCACAACGCTCGCCCTCTCCAAGAGTTAGGGGATTACCCAGATAAGAATTAATGACATCCCTTCCAAAAGAAACAATCTTGTCTCTTACCCTTGATCGGTAGATGAAAGCTGTTCCCTCCTCTCGATGCATAGCATTTGCATAAAATTCCCGAACGATATCATAGTTGATTGCTGCTTCGGGTTCGCACAGTTTCATCCACCTTCGTCGTTCAAAAGCTGCAACCACACTATGATAAGTCCCAGTTGGAGCTAAACGGATAAACCTCTCTGGCAAGATGGTTCTCTTAATTAAGCTCTCGAATCGTGCCTCGTGTTCATCGCTTATGAACCTTCTTATTGAACGGGATCGAGGAGGTGCCATGGTTTTATTTCTTTTCGACATCTGCATTCAACATCAGAGCAAACACAAAACAAATATGGAAAGGGTTAGCAATCAATCAACATAAAAACATGGTTCTGGAATTTCCAGTTCGCGGCGCGAAGGCCAGTTCGCGACGCGAACTCTGCGAACCAGGAAATCTCTCAGAGCTTCCTAGGGTTCCAAAAATGGGGGAGCAATCTCCTCCCAACAGCCAAGGTTTTCAAATCTAGCCTAATCCTAATCTAAATCAAACATGCACAGTGATTTCAAGAGGCAATCTACAAAAAAATTTCCATTTCTAACCAACCCTAAATATAAAACCCAAAAGGGATTGGAAGAGAAGAATTTAGAAAGGCATACCTTTTGAAACACTAATTCTTTGCTAGAAATTGAAGATTAGGAATTTGGGAAATGAAGATTTGTAGTTTTTGGTAGGTTTTTGAGAGTGGAGATGAACGCGCGGCAAAGTTGGTGTTTTGAAAAAGTGTTGAAATGAGAAATGAAAATGACCTAACAAAATTTAAGTGATTCTGTCACGCACTGTTCGCGGGGCGAACAGTGTTCGCGGCGCGACCTGAGACTCTTCATTCAGTTCGCGGCGCGAAATGGGGTTGCGGGGCGAACTGTGAAAAAAAACCCCAAATTCTAAAATTTTAACAGAACTGAAAATCAACACAATAGAGAAAAATAAAATGCAAACTTACGACGTTGGGTTGCCTCCCAACAAGCGCTTTGTTTAACATCGTTAAGAGCTCGACGGTACCTTGATTAGCCCGGTCCAGATAAAGAAATTACGCACACATCACGGTTTACGTCACCACTGTGATAGATTTTTAGTCTTTGACCATTAACAGTCCAGCTATCTTGTGACTTTGGATCCTCGATCACAATGGCTCCATAATTCTGTACTTCCTTGACAACAAATGGTTCTGACCACTTCGACTTCAACTTACCAGGAAATAACTTCAACCTCGAATTGAAGAGCAATACCATCTGTCCAACATGAAACTCCTTATGACGGACCTTTCCATCATGGTATGCCTTTACCTTTTCCTTGTACAGCTTATTCGAATGGTATGCATCATTCCTTAATTCCTCCAATTCATGGAGTTGACCTTTTCTTCTTTCTCCAACTAGAGTGGAGTCGAAATTCAAAAACTTAAGAGCCCATAATGCTCTATGCTCCATTTCCACTGGAAGATGACAGGTCTTCCCATACACCATTTGAAACGGAGTTAGCCCAATAGGTGCTTTGTAGGCAGTGCGATACGCCCACAAAGCTTCATCCAGTTTTAAGGACCAATCTTTTCTTGAATTCGAGACTGTTTTCTCAAGAATCCGTTTGATTTCCCGGTTTGAAACCTCCGTTTGACCATTCGCTTGTGGGTGGTAGGGAGTGGTCACCTTGTGCTTTACACCATAATGTTGCAGAACTTTTTCTAGAGGTGTATTGCAAAAGTGTGAGCCTCCATCACTTATCAACACCCTAGGCACACCAAAACATGAAAATATGTTTTTCTTTAAAAATTTAATCACTGTTTTGGCATCGGCCTTAGGTGAGGCAATTGCTTCTACCCACTTCGAGACATAGTCAACGGCTACTAGTATGTACTCATTTGAGAAAGAAGAGGGGAATGGGCCAACGAAATCAATACCCCAACAATCAAAAACTTCCACTTCTAGCATGTTGGTTAGAGGCATTTCATCCTGTTTTCCTATTCCTCCACTCCGTTGGCATGTATCACAACTCTTCGCATGTTCATGCGCATCTTTGAATAAAGATGGCCAATAAAATCCCGATTGGAGTACTTTAGTGGCTGTTCTCAAACCACTATAATGACCTCCATACGGAGAGTTGTGACAGTGCCAAAGAATGTCTCTTGACTCCTCAATTGTTACACACCTTCTCAAAATATTGTCTGCTCCTACTTTAAATAGATAAGGATCATCCCAAACATAATATTTTGCATCTGCCAAGAATTTCCTTCTTTGATTGCAAGTGAGGTCTTCCGGTGTTAAACCGATTGCTTTGTAGTTAGCAAAATCAGCAAACCAAGGCCTCACTTGAATCGCATAAAGTTTTTCGTCTGGAAATTCTTTTCTCACCTCCTCTTCTTTGTTTGTAATGTCTACATTGACCAACCGAGACAAATGATCCGCCACCAAGTTTTCGGAACCTTTTTTATCCCGAATTTCCAGATCAAACTCTTGTAATAAAAGGATCCAACGAATAAGCCTTTGTTTGGAATCCGGCTTGGTAAGCAGATATTTTATAGCCGAGTGGTCAGTGTAGATTACAACTTTTGAACCAATCAAATAAGCTCTAAATTTTTCCAATGCATATACTATGGCTAGTAATTCTTTTTCAGTTGTTGCGTAATTAACTTGTGCTTCATTCAACACTTTACTAGCATAGTGTATGGCATGGAAAATTTTATCGCTTCTTTGTCCTAACACCGCACCTACTGCATAATCGCTAGCGTCACACATGAGTTCGAAACCAAGGTTCCAGTTCGGTGCTACGATTATGGGTGCGGTGACCAACTTTTCTTTCAAATCTAGGAAAGCTTTAAGACATGATTCATCAAAAAGAAAAGGCGTACCTTTGTTGAGCAAGCTGCTCAATGGCTTCGCTATCTTTGAAAAATCTTGTATGAATCTCCGGTAGAAACCGACATGTCCTAGAAAGCTTCTTATCCCTTTAATGTTAGTTGGAGGTGGTAGTTTCTCGATAACCTCCACCTTGGCTTTGTCCACCTCTAGCCCTTCGGAAGAAATCTTGTGACCAAGTACGATACCTTTAGTGACCATAAAATTGCATTTTTCCCAGTTGAGCACTAGGTTGGTCTCCACGCATCTTCCCAAAACTACATCAAGGTGTTTTAAGCACAATTCAAAAGATGATCCATAAACAGAGAAATCATCCATGAACACCTCAATGCATTCTTCTATTAAGTCCGAGAATATCGCTTGCATACACCGTTGAAATGTGGCCGGTGCATTACATAACCCAAAAGGCATTCTTCGGTAAGCAAAGATGCCAAAAGGACACGTAAAAGCTGTCTTCTCATGATCTGCCGGATTTACCGAAATTTGGTTGTACCCCGAATATCCGTCCAGGAAACAGTAGAAATTTTTGCCGGCTAACCTCTCCAACATTTGGTCCATGAAAGGTAGTGGGAAATGATCTTTCCTTATAGCTTGGTTAAACCTTCTATAGTCGATACACATCCTCCACCCGGTCACCGTTCTCGTTGGAATCAACTCATTTTTATCGTTTTTGACAACCGTCATACCACCTTTCTTGGGAACTACTTGTACCGGACTCACCCATGCACTGTCGGATATAGGATAAATCATTCCGGCTTCCAAAAGTTTGACAACTTCTTTCCGGACTACCTCTTTCATCGATGGATTTAGACGCCTTTGAGGTTGCGCAACTGGTTTAAAATTTTCCTCCATCGTGATCTTATGCATACAATAGGCCGGACTAATACCCTTCAAGTCGGATAACACCCATCCTGTTGCACCTTTGTTCTTTTTCAATACTTGAATCAACTTGTCTTCCTCTAGTGTGGAGAATGTGTTGCTTATAATCACTGGTTTAGTACACTCGTCTCCAAGAAACACATACTTCAAGTGTGACGGAAGCATTTTCAACTCTAGTTTTTGCTCTTCCGTTTTCTTCTTCGCATCCAAGTATTCCGTTATTTCTTCTTGATAAGTCAGCTCACCACAAGATTCTAACTCATGCAACATTGCTTCGATCTCTCGTTCCTCATTGTCGGTCAACATGTTGTATGCTCCGATAAGGGATCTTTCTAGAGGATTAGAAATATGAATTTGGTTCGCGACCTCTACTACTTCCTCTTCAATTGCATCGATTCAGAAAGAATCATGCTTGTCGGTTGGATGCTTCATAGCTTCAAAAAGATTAAAGGTCACCTCTTCATCCTGCACTCTCACCTTCATTAGTCCATCATCTATGTCAATCATCATCTAGGCTGTTTTCATAAAAGGTCTTCCAAGAATTAGGGGCACATCACGGTCCTCATCCATCTCTACTATTACGAAGTCCACCGGAAATAAAAATTTGTCCACTTTCACAAGCATGTCTTGAGCAATTCCGTATGGTGAGGTGGTAGACTTGTCGGCTAGTTGTAGAGTCATTCTTATCGATTTAATCTCAACATTCCCCAATCTTTTAACAATGGAGAGGGGGATTAAATTTATACTAGAGCCCAAGTCAATTAAACCATTTCCAACGTATGTGCTTCCAATGGTTACCGGTAAAACAACTCGGCCCGGATCGGACTCCTTCCTTGGGAGAGTCTTTTGGATGATGGCACTACACCGTGCATCAAGCAATATGGTTTCGTCTTCCACGTGTCTCCTTTTCTTAGTAAGAATGTCCTTCATGAATTTAGCATACCGTGGCATTTGTTCTAATGCATCAGCAAATGGAATGTTGATTTGGAGTTGCTTGAAGATGTCCATGAACCGTGCATTATGCCTATCATTGTCCTTTCTTGATGGAGCATGTGGATACGGTAGGTGTTGAGTTGGAATGACGCTCACATCCTTCTCTGATTTCTTTTTCTTCCTTGGTTCAGCATCCTTTTTCACTTCCAATTCAGGTTTCTCCTTATCTGGCAAAACCTGCTCTTTTCGCGGCGCGAAGGTGGTTTGCGGCGCGAACTGAGCATTTCCAGCAGCCTTCTCCCTTCCACCAACCATGTCCTCTTCTTCCAGCATCCCATCCATATTGTTCTCTTCTATAATCTCTTCACCTTTTTCACTTACCAACTCTTTACCGCTCCTCGTGACAATTGCTTTACAATGCTCCTTTGGATTCGGTTGAGTGTTAGCAGAAAAGGAAGATCCTGCACTTTGTTCCGACAGTTGCTTCGCAAGTTGGCCTACTTGATTTTCCAGATTGTTAATGGCTGCTTCGTTACTCTTCTGATTCGCCATGGAGGCTTGCATGAATTGTTGAAGAGTATCTTCTAACTTGGAACTTCCGCCTTGCGACTGCTGTCCTTGAGAATTTGGATGTTGGTAAGGACTTTGCTGCTGAAAATTTTGATTGTTGAACCTTGATGGTTGATAGCCCTGATTATTTCTTGGTAGGTAGCCTTGATTGTTAGGCTGTTGTCTTTGATAGCCCTGATTTTGATTGTTCACATAACTCACTTCTTCTTGGGGTGGAGGACAAAAACCAGTAGGGTGATCCCCTTGACATAATTCGCAACATGCTACTTGATGCTGAACTTGAAACCCTTGAATCTCTTTCATTTGCTGTGGAAGCTTGGCCATTTGTTGAGTGAGCAACTCCACTTGTTGAGAGAGTAGCTTGTTTTGAGAAAGAATGGCGTCATTGGTATTTAACTCAAGAACTCCCGGCTTAAGTTGTGAAGGGCTACGATCATGTTGACTTTGGTGATCATTAAGTGCCATTCGTTCAATAATGACTTTAGCTTCTTCCGCAGTTTTTGACATAAGCGAGCCACCCGCGGTGGCGTCCAGAAGTGTCTTGTGAGTTGATTGGAGTCCATTTAGAAAAATATGGATTTGAGTGAGCTCATCAAAACCACGACCCTTGCATTTTCTCAACATTGACTTGAATCTTTCCCAAGCTTCATTTAGAGACTCGTTGCCTCCTTGAGTGAATACCGCAATAGCCGTTTTGGCTTCCATGAATCGGGATTGAGGGAAATATATTTCTAAGAACTTTTCTTCTAACAAATTCCAATCCGTCATCACTCTCGGTGCTTGATCAAGGTATCACTCTTTTGCCTTCCCCACTAAAGAGTGTGGGAACATCCTCTTGAATAATGCCTCTTCACCCGTTTCATCTATTCCCGTAGAACCCGCAATCTCATAAAATTTGATGAGATGGGTATACGGATCTTCATGATCCATTCCGGTGAATGGATTAGCATAAAGAAGTTAGAGGATTCCGGTCTTCATCTCCTTATTTCTTCCTCCACGGGCAAATTGAGCATTCCTTCTTGGACTATTAGCGGACATTTCGGTACGATTATCCTCCGCCATGTTTCCTTCACAAGCCTCTACAACCACTTCTTCGATTGGAACAAGTGCGGAAGTAGATGCTTCTTCTCTCCGGTTCCTCTCTTCGGCTAGTTTCCTTCTTCTTCGTGTTTTGCTATTGAGCTTCCGAAGTGTTCTTTCAATTTCAGGATCGAATTGAAGTTGCTCCTCGGTTGCTTTTCCTCGCATGCACTAGAATCTACAAAACTAACAAACCAAGTGAAACAAAAGAGGGATAGCAATAAAAGTAACAAAACTTAAAACAATGAATTATTACAATGCTTGTAATATCGAACACCAATCCCCGGCAACGACGCCAATTTGTTGAAAAGTATATCTTTGACAAATATTTTTATATCGTATCCACAGAGATTGGTTGATATTACCGCCGTTCTATAGTCCAAATGTTGTAAGTTTAGAAAGTAACAAGGTTGTTTTGGTTGGAAAGTTATCTTGTGAGTAAATGTCACTAAAAACAGTAAAATGGTTTTAATCTAATGTAAAAGCTTGGCAAGATTGGAGTTCACTATTTCAAATGCTTATGATTCCTTATGATAAATAAATAGATTCAAGATTATTGATGATGTTCAAGTATCCTCTCAAAGTCATTTATGTCTAAATGATATTGTGATAATCACTATATTGATCCTTAGACGATCTCTCCACCTAACTATCAATATAGCAATCTTTAATGCTTAATACCAAAGAAGAGTAATGAATAAATCTATCTCTACAACTTATTCACTACTTGAAAATCTGTTTTATGTCAAGACTCAAATAATCTCTCTCGACAACTACTCAAATCTGGTTTTCAACTTAGGGCAAAAACAGTCTTCAATACATCAACAATTTTTATCATATATATAAATCAAATGGAATACATAAACATATGAGAATAGCTACTACCTCCAATCTTGACAAAAGGGAGTTTAGCTCCTCATCATCATTGTTACAAAGCAGAATGTTAAAGAAGAAAAACTCTGTTTTTCTCTCTTACAAAAATCTCTCAATGTCAATGTGTGTATTTGATAATGAATGAATACCCTAGAATAATGTAATTTGTTCTACCAAAAAGGGTTGACATTTCCTTAATTGGTCATTCTCATCCAATGCAGAAAAGCTATTCCAAGGCAGACATCAAAATGGCAAACATCTTTTTCCTGAAAGACAACACTTTTGGCCCTTAACCAGCTTGCTGGATTCGCAGCCTTCGCGGCGCGAAGACTGTTCGCGGCGCGAACTGATGCTGATCCAGCTTCCTTGTTTTGCAAGCTTCATCCAAGATGCGATGTTGCACTCCAAAAGCTTTTCCATCAAAAAGTTCTACAAAACTGAAAAAACTGTGAAATAACTATTCAAAACAAACTAAATCAAATCTAATTGCATTTATACAAATTAATAAGAATAAAAGTGTGTAATTACATCAAAACTTGGTAAAAGGGACCAATAAAATGATATAAAAAGTAGTACTAATTGGTCCCTAACAATGATACAACTTTACGGTTGTGAAGAAAGTCAATAGTCTTCTCGTGTAATCTCTGTAGGGGACCAGATTAGGCTGGAGAGTATTCCAATCACCATTCACTTGATTGATCACTAGAGCTGAATCCTCCGAAGATGTCCAGAGTCTTGATTCTCAAATCAATGGCTTGCTCAATACCCAAGATACAAGCCTCATACTCAGCTTCATTATTGGTGCACTCAAAAGTCAGACGAGCGGTGAAAGGCATGTGGGCACCTTTCGGAGTGGTAATGACAGCACCAATTCCACTTCCTTTGGCATTGACGGCCCCATCAAACATTAAAGTCCACTTTTCATCTAGATCATGTCCCTCCTCAACAACTGGCTCTTCACAGTCTTTCATATTGAGGAACATGATGTCTTTATCTGGAAAATCAAACTTCATCGGCTCATAATCATCAATCGGCTGCTGAGCAAGATAGTCTGACAGAATACTCCCTTTGATGGCTTTCTGGGATGTATACTGGATGTCGTACTCTGTCAGTACCATTCGCCAACGAGCAACCCTTCCGGTGAGAGCTGGCTTCTCAAATATATACTTGACTGGATCCATTTTGGAGATCAGTAAGGTCGTGTGAGTCAGCATGTATTGTCTCAATCGCTTAGCAGCCCATGCAAGTGCACAACATGTCTTTTTAAGCATTGAGTATCTCGACTCGCAATCTGTGAATTTTTTACTCATGTAGTAGATGGCATGCTCTTTCCTACCTGTCTCGTCGTGTTGACCGAGAACACAACCCATGGAATTGTCAAGTACTGTCAAATACATAATCAGCGGTCTCCCTGTGACTGGAGGCATAAGGATTGGAGGATTCTGCAAATACTCTTTTATCTTCTCGAAAGCCCTTTGACAATCATCATTCCACCTAATGGCCTGATCTTTTCTCAACAATTTGAATATTGGCTCACATGTGGCTGTTAGGTGAGAGATGAACCTTGCAATGTAGTTCAACCTTCCTAAGAAACCACATACTTTTTCTGTTCTTGGCTCAGGCATTTCTTGTATCGCTTTCACTTTGGCCGGATCCACCTCAATCCCTTTTTCACTAACAATAAAACCTAGCAGTTGTCCAGATCTCACCCCGAAAGTACACTTGTTCGGATTAAGCCTCAGCTTGAATTTCCTCAAACGCTCAAACAATTTCTGCAAATTCACCAGATGTTCTTCTTCCGTCTGAGATTTGGCAATCATATCATCAACATAAACCTCGATTTCATGATGAATCATATCATGGAAAAGAGTTACCATAGCTCGTTGATATGTTACCCCAGCATTTTTTAGACCAAACGACATCACCTTGTAGCAGAATGTGCCCCATGGGGTTATGAAAGTTGTCTTCTCCATGTCTTCTGGTGCCATCTTAATTTGATTATTATAGCCAGAAAAGCCATCCATAAAGGAGAATATCGAGAACTGAGCCGTGTTATCCACCAAAACGTCGATGTGAGGTAATGGGAAATCATCTTTAGGGCTAGCTTTGTTCAGATCCTGGTAGTCGACACACATCCGTACCTTTCCATCCTTCTTAGGTACCGGAACGATATTTGCAACCCATGGCGGATAATTTATAACCGCTAGAAATCCTGCATCCAACTATTTTTGCACTTCTTCCTTTATCTTGACAGCCATCTCTGGTCTTGTTCTTCTGAGCTTCTACTTGACCGGAGGACAATCCTCTTTGAGAGGCAAACGGTGTACCACAATGTCTGTGTCACGCCCTGGCATGTCCTGATAAGACCAAGCGAAGATGTCAACATACTCTTGCAGCAATTCAATCAGCCCCTTCTTCACATTATCTTCCAAAGGAACCCCTATCTTGATCTCTCTCTTGACGTCCTCGGTGCCGAGATTAATCACTTCAGTAGACTCTTGATGCGGTTGAATGACCCTTTCTTCCTGTTTTAACAACCTGGCAAGTTCTTCAGGGAGTTCACAGTCTTCATCACCCTCTTCTTCAACTTGAAAGATTGGATTTTCAAAGTCGAAGCGAGCCATAGCAAAACTGTTATCAATAGGATCCGGTGACGTGCATCTGGATGAGTGATGGTATGTGCTTATGAGTGTGAACAAGGAGTGAAAACTAAACGAAACATTGCCAAATATATTTTTTGATTTTTGAAAACTGCAAAAATAGAAAGATAGTGAACCAAATATTTGAATGCAAAAAGACGTCTTTTATTTATGATAAAAAATGCAGGTATCCACATAGATGAGCCCTACAATGAGTCATCACACCCTGGGCGGAACGTAAGACTTGGATATGCATGAATAAACAAAGAAAATTTCTCTTTAAGAAGAGTGACTTGGATAATCTCTTCAGAAGACCAGTGGCGGAGAACTTCACCCGGGACCCTTGGACACACCTAATTGTCAATGTCGCAATTATTATCCCCATCTTCTTTGTTGATTGTAGAGACCTGGCCGTACTGAATGATGCCAGCACTAGAGAAAGTAATCGTCCCCCGACGAGTCTGAGGCGTTGAAGTTGTAGAAGTCAATGCCGACTGATACCCAATCCCAAACTTGTCTTCCTTTACAGGTAAATCCACCAGACGTCCCCAACAGGGAGCAACACTCGAATTTACCAAGGCCTGTGCCTGCTTGAAGGACGACAAAGAGGCACCTGCTTCAACCTCTTCCCCTGGAGCTGCATCCTTGACTTGAACTGCCTCAAAGGCCTGACACAGGGTCTCATGAATCTCACCTTCTACCTCTACATACTTGAATGTAGACAGGTTACTGACCAGAATATCCTCCTCACCACAGACAGTGATAATTCTTCCGTTGACCTGGAACTTGATCTTCTGATGCAAGGTCGAGGAGACTGCCCCAGCATTGTTGATCCAAGGACGACCCAGCAAGCAGCTATACGAAGGACTGATATCCATCACATAGAATACGGTGTTAAAGGTTTGCGATCCAATCTGAATTGGCAATTCTACCTCTCCGAACACCGACCTCTTAGAACCATCGAAGGCTCTTACCACAAGATCGGAAGGCTTTAAGATCAAACCTTCTACATCTAACCTTGACATGGATCTCTTGGGTAGCATCTTGAGAGAGGAACCTGTATCCACCAGAACATGGGATAGCACAGTGTCTTTACACTCTATCGAGATATGCAAAGCCTTGTTATGATCGCGTCCAGCTGGCGTCAAGTCAGAATCAGTAAAACCCAACCCGTTGCTTGTATGAACATTTGCAACGATCCCTTCTAGTTGGTTTACTGAGATCTCTTGAGGCAGATATGCAGCATTAAGGACCTTCAGGAGTGCCTCCCCGTGTGCCTCCGAACACAGCAGGAGTGAGAGAATAGATATCTTGGATGGCGTCTGAATCAACTGATCGACTACCTTGTAATCGCTTTTCTTTATAATTCTTAAAAGTTCGTCCACATCCTTCGCAAAAGCAGGCTCAAAGCCAGCCTGTGGTGCAGAGGTACCCTCATTCACAACTTGCTTGCCTTTGGCCTTCGACGCGGCGTCAACACTATCAGGTTGGGTAACCGGTGGTGAGAACAGTCTACCACTTCTGGTGAATCGCCCGATTCCACCAACATTGTCCACTGCGGGATCTTTTATCTCAATTCCAGGTTCAGACTTATGATCCTGCACCTCTTCTACTTTTAGTGGCTGCTCCACTCCATGATCATGCGTGTACACACTCCCCCCATAATGCCAAGGAATGGCCCTTTCGCTGGTGAAAGGTAAAGGACCAGGGGTCGTGATGGTCATAGTGGATTGATGCGGTCGCACTGGTGGTACTGGTTGCGCTACTGGCGCACTGATCTGAGCGGTCGGGTAGAAAATTGTGATAGTGGCAACGTCACAGTCAACAACCCCTTCAACAACCCCTTCAACAGACCTTTGGGTAGATAAGTCTTCAGCTTGGAGGATACCATCGTCAAGCAAGGCCTGGATACCCTGCTGCAGCTTCACACAACCCCCACTATGTGCAACACAACCCAAACAACCGCTTCCACAGCCGGGAAAAACATCTGCCTTTAGCAAGTATTCTTTGATTTCTAACAGCGGAGTCTTCAACTTCAACACCTCCTTGACTAATTTGACTTCTCCTTCAACCACGTTAACATTTGCTCTACCATGCTGCGGCATAGGATTGTTGACAACATTAGGAGCCGGCGCAAAGTTAATGGCCTTTGAATCAATAAGGTCCTGAACTACGTGCTTAAAAGCTTTGCAGTTCTCAATAGTGTGGCCAGGTGCCCCAGAGTGGAAATTACACCTAGCATTGGCGTCATAACCCACTGGAAGCCTGCCAACGGGAGGAGCCAAAGTGCGTAACTGCACAAGTTGCAAATGTTTAAGGTTGGGAAGCAACTGGGCATACGACATCGGATGAGTGTCGAAACGCCTATCCATCATCCTCTGTCTCTGTTGATAAGCAGGTCTGTTACCCTGTTGTTGTTGGTATTGATTTTGTTGATGTTGAAGTTGTTGTTGTTGCACTGGTGCTACAGCCGGAATGGTCACTGCTGTAACATAAGGTTGTTGATGGTAATTCTGAAAGTTATTCCTCCGGTTACCCCTGCTCTGAGAAGAAGATATGGCATTTGCATCCCCTTCTCTCCTCTTCTGTCCTCCTAAGAACGGCTTCTTTGACCCCAAAGATGATCCAACCCCATTTTGGATCTTACATGTCTTCAAGTAGTTCTCCACCCTCTCACCGGTAGAGACCACATCAGTAAAATTCGAGGCGTTGCAACCCACCAGACGCTCCAAATAAGATCCAGGCAGTGTGTTCATAAACATGTTGGCCATCTCTTTTTCCAACATCGGAGGCTGAACACGGGAAGCCAACTCTCTCCAGTGTTGCGCATACTCTTTGAAGCACTCGTTGCTCTTGAGAGACAAATTCTGGAGCTGAGTCCTGTCAGGTGCCATATCCGCCTTATATTGATATTGCTTCACAAAGGCCTCAGCCAAATCTCTCCAGCAGCGAATATGGGCTCTGTCCAACCTCATACACCA
The DNA here is from genome assembly GCF_024323335.1 of Lathyrus oleraceus. Lineage (NCBI taxonomy): Eukaryota > Viridiplantae > Streptophyta > Magnoliopsida > Fabales > Fabaceae > Lathyrus > Lathyrus oleraceus. The sequence goes on along the minus strand of NC_066579.1, from coordinate 138,812,642 downwards.
CTCCAAGGATGCCCCAGCTAGACTGTCCTGGAAGAAGTACATGAGCAGCTTCTCATCATCAGAATACGCAACCATCTTGCGGAAGTAAGCTTGTACACGAGTCTTCGGGCAACAGTTGCCATTGTACTTAACACGGGGACTTTGAATTTTGGCGGAACTCTCACGCCTGGGACCAGCCCCAAGTCAGCAACATCCACGCCAAGAGTATTCTGCCATTCCACAGCTTTCAACCTCTCTTCTAGTCTCCGAAACATAGGGTCCATACCATGGCCCATGCCAAAGTCCTCCTGAAGCAGCGGGAATTGATCCTCCTGATCATCATGGATGGGTTGTTGACCAAGGTTGCCATGTGGGATTTGGATAGGCCCCGGTCCATTGGGTCCATTAGCCTCTCCAGCGGGAGGATCAGCCACAACCTTCGGTTGAGTAGTAGGGGGATTCCCCTGTACCAACAATCTAATCTCCTGCTGTCCCTGAGCCACTCCTTGGACCACTTCCATGAACTGATTCATGCGAATCCTCATCTCAGCGAGATCTGCTTGTAAACCTTTCATTGCTCTCTGTTGATTCCTTCGGGTACCGTATCGGTGAATGCCTGAGTCAACTATCCTAATAATGGAATACCAAACAAGATGAGAACACTGCGGCGGTACCTGTTATGCAAGACATGCTAATGAATATGCAAATGCAATGACATGTTTATCAATTTCAAAGGGTATTCTACCCCTTGATTCCAGTCTCACATTAGATAAACAGTGTAAGAAAACCCCGACTAGAATCAAGAAGAAGATATAAACCCCTAGGAATAGATAAACATGATGCATGCAATGCTTATGATTTAATTTTTATATCAGAGGAACTTTAGAGTCTTATTTGCAAATTTTGGAAATATTAAATGTTTATCACATACGTAAATATCACGTCAATTAATATTTGGAAATGTTTTTACGCCAAAGAAGTACAGTCTTAGTAACCAAATACAATACAATAGAGAAGGAAAATGAACATCCTATGGATCCCTAGAAGCAATCGTCCAAAGCCCTCGAGACTGGAAGATAAGCTGCACGAAGCCTCTTCACCTCCCTCTCATAGGTTGCCTCCATATCTGCCTTCTCTTTGGCGAGTCGATCATACTTCCTCTTCCAAAACCTGGAAGACTGAAGAAATAGAGAACCTGGTGCTCAAGGAACTCTATCAAAGCATCCTGGTGCTCAAGGAAGACTATCAAATCATCCTTCCATCAGGATCATCAATAACCTGGTGCTCAAGGAACTCTATCAAAGCATCCTTCTCTCTGATCTGATGAAGCAACTCCTCTCGTTCACGGATCCAAGCACGCGAACGGTCTTCGTCTCTCAACTCCTCTACTTCTTGGCTAGGGAGGGTTGAAGGCCCAGCCACAACCAAAGGTGTGGGTCTTGGATACTCATAAGGCATGAGGTACTCGGAAGCTCTCCTCCTAACCCAAGAGGTATAGGGTTCCAAAGCGATACAGTTCTTTGGACCTAACTCCTTCCTTCCTCTCTTATGGATCTTGCGCCAAGCGCGGACCATCCTGCCCTTCAAGCTTTGGGGATCTTTACCCTCCTGAAAGAACACACCCTATAACAGAATGTTATTGGGTTTATCCTTTAGGGGGAACCCAAGCTGACGACGTGGCAAAATAGGGTTGTAGTTAATTCTACCGCATGTACCAAGAAGAGGTACATTGGAGAATTCACCACAAGAGTCGATAATCTGCACACCATCATATACACAGTTGTACCAAAAGATATCATCATTAGTGAGAGACATAAGTCTCGTGGACCACCGTAGACATCCTTTGTTCTCCTTGAAGGCGAGCATCTAAGGCAAGTGCGAAATAAACCACTTGTACAACAGAGGCAAACAACACACAATGGTACCACCGCCCTTTGCATTCCTCATATGCAAAGAGAAATAAGTGTCACCCAACAGAGTAGGAACGAGATTAAGAGTAGAGAAAATCCTAATGGCGTTCACATCCACAAACTTGTCATCATCTCAGCCACAAACCCGCCCTTTCTGGTCTTCATTCTCTTAGCAACCCTTGGCTCCAAGTGATGTATGTAGTGGGGTATTCGTTACCATTAGAGATATTGACTAAATCCAAGGTAAACCATACAAGTCGAGTCACCACCGCACTTCTATTTATCCAAAGGAATTGTTAGAAAGCGAACAAAAACCTAAAAGTTTTATCGAATAAAAAACTAGTAAAAATGTCAGAGATCTGAGTAAGGGGGTTGGTTATACAATGGGAAGGTTTTAAGCACCCAAAACATCCTAGGTACTCCTAGGGAGCCCTTTTCATAAGTGTTGTTCTAGTCTAAAGGGTGTAGGTATATCTAAAGTACTATTTACTAAAAGGAAGGTTAAAAGAAAATGACTCGCAAGGATGTCGCATCCACTGCCTACGTGTCTCATCTGAGTATGAGAATCAGAGTCTTCGTAGCTCGGCTACCTATGGGTTAAAGAGAAGTGTGCTCGGTAAGACGTCGCGTCTTATGCCTACGTATCTCATCTGGAATGAGAATCAGAGCAAAACGTAGTTCAGCTAACTAGGGGTTAAGGATTGCTATCTGAACATGGACTTACAAAAGAGGACACCAGCTGTGTCAAAGGAGGGTGGGCAGTGTGTTCAACGTCCTAGCAGTAGGTGTCGCAGCTCGCCGAATCGAGTCTTAGGCAGTTACCTCTTTGCAATAGAACGGACTGACATGCCACAAGATCGGAGACACACAAAAGGTCTAAAAGTGGGGAAGCTCTGCTCTAGAGTTGTCATGCAATATGGACCTATGTGTTAGGATTTACAAAGGGGAACATTTACCTAATGTTAGCATGCAAAGAATAAGGGAATTCTACCTATGTTATCATACAAATGGTTCTACCTAATGGGTGCTACCTAAACGGAACAAGAGTCGACGGATGGAGCGCGGAGAGGAGTTACGGATAAGGGTATATGGCGATGCCGGAGGCAATGGACTTACAGGTAGATGGCGACGCCTGAGGCAATCGATTTACAAGAGAATGGATGAATGCGTGCTGGTTCTGTTAAGTTTAAAAAATGATTACTCGACGTTGGATCGAGCTTTTGATCTGATTTTGAAATGGTTATCGGATGTTCGTTTTAATTCTTGTATTAACAGATGACTAAAGAAATAAAGAAATAAACATTATACACTTTATGGGAGAGGGGTACATTTGTTATGAATGGGGATTGTTCATGGCAAACAAACAATAAGAATATATGCCTCATACATCATACAAGTAGGCAACAGTTATCAATCAGATCGAATAAATAAACAATATATAATCAAATCAAAGAATCAAATAATGGAGCATTTAAACAATGCATGGGAGTATGAACATGTTAAATAATCAAGCAATAGAAAGCATGAATGAGAAAAACAAGTATAAAAGATAACAGATGAATCAAACAGATGAAAATATGCACACGAAGGGTCCACTGAATAATTTAATCAGGACATGAGGTAAGGACCAAATAAAATCAAGGTAAAAGGCCTCTAATACATGGCATATGAGATGAATGAGGGAGGATCAAAAGATCTCTTCAATTGCCATAAGCAATCCCTAAGTCAAACATCGATCGTAAAGAAGTCAACTGAAAATTCAAGTCAACTTAAAAAATAACAAATAAATAGCAAATTAATCAAGAAAATTATGAAAAATTAAACTAAATAAGGAGGGGTCAGGACATCATCATCCCCCAAAAAGATTTTAAAAATAATGAAAATTGGCACGTGAATTAGTTAAAATAAAACATAGGTCAAACCAAAAGTCAATTAATAAGACTAGGTTAGAAATAAATCAAGAATGAATAGTAAATTAATCAAGAAAATCATGAAAAATTAAACTAAATAAGGTGGGGTCAGGACATCATCATCTCCCAAAAATATTTTAAAAATAACGAAAATTGGTACGTGAATTAATTAAAATAAAACAGAAGTAAAATTAAAAGTCAACCAACCAAACTAGGTAAAAAATAAATCCAAAATAAATTGAAAATGTGAAATAAAATTCCAAGAAAAGGTTAGGTTGATCATGAGACAGTTGTCAACCTTCATCCCGAAAATCAAATGCTAACAATAATTTTAAGTCATAAAAATAAAATCAATAAAAAAAAGTATGTTAAAACGGACCATTTAGAATAAATAATTAAAATAAAATATTAATATTAAAAAATACGAAAATAAAAAATTATATAAAATTATGAAAATGGAAGGATTAATGGTGATGAACATGGTAAGCAAGCGTAGATATATCAAAACATGGCCATGGAAGAGATGATTACCTAATGGAAAGTAGAAGAGGAATGGAATTTTATATGTGATGAAGCTTTGCCTCCTTGCCACGAAATTCCAATGCTCCTTTAGGGTTAGGGTTTCAGCTTCTTAAATAGGGTGGATTAGGTGTTCTCATGGGCTTTTTAATAAGTGATTTATCCATAAGAATAAAAGTGTGAAATGAGGTGTAAAGTGTTGTTATTTTGGGCCAAACTTAAGTTAATGGATGTCCAATGCATGGCCAAAAGAGGTAAAAAAAATGTGACTGGTTTGTGCAGCATGCTTAGAAAATCTGATTGGGCCAGCCAAACCCAAAATCTGCCTAGAAAATCAAGTCATGGTGCCCACTTTAAATGAATGTATATCTCAAACCATGGATCCAAATGAGATGATTCCAAAAGGATGTGAAATAGGACATGGCAAGGTACAATTGTTGTGAAGAAAGTATTTTCAAATAATGCCTTGAAGTGCAAGAAAACTGGCCAAGAAGTCTTGACAAATTTTGAAGATTTTGGACTTAGAAATTTTTCTAAGTGTCCTAAAAAAATGTCTCACTTTGACTAAGCATAACTTTCTCAATTCTAATCTAAATGGAGAAAACTTTATATATCTAGAAAGCTTGGAATAAGAGGAACAACTTTCATGTTGGAGAAATTTTCAAATGGAGCTTTTATCTTGATGCAAAATGGGGTTAAAGTGAGTGTAACGATCATGAAAACTTGCCCTAAATGGAAAGTCAACCATTTCCAAATTAAGTAACTTTTCCAATTCCTGATTAAATGATGAATCCATGATCCAACCTTGATCAAATTTCACACGTAGGGTCCCCTAGGCATAGATTTTGAGCTTCCACTCTCAAAATGTCAGGAGTTGACTTTTCTAGCCCCACAATTGACTTTTCTCAAACTGTCTGATTCCCGATTCCATTGATCAATTGAAGCACTTCTAGCTCAAATAAAGAGCTGATTTTTTGTATGTAGACCCTTGTGGACATATGGAGGGCCATGGAAAAGAGTTTCACCCAAAGAATCAGAAATAAACTGATTTTATACCAAACCCTAGTTTTAGGGTAAAATGATCAGGAACTGATTGCACTGGTTGTCAATGGATCTTTCTGAGATAATTGTGAATCTTCCTAGGCCAAGATGCCTCTCTAATCATGACATGGATGAGCTCCTCTACTTCCAACCAAACATTGTCTGTTGCAGGTAGCCATGAAACCCTAATTTCTGATTAAATCCAGATGAACACTTTGATAGCTTTGAATCCTTCACTGATGAACTGAGGACCATAATAAGATACCAGGACCCCCCCTGAGACCCTTGAGACTTGTATACTTAGAAAATGAAGTCCAATTCTCAATCTTGCTTTGTGTGGGCTCCTTCTGTTAAGGAGTGATCGATCAAAACCTGATCTCCGTGTCACTAATGCAGTATGCAATGAGTATGACCTAATATGATGCTAATGAAGTGTAAAACATAATCCCATGCTTCCAGGAAAAATGAAGGGTAAATTTTGGGGTATTACAATGTAGTAAGTTGTCATCTTCATCATCTGAGCTTTCTTCTTCCAAGTCAATCACCTTCTTACCAGAGTCATGCTTCTGAGAAGCATCTACAGATTTCTTACTAGGCAAGGTTTTCCCTAAAGAACACAGTCCCTCAGCAGCTATGTCTTTCTCATTGTTAGGTTCCTCCTCAGGTGAGGGGTCCCTTCTAGATAGAGGGGTCAAAACTCCCTTGACTGAGTGTCCTTCATTTAGGATCCTCGTGACCAAATTTCTAATGACACGATCAGTATGATGCATGTCATCTTTAGAGGTAGGGTTATCAGAGTTGTTACCTTGAGTATGCCCTGCAGTGGAGGGTGGACCAGGGGCGTCGCCTGGGATGACTGATAGGGGAATCACTTCCAAAATGTTCTCATGAAGAAAATCCATGGATGGTGTTCTTGCTTTGTGCGCAGGTTTTGAACTAGAAGATGAAGGATGTTGTGACATCTTGTTGAGCTTGTGAAAGAATTTTTGTTGCCCTAACAGAGATGGTCGATAAAGTTTGAGGAAGATGGAAGTGGTTGAGCTGAGGTTGCATGTGAGAATGCTATAGATATTAGTTCCAATACTAGGTAATGATTTACCATAAATGGGGCACTTTCTTTTAAGAGGGCAGGCAATATGTTTATTACCTTTTCCACTCCAAATTAATTGCTATAAATTCTCATGGATACAAATCCCTAATTTCCCTCTTAAAAATTCAAATTGATTAGCATCCAAAGCCTTTGTAAATATGTCAGCTAATTGAATTTCAGTAGTAACATGCTCCAGGGCTATGATTTTCTCTTCCACTAGTTCTCTAATAAAGTGATGACGAATATCAATGTGCTTTGTCCTGCTGTGCTGAATAGGATTCTTAGAAATATTTATAGCACTCAGGTTGTCACAGTATAATGTCATGACATCTTGTGTGACATTGTATTCAGTCAACATTTATTTCATCCAAACCAGTTGAGAACAACTACTCCCAGCTGCTATGTATTCAGCTTCAGCAGTGGATAGGGACAAACAATTTTGTTTCTTGCTAAACCATGATATTAAGTTGTTCCCCAAGAAGAAACATCCTCCTGGTGTGCTTTTCCTATCATCAACACTTCCAGCCCAGTCAGCATCATAGTATCCAGTCAGCATAAATTCAAAACCATGAGTATACAACATCCCATAGTCACTTGTGCCATTGACATATTTCAGTATCCTCTTCACTTGGTTTATGTGACTGACTTTTGGTTCAGCTTGATATCTAGCACAAACACCTACAACAAATGCAATATCAGGTCTACTTCCTGTGAGATATAGCAGTCTTCCTATCATGCTTTTGTAGAGACTTTGATCTACACTAACACCATTTTCATCTTTGGAGACTTTCAGATGTGTAGGAGCAGGTGTCCTTGCATTCTCCATGCCAAACTTCTTAACAATGTTTTTGGAATATTTGCTTTGAGATAGAAAGATAGAATCTTCCATCTTCTTGATTTATAGCCCAAGAAAATAGGTCAGCTCTCCAACAAGGCTCATTTGAAACTCAGACTGCATTTGTTTAACAAAATGTTCGACCATCTGATCTGACATCCCACCAAACATAATATCATCTATATATATTTGAGCCACTATGAGTTTTCCTCCTTCATTCTTAACAAATAGGGTCTTGTCAATACCTCCCTTCCTGTATCCATTGTTAGTGAGGAACACTGTGAGTCTCTCATACCAAGCCCTAGGAGCTTGTTTCAAACCATAGAGGGCTTTCCTCAACTTGTACACATGCTTTGAAAGATTTGGATATGTGAATCCTTTAGGTTGTTCAACATATACTTCCTCATTTAAGTAGCCATTCAAGAAGGCACTTTTTACATCCATTTGGAATAGTTTGAACTTCAGAGTACATGCCACTCCAAGCAATAGTCTAATGGACCCCAGGCGAGCTACATGGGCAAATGTTTCATCAAATTCAACTCCTTCAACTTGAGTATATCCTTGTGCTACTAATCTTGCTTTATTTTTAGTAACCACCCCTTGTTCATCAGATTTATTCTTATACACCCATTTTGTTCCTATGACCTTTATTCCTTCAGGTCTTGGAACCATTTTCCATACTTCATTCCTCTTGAATTGGCCTAACTCCTCCTGCATGGCATTGATCCAGAACTCATCAGTCAAGGCTTCCTTGACATTTCTAGGCTCAATCTTGGACACAAAACAACCATGTGATATCACTTCCCTTGATCTAGTTGTGACCCCTTTATTTGGGTCTCCTATAATGAGATCTTTGGGATGATCCTTCTGAACTCTCATGGAGGGTCCCTTGTTGATTCTGTCAGCTTCAGGTTCAACTTGAGGAGGTTCACTCTCATTATTTTTGTCTGATAAATCAGCTGGGGAATCATTTAGAGATGTCTCAACATCGTCTGTGACATCAGTCTGTTGATCATCAACCACAACATTGATAGATTCCATCATTACTTTTGTTCTGGAATTAAAGACTCTAGATGCTTCGTTGTTTGTTGAGTAGCCCAGAAATATTCCTTCATCACTTTTGGGATCTATCTTCCTTCTTTGTTCATGATCAGTCAAGATATAACATTTACTACCAAACACATGGAAGTATTTGACTATAGGTCTTCTCCCTTTCCAGACTTCATATAAGGCAGTAGGAGTCCCTTTCTTCAAGGTTACTCTGTTGTGAACATAACAGGCTGTGTTCATAGCTTCAGCCCAAAAGTGGTAGGGTGATTTCTTGGCATGAATCATAGCTCTGGCTGATTCTTGAAGAGTTCTATTTTTCCTTTCTACCACACCATTTTGCTGGGGAGTAATGGGAGATGAGAACTCATGACTAATTCCTTCTGATGCACAGAATTCAGCAAATTTGTTGTTCTCAAATTCCTTCCCATGATCACTTCTGATTTTGATAACTTGACTTTCTTTTTCTCTTTGAAGTCTTAGACAAAGATCTTTGAAGATTTCAAATACATCAGATTTTTCTCTTATAAAATTGACCCAGGTGTATCTGGAGAAGTCATCTACCACTACATAAGCATACTTCTTTCCACCAAGACTCTCCACCTGCATGGGTCCCATCAAATCCATATGGAGGAGTTCCAGCACTTTGGAAGTGATGTCATGTATGAGCTTCTGGTGTGACATCCTTGTCTGTTTTCCAATCTGACATTCCCCACAAACTATTCCTTCATCAATCTTCAAGTTGGGAATTCCTCTAACTGCTTCAACAAATATAATCCTCTTCATTCCTTTAAGATGCAGATGGCCCAGTCTTTGATGCCATATCTTCACTTCTTCTTCTTTGGCTAGAGTACACATTGAAGAATAACCAGTTTCTTGAGAACTCCACATATAGCAGTTGTCCTTAGACCTAACTCCTTTCATGATCACTTCATTTTCTTTATTAGTAATCAGACATTCAGTTTTTGTGAAGTTTACAGTTAAACCTTGGTCACATAGTTGACTGATGCTTATTAGGTTTGCAGTCAGTCCCTTAACAAGTAGGACATTGTCAAGATTAGGAACTCCAGGGCAGTTAAGCTTACCAATTCCCTTGATTTCACCCTTTGCTCCATCACCAAAGGTTACATAGCTAGTGGCATGAGGATCAAGGCCAGTTAGCAGGTTTTTGTTTCCAGTCATGTGTCTGGAACACCCACTATCAAAATACTAGTCTTCTTTGGCTGAAACTCTGAAGGAAGTATGAGCTATCAGGCTTGTAACACGAGTCCTAGGAACCCATTGTTTTCTGTTGACAGGTATGTGATGTTTAGGTCTAGGTTGATGATGAGAAGGACTAGGATAGCCATACAACTTATAGCAGAACGGTTTTATGTGGCCAAATTTTCCACAGTAATGACATCTCTATTTTTGATGTTTCCCTTTCTGCTGTCTTCCTTTATGATGTTGTGACATATGATGTGACATCTTTGCTTTGCTACCAGTGTGAATACACTTGGGTTTAGGTTTGCTACCAGTGTGGCTGCACTCAGGTTTAGATTCATTGAACCCAATGCCAGACTTGTCTCCTACCATTTGTCCAGTCTGGAGAATTTTCTCTAAGGTGTCAGTTCCATTGTTTAGCATTCTGACATACTTTGTCATCTCATCCAGTTTAGAATTCAAGAATACTGCTTCAGTTTTTAACTTAGAGATGGTTTCCAAATGTTTTGCCTTCTCATTCTCCAGCTACACTATCACTTTCTTCTGACTTTCAACTTGTTAACACACTTCTTCACTTCTGTGACACAGCTTTCTGTAGGTAGTGGCTAACTCATCAAAGGTCACTTCATCATCACTTGAGTCTTCATCAGACCCCCATCTTTCAGTCAAGGCAGTCACAAGATTTGCAGACTCTTCTGTTTCACTTTCATCAAACCAAGTAGCAGCAAGACTCTTCTTCTATTTCTTGAGGTAGGTTCCACATTCAGTTCTAATGTGTCCATACCCATCATATTCATGGCACTGAACTCCTTTATCTTCTTTGGGTTTTTCATCTGATCTTGTTCTTCTTCCAGCATTGTTGGATTCACTGATGTCAGATGCGATGTTCTTGACATTAGCCTTAGACCTTACATCCATCTTTTTCAGAAGTCTATTGAACTGTCTTCCCAGCAATGCTACATCATTTTCCAGATCTTCATCAATATCTTGACCATTTTCCTCCTCTTTTTCCTCAGTGTTTGACATGAAGGCTATGCTTTTGACTTTCTTTTCAGATCCATCACACATTCCCATCTCAAATGTTTGGAGGGATCCAATTAGCTCATCAACTCTCATATTGGAAATGTCTTGAGACTCTTCTATGGCTGTCACTTTCATGGCAAATCTCTTGGGAAGTGACCTGAGTATTTTCCTCACTAGTTTTTCATCTGACATCTTCTCACCCAGGGCTCCTGAGGCATTAGCAATTTCAAGGATATTCATATGAAATTCATGAATATTTTCATCTTCTTTCATCCTTAAATTTTCAAACTTGGTAGTGAGCAGCTGCAGTCTAGACATTTTCACTCTAGAGGTGCCTTCATGAGTGGTTTTGAGAATGTTCCAAGCATCTTTAGCCACCTCACAGTTGTTTACCAATCTGAAGATATTTTTATCTACTCCATTGAATATAGCATTCAATGCTTTAGAGTTCCTAAGGGATAGATCCTCCTCCTCCTTGGTCCATTGTTCCTCAACCTTCTTATCAGTTGTAGCTTCTCCATCATTAGTAATAATTGGATGTTCCCAGCCTGTTAAAACAACCTTCCAAGCCTCATTATCCAAATATTTTAGGAAGGCTACCATTAGAGGTTTCCAGTAGTCATAGTTGGATCCATCCAGAATAGGTGGTCTGTGAACAGATCCTCCATCTCTCTCCACATTACCAGAAAGTAACGTCCCTAGATCTCACCCAGAACCAGAGCAGGATGCTTGCTCTGATACCAATTGAAATTCTGGTATCAGATATGAGATGTCGAAGGTAATGTCACAACACTAATATCTAAACAATACAAACAAGATAAAAGATAAAGAACAGTAATGCAAGAGACACAAGCAATTGTTAACCCAATTCGATGCAAACTCACCTACGTCTGGGGGCTACCAAGCCCGAAAGGAAATCCACTAAATAGAATCAGTTCAAAGACTCTCAGTTAACAACTTCAAGTTACAGTCTTTTCACCTAATCTCTACCCATGTGACTTCTACCTAAGAACTCTTAGATATGAGATCCTACTCACTCCCCCTCAATCACAACAGTGATATAAACAAGAATTACAACGAAAAGAAGACACTCTTCAAAGACACATACTTGATCTTACTTAAAAGCTTCAATCAAGTAAACACATACTCATGCTTCAAAGCTTAGAGTGGACAAATTACAACTCAAAAATCAGACCAATTCAATCATCTATGGATGAATTGAATGGCTTATAATTCACACGATCACACAAGACTAAAACCCTTATTCTCTCTCAATATTTCGTTTGTTATTTCTTGTGTATAAAACCAGGTTTTCCATGTCCTTTATATAAAAGCATTTGGCTAGGCTTGGACATCATAAAACCCTAAAACTATTTTCCATTCATATCTTCTCATGACAGCTGATTATATCTCCTTGGAAAATAAGTCAATCTAGTTGTAATTACTGATTGATAGCGTGTTCAATCATCTCATCAATCATACACAAATTAGCATTAAAAACGCAATCACATAATACATAACATTCAGACTGAATGTTCTTTATACAGATGTCATGACATAGGGTCTGACATCTCAGTAAAAATCCTGCATAATCATATTTTAAACATCCTACAGGTACATGTTATCTTATGTCAAGACAACACATGTGACAACTTGTGAACACTCTAGGTTTTACCAAAATTTCTGCCAACACATAGAACTAACAAATACTATTATCTCCCCACTAATCATACAAGAATAAGTCATGCCACGACTCCTTGGAAAATATGCGACAAACAATCTTCCCTTAGTCAAACGGGAACGATTATCACTTCTTATGGTTTCTTAAACCTTAGGCCCAATAGCCTATATAAATATTTGATCCTTTGAGGACACGAAACATATCATAACTTAACCATTATCAAGCATATCATAGATCATCTCACCTCACGTGAGTTGAAATCTTATACCATCATAAACACCATCATACATGGCCTCTCGGTGCTGCAAGCAAGCCCTAACTATTATAAACCTACTAACTCATTTGAATATCCCCTACCATATTAGGGATACCAAGCATACAAATACTTTTTTACCAGTACAATGGGTTCCCGATAAAACTAACTTAGGTCATACCTCTTCTACGATCGCCATATTCATTGTCATCCCCGCTTCTGTACCCAAAGTCATGGTTATAGAAGAGCACTTTCCCCTACACTAGAATATACTAGGGGAAACAATGACGCCAATACCATGACAAAAATGTGTGCCTCCATGGATGAACTACACCATCAAAATAAAACCCCAAAGGACTATATCCTTAATACCTGAGAGCGCAAGCAAGAGACTGTTCCCCCATAGGAGATGAAAGTGTTGATTCCCTAATCACTCTCAGAAAAAATATGGGAGGAGTTTATCCTCGAAGGATTTAGGACTCCCTCTTTGGTCAAGTTTGATGGGCACATTGATACTTAGGAGCATGTCTCCTCCATCAACACTCAGATGGCCATCATCAGAGTGCCTGACTCCCTGAAGTGAAAGTTATTGTTTGGCACATTCAAAGATGCCGCCTTGCGATGGTATATGGTTTTACCTCGAGCTTCCATTGTAAGTTATCAGGAATTGGTGAAGAAAACCATACACTAATTCACCGCCAGCCATCACAGGAAAATTTTCACCACCAACCTGTTCAACATGCGACAGGGTCCCTCAGAATCGTTACTGGACTATCTCGTCCAATTCAATAAAGAAACCATAAGGGTCGTCCCCATAAAACAAGAAATATCCATAGGGGCGTTCCATACTGGTATCAAGATGGGATACTTTAATGAGTCTCTCGCCTAGAAGCCATCATTTTTGTTAGAAAAAGTGGTCACCATAACAAAATGCTACATAAAAGGCAAGGAGAGCAACCCAGGGAAGAAGGCGCGAGACCTCAAAAAGCATGTTTCTAACGCTAAAGGTTCACACCACTATAGGAAGGGAAACTACACCTATAGCATCAAAGAAAGAAAAGTCATATGGTTTACATTGACTAGCGTTGGATGTGGATATCTATGACTTATTAGTCTTAATATATAGTGTCAAGTTCTTGGTTGTTACATTCATGTGCTCCCGAGTCAATGAATGAATTTAAAAAGAAAAAAAATTGGGCTAAGATTTGATATATAGGAACATGAGAACATGGAAGGAAAGGGATTCATTAAATATAGAAACAAATATCTCTTTGGCCAAGTTCACAATCTTTTTCATTATTATGATTGATATGGTAATTTGATTGATATTGACTTAAAAAACACAATGGTTCCCCTCATTACCATATCATTACAATGTGTCTATGCAGTAGAAGACTTTGAATTAAAAACTTAGGAGGTTAAAGTGAAGACAAAAATTTAAGTTGAAAATTTGCAACAATCAAAGAAAAAGTGAAAAGAAAATTTATTAACATATAACAATACTAATAAAACTACATCAACAACCAAACCAAATAAAGAAATTGATAGCAACGTCCAAGAGAATTAAAACAATCTATTTGGTTGGGTAATTTTGTCCCTTAAGTAATTTTTTTATATAAATTTTAGCAAATTTTATTTCTTCAACCCATTAGTCATTTAATTTTTTAAAGGGTCTTTGATTCATTAATACTTAGCTCCATTAAGGAGATTAAATTTATAAGTATATTATTGTTACCTCTTTGAAATAAATATTTAGATTGCCAATTTATTTCTTTTTATTTTATGTTTTTCTAGTCTAATGGTTAATCTTAGTGGGAGTTGTAGAACTTTCTATCATTGGTGTTTTCATCTTCTTACTCAATGCCTCCCAAATTCGCAAACCCTATCTTAAAAAATCTTGATGATTCTATTTAAATCACAAATCAATGTCTTAATGAACTCATCAACCACAACCTTAAAAAAGCCATGAAAACCAACAACCAAATCGTCTCTATGAAGTTGGGTCAGCTAAAAAACAACATCCAAAACCTCTTTATGCAACTAGGTCAGCTAGTAACAGTATTAATGATAACATGGAAGCTAAATTTATAGCAGTCACATCTCTCGTGACTCAATAGTTTTCTTTCATAACAACATCTTCATCACAGAATAACATTTATATAGGTATATCTTCCTCATCGTTGACCCCTACAACGCAAAGAATGTTTCCATAAATACCTTTTTCCCACTACTGCATATATCCTTATCCACTCTCCTTACCCACACAAGAAAGGAAGTATACCCATTGCTAACTTATCCACTCCACCACACTCACCCCCAATCACTTTTATTCAACCCTCACCTACTTTACACTCTACACACTCAACTTTTACAATTTTTCCACACACCTCATTTCAATAAAATCACTCCCAACAAAACAACTTATTTCCTTTATTTTCGCAAAATAAAAAAAAATCCACATCACTCTTTTCGAACCCCAAAAATTGTGATAGGGATTTTTTATGGAATCGATTCTTTATAAATGTTATTTCAAACAGAACAAATTTTTGCTAATTATAAAACTCCTTTAGAAATTTGTTTACACACGGCTACATGTTATATAAAAGAGAATGCTCTTGGATGATGTATGAGGATGTTTCAAAAACATCAACTAATTTATTTGAACACTTCTTCAAGGTTCCTTGAATTTTGTTTTGTCCCCTCGATCTATGAAAACCACCAAGCTTTATTGTTTAAGCTTAGACAAGTTGGTCATGTTTCAAAATATCAAACTAATTTTAAAAAATTGGGCAATAGGGTATTAGAGTTACCACCAGATGCAATTCTTAATTGTTTCATATAAGTTTAAAATCAGAAATTTGGAATGATATTAACCTTCACGTCATTACTCTATTTCATAACCTATATGATTCTCCAAGCTTATTGAAGCCAAATAGAAGAATTTAAAATCTAAATTTAATATACCCTCAAATAAAAACCCTAGCCCATCTTACCCCTAAAAATATTATCAAAAACCTACTTATCCCTTCCCAAACACCACAATCCCCCAACTAGAACTACCACCACCCCAAATACAAGATCAATTCCAAATTGTTTGCCTATATGATTGTAGTGTTATATTTGTGAAAGTCCTAAATAGGGGCGACAACATGGTCTTTCCTAGTGATGACTTCTTGGAAAGTGTACCGATAATGTCAAAGTAATAAAAAGATAGAATCCACAGGGACTTCCTCAAAGCAAGACAAAATATGTGCAATTTATAAAAACTAGTAAAAAAGGGGGGGGGGGGGGGAGGGTTTCGAGTTTCAGTGTGAATAATAAATAAACAAGTAAAAAATATCACGAAAGCGGCCAGATTGTGTTTTAGAATCCCATATTCCTCTATTGTTAATGTTTGATACCATGTATGAATGATCTAATCACTATAACTTAATAGTGAATTAACAAAATCGTTATAATCGATCCCTCACGATATAACTCACTAACCACTACTTGGAGCTTTCTATCCCTAGTCCACCAGCGTAAGCAGGGTTAGGCGATGTCTAGAACGTTATTTCTCTATACCACTACTCAGGGTCGCCTATCCATATTTAAACATCATAAGTACAACAATTGCCCTAGGTCCAACACATAGACTAATAGTCAGTATTCCCTTTGTGCCCAAAATCAAATTAAAAGAGTATCTCATATAAAAAGTATTACGAACAAGAAGCAATTGAATAAGATTATAGATTAATAGGTTCATACAGTGGTTAAATCAACATAGAATCCAACAATTGAGAAACAGGTTCATCATAACACAACCTAACCTAAAAAAGTTTAGCTACTCATAGTGTAATTAAAAATACCATAATTGATAAACAAAGATAACATAAGAAGTTCGTTGAAGAGATGACCTCCAACGACTTTAAATGCTCCAAAAATCACCACTTGTACTCTCTAATTTGTGCTTCAATCTCCAAAATTGTCACCCTTGTGAAAGTGTATAAAATTCCCTTTTAAAGGCGTCAGAACAGACCATAATGCATCAGAAAAAGGATTAGAAAAGTCACCATCATGCGCGATGCAACTTTTAATGCCCTATCACGTGCTCGATGATGGATGTAATTATTTTCGAAGCTTCACTATTTTTTGCTCCTTTTTCACTCAAATTTTCACTAAGTCCACAATTTGCACACTTAACTATTTTCCCCTCATTCTTTGGTCATTCCTCCTCATATTTGCTCGACTTTCACTTGTTTTTCTTCAATTCTTTAACTAAATAGATGCAATGAATGACTGTCATCACAACCCCAAACTTGAATCGTTGTTTATCCTCAATTAACTAACCTGCAACTACACATTCCAATAGATAACACGTCGCACAATACCAATCAAACCTCACAATTGGTGAATTTCTTACTGAGGTAGTAAATTGCATATTCTTTCTTCCCAGATTCATCTTGCTGACCAAGAACACATCCCATACTCTCTTCAAGCACATTCAAATACATGATCAACGGTCTTCCTTCAACAGGCGGAGACAGAATCGAAGGTTCAAGCAAATACTTTTTGATACTATCAAAATCTTTTTGGAAATCTTCGATCCAATTACAAGACTGATCTTTCTGAAGAATCTTGAAAATAAGTGCACATGTAGCAGTCATATGCGATATAAATCTTGAGATATAGTTCAACGGTCGAGAAAACCTCTGACTTGCTTCTCAGTTTTGGGCGCAGGCATCACTTGTATTACTTTGACCTTGGCAGGATCAACTTCAATACGCTTCTCACTGACAATAAAGCCCAACAACTTACCAGAACGAACACCAAAAGTACACTTATTGGGATTCAAGCGGAGTTTATACTTCCTCAAACGCTGGAATAACTTCAACAAATGCTCAACATGCTCTTCTTCATTACTAGATTTAGCAATCATATCATCAACATAAACTTCAATCTCTTTATGCATCATATCGTGAAAAAGAGTGGTCATGGCTCTTTGGTACGTTGCACCAACATTCTTTAAACCGAAAGGCATCACTCTATAACAGAATGTTCCCTAGGGTGTAATAAATATGGTCTTCTCCATATCTTCATGTGCCATCTTTATTTGATTATAACCGGAAAATCCATCCATAAACGAAAAGACTTTGAATTTAGTTGTATTGTCTACCAACATATCAATGTGTGGCAGAGGAAAATCATCTTTTGGACTGGCTTATTCAAATCTCTATAATCAACACACATACGAACTTTTCCGTCTTTTTGGAACAAGCACAATATTGGCCACCCACTACGGATACTCGGAGGTAACAAGAAAGCCGACATCAATCTTCTTTTGCACTTCCTCTTTGATCTTCACTGCCATATCATGATGAGTTCTTCTCAACTTTTGCTTGACCGATAGGAATTCTGGCTTCAAAGGCAATCTATGCTCAACAATCTCAGAATCCAAACCAGGCATATCTTGATAAGACCAGGAAAACACATCAGAATATTCACGAAGAAGATCAATCAACCCCTTCTTAGCTTCTGGACAAAGTTGAGACCTTATCTTGACTTCCTTCACATCATCCTCGGAACCCAAGTTGACTTGTTCATTCCGCTCTTCAAATGGCTGAATGGCTTTCTGTTCATGCTCAAGAAAACGGGATAATTCATCATATACTTCTTCATCATCATTCTCTTCCTCAACTTCAAACACTGGGAAATCAAAGTTTGGAGAGGGAGTAGAATCATTATATTCAATGGGTTTGTAAATCAACCTGCATAATGATTTGATATTTTGATTTTAGAGAAGTGAAGTGCAAAAAAATATTATGCAGATGGAAAGATTATTATTTATTTATGTTTTTTTGTGATTACCATTCTCAGAAAAGCAAAAATTAAAATAAAACATCATAGATATGGATGAATAAAATTGTACTTTATTGATGATAATAAGAAAATGCCTGACAATGTTCACTTCTCCCTTAGGCATAGAAGAAGGATTTTTCTTAAAATAAATGAAAACAAATTACTTAGAACAGTGAATAATAGTAGGAACATCAACAACAACCCAATTGTTGCAAGTCTGGCCATGCGTCACAAAGTTTGCGCAAGCTTCGTCTTCATCACCTCTGTCTTCAATAATGGAAGCTGAGTGTTGATCATTCTCATGAATGAACCCTCCACTGCGGAAAACTGGTTGCATAACCTTGACATTAGCATTGAACGACTCTGGTTGAACGACTCTATGGTCCAAACAAAAGGTGTGAATAACATTCAGGTTTCCTCTTCCAACAAGGCTTTAGAAACCAGAATTGAAGAGCTTACTTCTTTAGTGAAACAAATGGAAGTGAGTAAACCTCAAACAACAAAGTTGTGTGGTATTTGTACTTCTACTGAACATCCAACTGACACATGTCCTATTCTTCAAGATGATTCGGTCACTCAGTTGCCTCAAGCATATGCAAATAACTTTTTCAACCAAAGCAACAATCAGAGAGGGTACAACATTCCTGACTTGTCCACCAACAAATATCATCCCAATTGGAGGAACCATCCAAACCTTCGATATGTAAACCAACAGCCCACCCAACAACAATTAGTCATACCCCTGCCACAACCACAAACCACTCCCCAAGTCTCCACCTCTGCACCTTCCGGACCTTCATTGGAGGATCTTGTCAAACACATGGCTGTTAACAATCTCCAATTTCAACAACTAACAGATTCTAGTATTCAGACTTTGCAGACACAGATTGGACAGCTTGCCACTTCGATGAATGCCATGCAGCAAGCCCAAGGATCAAACCAACTTCCTGCCTAAACAGTTGTGAATCCAAAAGGCCCTAATGCTAATGTGAGTGCAATTTCCTTGAGATCCGAGAAGGTAACAGAACCAACCCCAGAAAAAAAAAAATCTTGAGGTAACACCTGAACCTTCTTCCGTTGTGATAGAAACTGAACCCTCTGTTGTGGTAGAAACTGAAATAGAAAAAGAGAAGGAGTGTGTGCCACCAGTTCCCTTCCCACATAGAATACTGAAAAATAAAAGGACTGGTGATGGAGACAAGGAGAGAGAGATTTTAGATGTGTTCAAAAAAGTGGCGGTAAACATTCCGCTTCTTGATATTATTAAGCAGGTTCCAAAGTATGCAAAATTTCTAAAAGACTTGTGCACAAGTAAGAAAAGGTTGAAGGGCAATGAGAGAGTAAATTTGGGACAAACATTTCAGCCCTTATCCAGCCTAAATATTCACCTAAAAAAGCTATTGTTTCATCCCTCAATCAGGCCATACCCCAAAAGTGCAAGGATCCAGGAACTTTTGCTATTCCATGTACCATTGGGGATAGTAAATTCGACAATTGCATGCTTGATTTGGGAGCAGGCATTAATGTTATGCCTACTTATGTTTATAATAACCTTGATCTTGATCCTTTACAGCATACAAGTTTAATCATTCAACTAGCGAACAAAAGTAATGCTCGCCCTATTGGAGTAGTGAAAGATGTGCTTGTTCAAGTTAATGACTTGATTTTTCCTGCAGATTTCTACATTCTAGACATGTATGGAGAAACAAATTCAAGCAGATCGCCCATCATTTTAGGCAGACCATTCATGAAAGCGGTGAAAACAAAAATTGATGTCGACGATGGAACCATGTCCATGGAATTTGGTGACATTGTCACAAAATTTAACATTTTCGATGCCATGAAACATCCCTTGGAGGAGCATTATGTTTTTCATATTGAACTGATCTCTAAGTTGGTTGATGACACTTTTTCTGAATTGTTTTCACTTGATTTTCCATCTCTATCTGGGTTTGATGATGTTTATTCATGTGATGATTGTACTGAAACTGACCTTTGTGTTGTTTGTGCTGAGATTGATGTTGCCTTGCAGGATGATATAAACGAAGTTGTTTATGTGGTTGAAGCTCTTGACATTCCGGCTGCCCCAAACATACCATCCATTGAACAACCATATTCTTTAGAGCCTAAACCACTTCCCGAGGATTCATATTATTCATCAAAGCTTCAACTTAAGCAGAAATATAAGAAGGGAATTGGATGGACCTTGGCTGACACTCGTGATATTAGCTCATCCATATGTATGCATAGGATCTCACTTAAAGATGAAACAAAAGTAATGAGGCAGCCCCCTAATCCTTTAATTCTTGATGTTGTGAAAAAGGAGATCACTTTCACGTGCGCATTCAACACTTTTACTTATCGAAGATACTTTTTTGACCCTGGAATACAAGGCAAATGTACTAATCAAAATTTCAAGGTCAATGTACACTACCCAAAGCTACTCCATGAGAACCCGACTTTGGAAGAAGAGACTATAGAAGAGCTCTCTTTAGGAAAGGTTGCTTATGCGATCATTTATCCGCCTTGACTCCTAGGGTGTGTTCTTCCCTTTCTCTCACTCTTATTTTATATTTATGTTCTTTCATTGAGGACAATGCATGTTTTAAGTGTGGGGAGGGAACCATTTATTTGTTTTGTTTTCTTTGTTTTGTTTCCAGTTTTTCTCTGTTTTGGTTTTTGTTTGCTTTCTTAAAAAAAAATTGCATGCTTTTTCCTTTGGTTTTTGAGTTACAATTATGAGTATTTTTCTTAGTTCTCTTGACTAAAGTCTTGTGGTGTGATGTGAAAAATTTGTTGTGCATTTTTAGTATGATAGGTAGGACTAGACTCTAAATTGTATATCTTTAGCAGTAGATCATTAACCCTGGTGAGCTTTGAGCCTTATATGGATAACATACAAAAATCCATCTCTTTCTTTCTTTTGTGATTCACTCATGTTTGTTAGAACTTGAATTGACTCGTGTTGATGTTGTTGTTTACTTGTGCGCACTGATATGATAAAGGCAATTTTATTTTCTTTTGTTTTTTTAGCCAGTTAGCCAAAAAGCCAACCCTAAAATAATTGCATCCCTTTTTTGAAACCCCCTTGAGCCTATTATCCTTTTTTTATTTAAAACTCATTACAAGCCGAGAAGTGAAAAACAATGTTATCACCCTACTCAAAGGGTTGAAAGAGTCTTGTTTGGAGTTGTGTGGGGTTGAATAATTATATTTGTAATATTTCAGAAGTTGGCAGAAAAAGAAAAAAAAATAGAAAAGAAAAAAAAAGAAATAAAAAATAGAAGGATAAGAGGAAGAAAAAAAAGGAATTATGTTTGTAATATTTCAATACATGTCAATACATACTCCTTCAAAAAAAAAGAATAAAAAGAGGAAGGAGAAGAGAAAACAATTGCTATAGAGTTGTTCAAGTGAATGAAATATTTTGTAAATTCAACTCCCGCAGTTTCTTTCAAGTCTCTTTTATCTCTTTGAATTTTAGCCTAGTACCCCTTAAGATTTATCTCACCCTTACCTTGGCCACGTTACAACCAAATAAAAGTCCTTTTGATCTTTGTGTGCATGTATTTCAACTGTGGATGTTAGAGTCCTTTCAAGCTTATGGTAGTACTAATTTTCATGTTGTGCTTTGAGTGTAAACAGTTAATTTAAACACTTGAGAGTTGAGTGAATTATATCCTGTGAGGATCTTACCGCTGTTGCTGTACTTTTCGGTAATCTGTTTTTCTATCTGCTTTGAATGTCACAAAAAGTTGCTTACTAACACCATATTTTTGAAGCTTAGACTTAGAATTATGCTTATACCTTGTATCTTGAAAACTTTTGGAAGTGCATGCTCTGTTTTGTTTCCTTTTGTTTTGAAATTGTAATTTTGCTCGAAGTGCAAAAGTTCAAGTGTGGGGAAATTTGATCAGTGTATTTTGATGCACATTCTTCTATAATTGTACTTAGGCATTTATCTAGTTTATTTTTCTTATTTTACTATTTTATTATGTTTTTAGATTTAAGTTCATGTTTGCCTTTAATCTATTTTCGTTTTCTATTTTCAGTTTTAGTGGTTATTTAATACCTGTCCACTGTTCGGATCATAACTTAAGCTACGAGATGCCGTTTTGCAAGTTCTGACATGAGTTAGAAATTTAAGAGAAATAGATACAACTTTTATGTTGAAGCCAAAAGCTGATTCAGAGTGCAGACGTCTCAAATAATTCGTTGAAGTTTCATACTTTAGGACATATTTTCTTTTTGTTGGGGCGAATTTAGGTTTTCCGGCCCAGTTTGAATTATAAGTGAAACCCTTATTCTGTTTAAAAGGGCAGCCACGGTACTATAGCAAATACACATTATTCACGATAACTTTTTGCTTTTGTACGATCATGAAGAGGAACTAATCTCCTAGAGTCAATCTACTGTAACCGAATTTCCAAGGCTTTGAGGTTTTTATTCTATCAATTTAATTTCGTTCTCTTTCAATTCTATTCTATGAAATTTCATTTGCTTAATCTGTATTTTATGGAATGGTTTTGATTAAATTCGTATGATTGCATTCCTAACTATTCATCGTCGTTTTCGTCGCTTTGTCGTTAAATCGCGTTTGTAAATCGTGTTTGCTTAATTCACGATTGTATGTATCCGTTTGCTTAATTCGGAATATAGGAATATAAATCTGTCTTATATCTATGGCGCTTGTCAATCGAATTTGAATTGAATAGAGATCGAAGCCGCTTAGGGAATTGGTAGGTATAAACCAGTGATTAGCTGGAAACCGAAAACAGTAGATTGACTTATTTTATAATCGCTTATTTTAATCACTTTTTTTTCTCTGTTTTCTAAATCGACCACTAAAACATAAACCCCCCTTAAATCGATTTCATTAGGTTAACAATAATACAAGAATCCTTGCGATATAATACTCGAGTTGTCGCTTCCACTAAACTACAATTTTCTAATTACTCGTTTTGACCCGTGTGCGACAGCGGATCACTCTTTTTTTGCCTAAGACGCCCTTTCAGGTTTTCAACTTAGCGAATTGTTCTTTTCTTTTTAGGCGAAGTATTTCTTGACTGCACCTGCGTTCACAGGACGAGTGAACTCTTCACCAT
This sequence comes from Lathyrus oleraceus, assembly GCF_024323335.1. Taxonomy (NCBI): domain Eukaryota; kingdom Viridiplantae; phylum Streptophyta; class Magnoliopsida; order Fabales; family Fabaceae; genus Lathyrus; species Lathyrus oleraceus. Next base: position 138,789,208 of record NC_066579.1, on the reverse strand, counting down.
CCATAGTTGTAAGAATCAAAACACCGCCCGAAAAGGCTCTCTTAACAACATATGGGCCTTCATAATTAGGAGTCCATTATCCCCTAGAATCTGGTTTGAAAGATAAGATATTCTTGAGCACAAGGTCACCTTATATGAACACGTGAGGTTTGACCTTCTAATCGAAAGCTTTCTTCATTCTCTGCTGGTATAACTGACCATGACACATGGCAGTCAACCTCTTCTCTTCAATCAAATTAAGCTAGTCATACCTGGTCTGACACCATTTAGCCTCAGTCAACTTGGCTTCCATCAAGACACGTAGTGATTGCATCTCAACCTCTATGGGGAACACTGCTTCCATACCATATACAAGAGAGAAAGGGGTTGCCCCTGTTGAAGTGCATACGGATGTACGGTACCCATGCAAAGAAAATGAGAGCATCTCATGCCAATCTTTATACGTTACAACCATCTTCTGGATAATCTTCTTGATGTTCTTGTTTGCAGCTTCAACAACCCCATTCATCTTAGATTTGTAGGGAGAAGAATTATGATGTGCAATCTTGAAGTCTTTGCAAAGAGCTTCCATCATATTATTATTGAAGTTTGATCCATTATCAGTAATGATCTTACTTGGCACACCATAACGACATATGATCTGATTCTTGATAAACCTCACAATAACTTGCTTGGTCACATTCGCATATGATGCCACTTCAACCCACTTTGTTAAGTAGTCAATAGTCACCAGAATGAAACGATGTCCGTTCGAAGCTTTAGGCTCAATCATGCCAATCATGTCAATTCCCCACATGGAGAAGGACCATGGGGAGGAAATGACGTTCAACAGTGTCGGAGGAACATGAATCCTATCCGCATATATTTGACACTTGTGGCATTTCTTCACAAACTTGCAACAGACAGATTCCATTGTCATTTAATAGTAACCTACTCGCAACATCTTCTTCGCCATTGATTTCAGTGATCAACAAGTCTGCTTCGTGTCTACCCACACATCTGAGCAGAACCATATCGAAGTTTCTCTTATATAACACATCACCATTTAGGTAGAAATTGCCGGCTAATCTTCTCAAAGTCTTCTTATCTTTCAAAGATGCCCCAGACGGGTAAATATGACTTTGGAGGAAACACTTGATGCCGTAATACCACGGTTTCTCATCTTTAACTTCTTTAACAGCAAACACATGAGCTGGCCTATCAAGATGCATCACAGTCAAATTGGGAACTTCATTCCAATACTTCACTACAATCATTGATATCAACGTTGCAAAAGCATCTGCCATCCGGTTTTCATCTCGAGGGATATGATGAAACTCAACCTTTGTAAAGAAAGTTGAAATCCTCCTCGCATAATCTCTACATGGTATCAAACCGGGTTGATTAGTCTCCCATTCACCTTTGATTTGATTCACCACCAAAGCTGAATCTCCATAGACATCCAAGTACTTGATTCTGAGATCAATGGCCTCTTCAAGCCCCATAATGAAAGCTTCATATTCTTCCATATTATTTGTACACTTGAAAGTCAATCTAGCTGTAAATGGAAAATGTGTGCCTTGAGCAGTAATAATCACTGCCCCAATGCCATTACCATACTGATTAACAGCTCCATCAAATACCATGCCCCAACGGGAACCAGGTTCTGGCCCTTCTCCAAGCAATGGTTCATCACAATTTTTCATTTTTAAGTACAAGATCTCTTCGTCAGGAAAATCATACTGCACTGACTGGTAATCTTCAATCGGTTGGTGAGCCAAATGGTCAGCTAAGACACTACCTTTAATAGCTTTCTGAGATCGGTATTCGATATCATACTCTGATAATAACATCTACCAATGGGCAATCCTCCCAGTTAAAGCAGGCTTCTCAAATATATACTTAATTGAATCCATTTTGGATATCAACCAAGTGGTATGGTTCAACATATACTGGCGCAGACGCTTAGCGGCCCAAGCCAATGCGCAACAAGCCTTCTCTAACATAGAATACCGAGTCTCACAATCGGTGAATTTCTTACTGAGGTAGTAAATTGCATATTCTTTCTTCCCAGTCCCGTCTTGTTGACCAAGAACACAACCCATACTCTCTTCAAGCACAGTCAAATACATGATCAGTTGTCTTCCTTCAACAGGCGGAGACAGAATCGAAGGCTCAAGCAAATATTCCTTGATATTGTAAAAAGCTTTCTGGCAATCTTTGGTCCAATCACAAGACTGATCCTAAGAAGCTTGAATATAGGCGCACATGTTGCAGTCATGTGTGAAATGAATCTTGAGATATAATTCAAGCGGCCGAGAAAACCTCTGACTTGTTTCTCAGTTTTGGGCGCAGGCATCTGTCGTATTACTTTGACCTTGGCAGGATCAACTTCAATACCCTTCTCGCTGACAATAAAGCCTAACAACTTACCAGAACGAACACCAAAAGTACACTTATTGGGATTCAAGCAGAGTTTATACTTCCTCAAATGCTGGAATAGCTTCAACAAATGTTCAACATGTTCTTCTTCATCAATAGGTTTAGCAATCATGTCATCGACATAAACTTCAATTTCTTTATGCGTCATATCATGAAAAAGAGTAGTCATTGCTCTTTGGTAAGTTGCACCAGCATTTTTCAAACTAAAAGGCATCACTCTATAACAGAATATTCCCCAAGGTGTAATGAATATGGTCTTCTCCATATCTTCGGGTGCCATCTTGATCTGATTATATCCGGAAAATCCGTCCATAAACGAAAAGACTTTGAATTTAGCTGTATTGTCTACCAACATATCAATGTGTGGCAGAGGGAAATCATCTTTCGGACTGGCTTTGCTCAAATCTCTATAATCGACGCACATACGGACTTTTCCATCCTTCTTCAGAACGGGCACAATATCTGCCACCCATTGCGGATACTTAGCGGTCACCAGGAAACCAACATCAATCTGCTTCTGCACTTCTTCTTTGATCTTCACTGCCATATCAGAATGAGTTCTTCTCAACTTCTGCTTGACTGGAGGGCATTCTGGCTTCAATGATAATCTATGCTCCACTATCTCAGAATCCAAACTAGGCATGTCTTGATAGGACCAAGAAAACGCATCTGAATACTCTCGAAGAAGATCAATCAACCCCTTCTTAACATCAGGACACAGTCGAGATCCAATCTTGACTTCCTTCACATCATCTTCGGAACCCAAGTTGACTAACTCAACCTGTTCTTCGAATGGCTGAATGGCTTTTCCTTCACGCTCAAGAAGACGAGACAATTCAACACTCACTTCTTCATCACTTTCCTCCTCAGCCTCAAACACAGGGAATTCAAAATTTGGAGAAGGAGTAGGATCATTGTATTCAATGGGGTTAGAAACCAACCTGCATAATGATTTGATATTCTAATTTTAGAGAAGTGAATTTGTGACCAAATATTATGCAGATGGACAATTATATTATTTATTCATGTTTTTTGTGATTACCATTTTCAGAATAAAGCAAAAAGTAAAAAAAAACATCATAGATGTGGATGAATATAATTATATTTTATTAATGATCAAATTGAAAATGCCTAGATAATGTTCATTTCTCCCTTAGGCATAGTCGAAGGATTTTCAAAAAACAAATAAAAGCAATTACTTAGATCGGTGCATAATAACAGGAATATCAACAACAATCCAATTGTTGCAAGTTTTTCCATGCGTCACAAAATTGGTGCAGTCTTCCTCTTCGTCATCCTCTAGCACAACAGCTAAGTGTTGTTCATTGCCATGAATGAACCCTCCGCTACGGAAGCTGAGTTGCGCATCATCAGATCTGATAGTTGACGAACCTTGCTGGAAACCCAATCCGGTTTTGTTCTTGTTGTCGGAGGCCTCTACCATCTGTCCCCACTAATCAATGTTTCCATCTTCAACAACTTCCTTGCATCATTGAATGAGGACATGGGTGCCCCAACTATCTTTTCAACAACAATAAATAAGGCTTGGAACAGAGTTCCAACCTCATCCTCAACTTCATCATAAGAGAAAGATGACAGGTGACTGACTAGCAGTGCCTTCTCCCCGCCAACAATGACTAACTTCCCATTCTTGACCAACTTGAGCTTTTGATGCAACGTGGAGGTAACAGCTCCAACCTCGTGGATCCATGGCCTTCCCAACAGAGAACTGTAGGCCGGGTGGATATCCATTACTTGAAAAGTAATCTGGAAGTCACTCGGACCTATCTTCAGCAGAAGGTCCACTTCTCCAATCACAGTTTTGCGCGAATCGTCAAAAGCTTTGACGATCACGCCACTATATCTCATAGGTGCTCCTTGATATAACAACTTTAATAATGTTGACTTCAGCAACACATTTAACGAAGATCCGGTGTCAACTAGCATATTTGACAAAGCGCCATCTTAGCAGTTCATGGAGATATATAAAGCCAAGTTATGATTCCTACCCTCTTCAGGGAGCTCTTCATCACAAAACCTGAGATTATTAAAGAAACAGATGTTAGCTACAATATGATCGAACTGATCCACTGTAACATCATGTTCCACAAACGCTTGCTCTAGAACTCTTTGCAGTGCTTCTCTGTGTGCTTCTGAATTCATCAACAGAGACATTACTGAAATCTTTGAGGGGGTTTGGAGAAGCTGCTCCACCATATTGAACTCACTCTTCTTGATTATCCAGAGTACCTCGTCATTGTCATTAGGATTTAAACCGATGGATTCATCAGACTGACACCTTGGAGCACTAACTGATTCAACAACAGGTATATCTACCTTTTTACCGACAGTCAAATCTTCCCCCTTCAGCAATGCTTACAACAGAACTGGTCGTAGGTAACGGAACCTCTTGATCATTCTCCAACATAGTCGTATTATACTGATAAGGAACAACTTTATCGGATGCATATGGGACTGGACCCGCTAACCGTATAACCAACGACGATACCGATCTCTTGCTGACACTATTACTGCTGCTGCTATCATACTGAATAACCACTCTTTCAGGACTCTTGAAAACTGGTACAATAACATTGATATCGTCATCTATGTGACGGGACTGAATAATCTGAATCAAGCCTTCATCCATCAACCGCTAGATGTCTCTCTTCACAATCATACAACCTCTAGGATTGACACTGAAGATTGCACAACCATCATGGTCATGCTCACAATCACTAACCAAACAAATATTCTTGTGCATCCTTACCAAGGATCTTCTTATGAAACAGACTTCGAATACCTTGAACTCGCCTGGACAACCGTCCACCATATTAACAGAAGAATTTCCATGGGCAGGCAGTGGATTAGCTTTAACATTCGGCGCTCGGTCCTCAAAGGACACCATTCCACTCTTAAGCAGCTTCTGAACTTCATATTTGAGTGGGTAATAGTTCTCTATATCATGTCTGGGAGCTCCTTGATGGAAAGCACATCGGAGTTGTGGTTTGTACCACCATGGAAGTGGTTCGGGGATTTGCGGAGGATTTCTTGGTTGTAATAGGTTCTTGAGAACCAAAGAGGGATATAGTTCTACATATGTCATGGGAATAGGGTCGAATGAGACCTTCTTCCTCTCAAAATTCCATTGCTGATGATTATTGGTATTATTGTTGTTGTAGGTGTTTGTTCGTTGTTGAGGTTGTTGTTGTTGACGTTGTTGTTGCTGAACTGGTGCTGATTGATTTGCAGAAAACACAGGAATAACTGAAGATACTTGATGATGATGTTGACGGGGTGGTTGATTCCTTCTAATCTAAGGCCTCTTTTGCCTCCCAACGGAAACTGCATTAGCTTCACTGTCCTTCTTCTTGCTAAAACTGTTGCCATACCTCTTGCTTGATGACACCTCCTCTCTAGACAACCGTCCTTCTCGGACAGCTTCTTCTAGCCTCATCCCCATGTTTACCATTTCGGTAAACTCACTGGGGGCACTAGCAATCATCCTCTCATAATAAAATGAGCTCATGGTCTTTAGAAAAATCTTGGTCATCTCTGTTTCCTCTATAGGAGGGGTAATCTGAGCAGCAAGTTCTCTCCACCTCTGTGCATACTCCTTGAATGTCTCCTTGTCCTTCTGAGACAACGCTCTCAACTGATCTTTATCGGGAGCCATATCAATATTGTATATATACTACTTCACAAATGCTTCGCCCAAATTGTTGAACATGCGGATGCTCGCACTATCCAACCCCATGTACCACCTCAGAGCGGCACCAGTCAGACTATCTTGAAAGTAGACATATTTCTGGCGTACATCACCAAATGACTGAGTGGACATGTATTTCCCTTGTATTTTTCAAAGTCAAGCATTTTTAATTTCACTGGAATCTTCACATTTGGAACCAAACACAGTTCCGCAACACTCTTCCCGAATAAGTCCTTACCCCTCAAAGTTTTCAATTCCTTACGCAGCTCAAGAAATTGGTCCTTCATCTCATCCATCTTCTCATACACATCCGGGCCCTCAGGCGGCTCAGAATGATAGATGGTGTCTTCTACACGAGGCAGGGTATGCACTACAGGCGGCGACACAGACATAACCGGGCTAGATGCCGACATGGAAGCAAATGTAGGCGCAAAACCTTTGGGCACAAAGTTTGGTGGCATTCCCCACGGGAATCCGGCAGGCATGTTGGGTGTAAAGTGAGTAGCAGTTGCGGGAATGGTAGAGGTAGCCACCTCTGAAATAATGGTCCTCTGAGGAGGAGGAGTGGCAGGCGTTGGAGAAGACTGGCTCTGAGCAGCTAACACTGACTTCATCATGGAAGTCAGGCGGGCGATCTCCTCTTTCAAGTCTCTATTCTCTTGCTCAAGATGTTCCATGATTCTGGAGTGATTGGTGCGGGTATTGTATCGATGAGTCAACTTGGCTGAAGCACAGAAGAAACACCAATGAGACATCTGGCGAAAGAGAAACCTGCTTATGCAAATGATGCATGAAATGCAATGCTTGTTTATTTTGTTTTCAAGGAACTTACTATATCATTTGCAAATATATATACATTTAACAATAGTTGTAATAATTTGATATGATCATAAAAATCTCTTTTATTTATATAATTGGAAGGATTACACTGAGTACAACTTCAGAAACCAAATGAAAAATACAAGAGAAAAGGAGACTAGTCATCCTAAGGATCCCTAACATCAACGTCAAAAGATCTGGCTGAAGACGCATACTTCCTTCGGATGCGTCAGATCTCTGTCTCAAAAGAAGCTTTCATCTGAGTCTTCTCGAGGACAAGCTGATCAACAATCTTCTTCCAAGCAACGAAAGGCTGAGGCATACTAGAGGAAGACGAAACCTCCAACTCTCTCTGTCTCTTTGTCACTCGGTCTTCAAGTAGCTCAATAAGTGCATCTTTGTCCTTAGACTCAAACTGCAACTCCTCATGTTTTCTACTCAAAGCATGGAAACGCTCTTCCCACATGTCCTTCTCTTATTTCATCTTGGCGAGCGCGTCTTCCAACTCCTCTACATCTTGGTTAGGGAGAGTTAATGGCTCAGCCACAACCACTGACATAGGTCTTTCACAAGCATAAGGCATCTTCATCTCCAAAGCTCTCTTCTTCACCCAAAGAGTGTAAGCTTCCAAAGCTACACAATTGCACGGACCAAGCTCAGATCTTCCTTTCCTATGCACATTATGCCAAGCATGCACAATCTTCTGCTTCAAATGTTGGGGATCTTTACCCTCTTGATAGAAAAGACCTTCTAACAAAGTGTTTTTAGGTTTGTCTCTCAAAGGGAACCCAAGTTGTCGACGAGCCAAAGCAGGGTTGTAGTTAATTCCTCCTTGTGTATCAATGAGAGGCACATTAGAGAATTCACCACAACTCTCAATAATCTCCAAACTGCTCAAAGAAGGATCATACCAAACTATATCATCATTAGTGAGAGACATAAGTCTCTGAGACCACCGTAGACATTGTTTGTTCTCCACAAAAGCAGGTGTCTGAGGCAAATGCAAAATAAACCACTTGTACAAGAGAGGAATGCAATAGACAATCGTTCCACCACCTTTAGAATTCCTTGGATGCAAAGAGAAGTACATATCACCTAACAAAGTAGGCACAAGATTCCCAATCAAAAAATTCTAATGGCGTTAACATCAACAAAACCGTCAATGTTAGGGAACAAAGCTAATCCATAGATGAGCAACACAAAGATAGCTTCAAAAGCGTCCACACTATCGGCTTGAGCAAATGCAATAGCTTCCTTGATGAGGAAATCAGAAGGAAACCCAAACAATCATTCTTTCTTCACCCAATGAGCCTCTATCTCAGACTTCTTCAAGTGAAGAGCTTCGACAATAAGATGAGATCTGGGAATCTCTTCCAATCCACTAAAAGGAACTTTGTTAGAAACATGTATTCCCAAAAGATGGGCATACTCCTCTAACGTAGGCACAAGTTGATAATCCGGAAAAGTGAAGCAACGGTAGAGAGGGTCATAGAACGGCGCCAATACACTCAAGAGTCCTTCAACCACATCAGTAGACAAGATAGACAGAAGCTTCCCATGGCGTTGTTTGAAGGCCAAGGGATCTAATACAAAAAATGCTAGCTTCCTTAACTCTTTCAAGTCGGGACATCTGAAACCTTACTTCTTAGTATTCCTTCGTCCATAATCCATGGTTTGAAAATATTTGCAAATAACACCTCAGTTCCTTGAAAAAGAATTTCTAGTGTGGTGAATGTTATGATGCGCATGAATGCATGAATGCAATAATCACAAAATAAGGGATCACACACAAGGCGAACAAACAAAGGTCAAGGGATAAATCAAGTCATTGTCAAGATCAATCATCCATTTTGGTGGGTTGTGGTTTACACCTTATTAACACCCAAGTTTCATTGATATTGACAAGACTTGATTGGATCAACCAAGAATCAAGGGTTTGTTGTAAGTTACGAGCATGGAGTCTGGGTAAGAACCATCCCAAAGGATTGAACTAAGGATAAAAACCTATAGATCATGTTCTAAAAAGTTCCTAGAGTCTTAATTCCATCTATCAGATATTACAGGTTAGGATGACTGACTCATCAACCCATAATATTCTCAAGAGAAACTCGTCTGAGTGTAGTATTGCATAACAACTGTTATCAAGTCTACACTTGAACAGTCTCCGCACTACGTCCTAAATAGGCCAAGAGGGGTTAAATGTTCTACGGTCCTCAACTTCTTGGACCCCAAATCAGAGATAGTAATGCCTAACCATAAATACTTGTGTGACAATTCCAAATCCAAAAGGGTCTCCACTGAGCAAATGAGTCTCAAGCAAACTTGTTAAGGACTACTACACACAAGTTGAACATGACTATACCATCCTCCTATCTTAATTACACTCAAGTACGGGTTAGAACTTATCTCACCACTCAGAGATCACCAAGCATAACAAGCAGTTTATATCATACAAACAAATATACATACATCAAATATACAGTTATATACACACAAAAAAGTAGGCTAAACCCACTGGAGACTACTCCCCAACAGAGTCGCCATTTAATTTCTGTAGCGGTAAATTCATGATCATCAAGCTATGGATAAGCTAGACATCCAAAAAACAAGAGTCGCCACCTCGCTTTTATTGTTTCCAAGGGAAAAGGGAAAAGTACGAACAAAACCCAAAAAATAAGAAGTTTTCAAATCAAAACTAATAAAATGCCAGAGATTACAAGTAAGCGGGTTGGTTACACATAGGGAAGGTGTTAGCACCCAAAGTATCCTAGGTACTCTGAGGGAGCCCTTTTTTGTGTGCATAAGTGTTTTTGTACAAATGATGTTGCAAACAAATAGAATGGGGGGATGAGAAAATAATTCATTAATTATATTTTTGTGTTTGACAAGCCCTTCGGACTTGTGCCTACGTACCAACATAAAAATGAGGGATCAAAACCTCGTAGTTCGTGGTATCAATTTCAAAGTGGATGCATTGCTTTTTAATAAAATTTTAAGTTTGAAAGGCACAAAGGCCTAAAAAAAGGTTTGAATGAGTGAGTTCTTTTTGGATTTTGAAATTTTAAGTCAACTATAGTTAAGTTTATTTACAAGTTTGATTAAGAAAAATGAGTTTGAAAATGCAATGGCATAAGGCCAAAGTTTCTAATTTGCAAAAGTGGTCAAAGTTTAGAAATCAACAAAACACAAGCAAAGAAGTTTTTTTAAAAAGGAGGGAGCGATTTTGAAATTAAAGAAGTGGGCAGGAATGAAGATACTAATCCTAAGCACAAAATTAAAAGTTAAGGGTTGAAAAGATCTGACCAATGGGCTGCAATCCAATAGACAAGAATGTCATATAGAAGCCCACAATTCCCTTGGAATTTTAGAATCAAGCAACAAACAATGCACAAAATATCAACTTGAAGAGAAAGGCATCAAACAAAGATAGCCCCATCCAAGCTTAGCAACTCCATGATCTTCTTCAAATTTGCCCATGTAGTAGATGAATTCCATAATGCATAAATCACAGGTTCAAAATAACAGCTTCACAATGATCTTGTTGCAGATGAACTCAAATGGATCTTTAATGATGTATAAGATGAAGTTTCAAATTACAAGCACTTGGTTACATGAAAGTTGGCATTGGCCAAGTCCTATGCAAAGAGAATGTTGCCTAAATTCTAAGTCCAATTGTCTCAGATCAAACCAACAGTCCACACAAGATATTTTTTAGGGTTTTTGTTCTTATTATGTACATTAATGGTCAAAGACCTCACAAACAAACACAATATACACAAACAAAATATATCACAAAAATATGGTCCAAATGGACAAAATGAAAATGACATTAACATAAACAATTAGAATGGTATGAATAATGGTAAATATAATAAAGCTCAAAAACTAAATTGCATTAAAAGTAAATGACTTGAAATTAAATGTTAGTTGTTAATGAGTTAGAAGTTAGTATTGCTTTTGATTTTCTTTTGTTTTAAGTCATTCTTTGGAAAACACTCAACCCACTTATCACAAGCATGGATCCTTGAACAAAGACATCTTCCAAAGGAAGGAAAAAAGGCCAAGTTTCCACACAATACCATGAAAGAGGGGAGACTTACAATCTCACTAACTAGAATGTTATGCCTTTTGGGTCAAAATTTAGCGCTATGTTAAGAAATTGTAATTGGACTTATGTAGAAGTCACAACTATTTGAGGTCGGGCAATAGAATTTTGGTGTTAATGCATGTTAGAGACATAGTATGATGAACTATACTCATGAAACATACCGTAGCGAGGTATTTGTTACCTTATGATTTATTGACTAAATCAAAAGTAAGCATACAATTCGAGTCGCCACCGCACTTCTATTTATCCAAAGGAAAGGTTAGAAAGCGAACAAAAACCAAGTAAGAAGTTTTATCAAATCAAAAACTAATAAAAATGTCAGAGATCTGGGTAAGGGAGTTGGTTATGAAATGGGAAGGTTTTAAGCACTCAAAACATCCTTAGTACTCTAAGGGAGCCCTTTTTGCAAGTGTGTATTGTAGGTTGGTATTTGTGAAAATATTTTGTGCAAACAAGATTGGGGAGATGAGAAGAGAATATACATATTTACAATTTTGTTGTTTGAATGGATAAACCCATTGTCTACGTACCATCACAAAGGTAGGATCAAAACCTCATAGTTCAGGGTAAAAATCTCAAAGGTTGGTGAATTGATTTGATCAAAAACCTTAAGGTCTTTTGTTATCAAAGGGAGAAAACTCAACCTAAACCAACAATCCACCATGTGAGGAGAGGTTCAACATACTAGTGAGGGATCCACCCTATAATAAGTATGGAAGACTTATAGTCCAATCACTAAGGATAAGGTGAGGTTTACATCAACCACTATGATAACTCAAACCTATGGCTAATGTTTATGAAAAAGGTTTTAACAAAGGTGGCCATTGGAACCACAAAAACAAATTGAGTGAGTTGTATTTACAAGTTAGAAGCATTCACAAAATGAGGTCAAAGTTGACTTAAGGTTCATTCATGATGAGTATTAATGAAAAAGGTTTTGAAAAGTCAAAGGCATAAGGCCTAGGTTTCTAATTTGAAAACAATGTCAATGTTTGCACAAAATGAATTTGGCTTGGGTTAGAGTGAGGAGAAGAAGAGAAGGGCTAGTCCTAAACATGCAAAGATAAGATAAGAGATAAAACCCTTGGAGTTCCTTTTCTTGAGATCATAAAGATGATTCAAGATGCTCCTTTCCTTTGGATTTAGCATTCAACTCAAGCAATCAAAACAAATATTATATTCAAGCTCCTAGGATCTCCATTTGGCTTGTCTCTCTTAACTTGGCTATTCATGACAATGGTCCTTCTTACTATCTCAAGTTTGGAATCCCTATCACACAAGAACAAACAATCAAAAGGTTCACAACACAATAAGAGAAATGGACAAAGAATGAGTTTAGATTAGGGGTCTTTTGAAGTCAACTTTCAAGATTTAGCATTCTAAAGGCATGAGGCCTAGTTGCTCTTCAACAAATTTAGCATTCTAAAGGCATGAGGCCTAGTTGCTCTTGAACTCCTTTAAGCATATGTAAGGTTCTAATTCTAAGTCCTTTCTCCTTTTTGCATTGGGTTCACACAAACAAAGACAAAACAAACACAAAGCAACAATATATTTATATACAATAATGAGCTCAAGTGAGCAAAAGAAAGATGGCATAAGCATAAAATATGAGCTCAAGTGAGCAAAGGGAAAAGGCAATATGAATAAATGAGCAAGAAAATAAATTGCATTAAAGTAAATTGCAAAAAATTAAATGCTCAAATTAAAGTTAGTAATTAGTGGTTAATGTTAGTGTGTCATAAGACAATTTAGCGTTATGTTAAGCAATCGTAAGTGGACTAATGTAGTAGTCACACCTATCTGAGGCCGGTCAATAAAACTATAGGCAAATAAACACAAGTTAGAGATCATGACTAGTAAGTCAAGCTCCTACAACTTGCCATGCCAAAAGAAAAGAAGAAAGGCCTTGTATGGATTTTAGGTTTTTTGCTTGACCAAGAAGCAACCTATCTTGAACAAAAAGCAACTCACTTGATCTTTGATCAAGTTGAGTTTGATTTGGATCAAAGAAGGTTAAGCCTTTCATATGTCAAGACCAACCACAAATCATTAACTCATTGGCCAAAATAAAAAAAGAAGAAGATGAAGATGAAATGGAATGGATAAAAGGAGAATTCAAATGACATAAACAAAACACAATGATCAAATGTAAATGAAATCATCATCAACCAATGTAAAACAGAAGAGAAATGAAGATTAGAAGTCAACAAAGTCAAACATATTTTTTGGTATTTTCGAAATTAAAATAAATGCAAAATTAAAATGATTAAAATATGGCCAAACCTCAAATTCAATTCAAATCAACTTCAACAAGTCCAATTGAATCATCTTAGGTCTAACATGGTCAAACAAGGTTTGACAAATTTTCTCAACTTTTTTTGAAAACAGAAACTATTTTAAAACAATTAAAAACAAAGAAAAATAACACAAATGAATTAAAATCTCAAATCCATTAAAAAATTGATGAGAATATTTTTTTTATAGACTTATCATGATCCATATGTGTTAAGAAAATATTTTTGGAATTTTTGGATATCAAAAAGTATTTAAAATGAATTAAAAACTACTAAAAACAAAATAATTCACACAAAATATTAAATGGAATCACAAAAATAATTAAAAATCAGATTATGAAACTAGATTTTTCAAGAAAAATTTTAGTGTTGGTCTCATATTTTTGTGATTCCAAATAAAATAGTTATGAATTTTTGAAATAAAAGGGAATAAAAGAAAATAAAACAGAAATTAGAAAAAGAGAAAAATCAGGGAGCGCTGGATCTACTTCATTAAATTACGTGGACACATCCAATGGCACAGAAGCGCTGGAGTACGATAGTCATTAGTCAAGCGCGCAACAAAATGTTTTAAAACAAGTCAAATAAAACAAAGGCTAGGATTAGAACGTGCAAGTGAGATCCAAAGGCCCTGGTGCATCCACGTGGGGATGGTGGTGGAAACCACCATCTTCTCCGGTGAACCAACTAATTCCGGCCACCAGTTGCAGGTTTTTGAACCTCAACCAAACTGCACGAGCCAGGTACCAAAATAAAGCTGGGGTGATGTACATCACCCCTGTAACCTTGGATTGTCCTCAAGATCTCTATCAAGTGAGAAATCTGAGCTTGAACATCCAGGTATGCAAACTGAAAAGCTTCAAAACATAAAATCAAAGCCACCACTGGCTTGCCTCTTGCTCGAGGACTTCAGAAAACCATTTGAACACAAGCAATTCACATTGTATGATGAGATTCAGATCAAAACAGTTGGACCATATACCTTTGAAGAGCAGCTTTGATCAGCACGATTCCTTCCAACTTTTGCTTCCAATTTGATCTTGAGATGTGATATGAATGCAAGGCTAAGGAATAAGTCTTGAAGATCAACTGATTTTGTTGAAATTCAAGCTTGAATTGAGAAAATAAAAATCAGAATTCCTTTGGTATGGTTGGGTTTTGATTTCAGCAGAGCTTCAGGTTGCCTTAAGGTTCATATTTGAATGAGCATGACATTGTATTTATAGCTGAGTTGCAAGCAAGCAGGTGTAGAACTCGTGTGCATGAAGTTTTGGGTCCTCCATGCATGGGCCTGTACATGCGCATGTGAGGCCCAAAATCAAGTGAATTTGCAAGCTGATATCATTCTGAAGTGAAATCGACGTGCAATTAGCCTTGTGTTTGCTTGTGCATGAAGATTCCATGTGAATTGCATATTTGGACCTACACATTCATCTATTCGAAAGTCCCATATAGAAAATCCAAACATAGGCATGTGAGTAATGGTTGGAAATGTCTTGACATAAGGAACAAAAGTGATGTTAGACAAAATTCCATTTGGAGTTTGGAAATTTATGAAAACTGACCTTGAAGTTTGAGGTACAAAACATGTATAAGTTCCCGTTGAAATGTTTTCCGAAAAGTGACCAACTTCAAGCCCTTCTATTTCAATGATGCAAGCCTCAAATGGAAAAACCTCCAACATCAAAGTTGTAGATATTTTCAAGGTAATCAATTTTGAATTAAATTGTGCATCATTTGGATTTTTGATGAGAAATTTATGGGCACTTGAAGTTGGACATTTTCAAGATTCAATGGTTTTGGTCCAAAGTGACCTATAATGTTTTGTATTATCACATGTATTTCTTTTAGGATTATGAAATTTTGTCCAACATAAAATTTGAATTAGACATCTTAATATTTCCAATGCATTTGGTCTCACCTAAAAATCATAAGCAATAAGGAAGTTAGGTTCTTGGGAAGTTGACCCAAAATTAGGGTTTCAGTCAAAATGACCTATAATGTTTTGAAATGAATGATGACCTTACAAGTTTCAAATGGATTTTTGATGAACTTGAAATTTTTTCATATGGTTCTTAAGAACATTTTTTCTGTTGCTGTCATCTTCATTTGACAAACACATTACAAGTTGTGTCTTAGTGATCCTCAGCTTAGTCAGATGACTTGACTGGTCAACTTCTCAAGGCCAAACTTCAAATCTTGATGAATGAATGATTGAGGATACTCACATAGGCTCATATATGCATAAAATAATGAATGAAAGAACTTCCCTTGATTGAATTTGATCATAGGTTGAGGTTGCTTCATGAGCAAGGCACAGTCAATGCACAGTTGAATTAGGGTTTCCTTGGGAAACAATCCTCAAGCCCTTTGGTTTATCTTGATCAAATTGGAAAATTGAGATACTTTGGAGACATATATGATGATTGAGAGCTTTGTGAACCATTGTCATGCTTGCTTTCATCTACATCTGGCCACTTCTTTGAGCATAGGAGCCTCCTAGGAGCAAGGGCACACATGATTGCTTGAGCTTCAAAACAAAAGAGGTTAGTGACATATTTTTGTGCTTTTGGTTAGTAAACAAAATAAGAAAAGAAATAATGTTCAATTCAAGCATGCTTGGTTGTCTCAAACCACTCACACAAATCCCAACCCAAAGGTAAAGGAGCCACGCATGCTATGATCCTTGAGGCAATGCAATGAGCAATGAATTGATGCCATGAGGGATCTTAGGGTCAAAATTAGGGTCTTACACGTACCACACACAAAAAGAATATGCAAAGTGGGGGACCTAATCTCATCCATACTTATGTTGATTTTGCAATCAATTAGTCTTAGGATATAGAGATATTGTAGGTCCATGACATGAATGCATAAAGAAGGGGAATAAGATGAAGAGGGAGGGGAAATGGATCAAACTCAAATTGGACAAAGGAGGACTTTTACTAAGTTAAGATCATCCATTCATTTTGGGAGATGGAATGTACATTCCATCAATCCCCTAAATCCAATGATCTTAACCTAACAAAGTCAAATCAACTATGACCAAGGCCTAACAACACAAGTTAAACTCACAAAGGCAATTAGAATGGCTCTACACAATTAATTTGGCATTTTAAACAATTAAAAATATTAAAAATAATGCATTAAATTAAATATGGTTGGTCAAATTCCTAAAACCTCAACAAAACACCAAAGAAATGGCCATGAGATTTATCATAGGTCAAACAAGGTCAAAGGACCTTGGAGAAAAAATTTCAAAATTTTTGGAAACTTAAAAGTATTTTTAAACAATTAAAAATAATCACAAAATCATGAAATTTTTTAATAATGATCCAAAAAATAATTTTAATTCAGAAAATAAAAGAGGATTTTATTTAAATTTTTTTGGTGAAACTCTCATATTTTTTGGATCAATATTAAAACTAATATGAATTAATGAAAATCAAAGGAATAAAAAATAAAAATCAGATAATCAAAAAAACGTGGACCACTTGATCTCCCTCATTAATTGAGATGGCAAATCAAGTGGTGGAGAGCGCGCATTCCATGATGCGCTTGAGTCAACTGATCACACGCTGGGTAATCACAATGTACACTCCTGATTAAAACATTTTAAACTCATCTAATGGCTCTGAACACTTCCAGCGCATCGTCGGAGCCAAAGGCCGGTCATCTTCTTCGATGACCCTGACCGAACTAGTTCAATCATCACCACATCATAAATGAAAAAAGAGGACATGATCTTAAAGAAAAAATGGCATAGATCACCTCAATTTTAACTAACTCCAAATATATAGAGAGATACATGGAGTTGAATTTTGAGGTGTGTCAACTGAGTTGCTTCAATTTGACCTCAAAGCAACTCAATCTTCTTGCCTACATTGGTAGGACTTCAGACAACGAAGGATTCAAGAGAATTGATGAGAATTGAGAGAGAATCGAAGAGAAGAAAAATCTGGAAAAATACCTTCGATGATGTGTAGAACTGGATCTCTCTTGCTTCAATTTGTGCTTAATCTTGCTTATGGAGCTTGTGGAAGTGGCTTAAGAGTAATGCAAAGCTTTGGATCCTAGAATTTTTGAATCTCCAAACAGTGAGATTCAAACTCAAATTTCAGTTGAAGTTTCTCAGGTTTTCCTTTGAATTGAGAGGGTTTGGAAGGTTGGGGGCAAAGCTGGCGCGCAAGGTCCTCTGAACTGAGGCATTGGACCTCTATTTATAGCAATGAGAATTGTTATTTGCACACTAGAAAAATTCTCCAAAATTGGCAATGCAATGCACATGGTTGCATGGGCGTGTGCAGGCCCATGAAGCAATCCAATTAGGTCCACAATCAACTGAAATGAGGTCTGCATGAAGCTTGGATGGCAAGGCAAAGTTGTTTGAACATTTGAATCATGAATCTTGCCAACTGATACAGACCTGTTTAAGTCATGCGCAGACCCATCAAACTTTGTCCAAAATAAGTGAATTAGGATTATTTGGAAATCTTAGATCAAG